>NC_041399.2:44869256-45197756 GCF_900747795.2 Erpetoichthys calabaricus | reverse complement strand
CATGCCCTTTTTAATGAAGGTTTTCTTTTTACCTTATTAAGACTGTTTTACCATTTTAAAAGGTACAAAAAATAGAGTTCATTGTCAATTAACATTAACTGAATTTAAAAGCATGTTGGCAGAAGCTCACTCTAATTTTTTATTTCTGGTATGTTGTGTGTTTTCTCCTTCCATAAGATTATTGTGCAAGCAAGTTTGCAGCTGTTGGCTTTGCCGAGTCCATAGGCTTGGAAATGCTTGCTTCTGGGAAGGATGGCATTAAAACTACAATTGTTTGTCCTTATTTCATAACTACTGGAATGTTTGATGGCTGCCAATCAAAGTAAGTGCATGTATTGACATATTTTTGCCCATATTATATACTGTAAAATGTGTACAAATTTTATTTATATTTGCTAATTGTGAATGTGAAAAGACAATGTCCTTCAGATCTGCTACAGATGTTGTTTCATGTTTAACATGTGAAATGTCATCCCAGTTATCATTATTCTACAGATCATTAATAATAGACTATATAGTTAAAGATTTCAGATGAGTCTGCTCAGTAATGTCTTTTGTTTTTCCTGTTCCACTTTTATCTTTTATAGATGGCCACGGTTACTTCCAATTTTAGATTCCAGCTATGCTGCTAAAAAGATAGTAGATGCTATTCTGAAGGAACAAGTTTATCTTGTGATGCCACGGAGTCTGTATTTTGTATTTGGTTTGAAAAAGTAAGTAATCCTTCTGTAGGTACTTGCAGATGTGGCCTTCTTAATATATAGTTTTACACATTACTCAATGCTGCATATTGAACTATGAAACTGAAGGTGCACTGTCCTTTGTAATAATTACTTAGTAAGTTGTTTTCATGCCTTGAAGATATTGTGTAGACATATGTAACTCTACATGTCCATTGCTCAAAATGCAGTAGATGATTCTACCTAAATTTATAAAAACTCCTCTTTTAAATTATGGATGAGTCAGTATGGCGTATAACTTTCAGTTAGCTTTACATTTATATTCAAATGGTTTGGTTTTTTTTCACTTCTACAGATAATTCAGTGGAAAAAAAAAAGTAGAATTTTTATGCTGTTTGAGTTGTTTCACCATGGACAATCAATGTTTCATGTAAATTATGACCTCCAGTATAAGAACTGTTACTATACTCAATCAGTTTAGACTTGTGTTTGCTCCAAATTCTGCAAAAGCAGCAGCCATTGAATAATACTGACCCCTGTTCACAAGCAAGCTAAAAAGTAGGAGCTTGTTTCTCTTAGTATTTTAAAAGCTTTCCTTTTCTTGGTGCTAATTCAGATTATCCAGCCATGTCTCCAATTCCAAGTATAATTAAGGATTAGAGTAGTGAGTACAAAGGCAGAACTAAGCTGGGCCAGTTACCAGTCTGTCACAAACATTTGTAATGTTAAACGCATTTGTTAAGGGACAAACAGGAACAAGTGGAATGATTATGTAACAGAAGAGAAGAAATTTATCGGTCAAAATATTAGCAGATATTGCAAGCTAAATAGACTACATATCAGTGAATAAATAGATGTGTTCATATTTTTACAGTGTTATTTAGTACAGTGCAAAATTAACAATTCTGTCTAAACCAAATCCAACTGTGCAAATATATGCTTTCTAGTAATAAATGTTTTAAGTCGTAAGTACAATCAGTTGCACTGATCTTTTATATAAATGCCTATCTGCAGTGAAAAATACTGTAAAGGGTTTTTGAAATATTTATATAAATTAGATTTTACTCAAATTAGTGGTCAGCACTGTTGCCTCTTGGGCCCCAGAGTTCTTATGATATGTCTGTATAGAGCTTGCACATTATCTCTGTGGATTTATGGGTTTTAATTATCCATTCTCTACCTTTTTTTTTTTTTTTTTTTTTTTTTAAAAAGAGAATTAACTATTATGCCAGAGTTTTAAAAGGAATTAAATTAATAACAAAAATAAATGGCCTAGAGAAGACGGTCTGCTGGTCTAGCTCCTGAACTAGCTTCAACTAAATTCAGGGCTTATGGAGGGATGCATATACTGTAGAGTCTTAAGTATGAATGCAGATATCAACCTAGCCAGATTAGCTGAAACAATCTACTGTAAGTAATCATTTTATGCAAATGATGGTTTTAGAAAGTGATTGAGTAAAGGTTTGGTCATTCATTTTTGATGACTTGTGGGTTAAATGTGCATCTTGTTGATTGCAAATTTGTGTTTTCTTCTTAATACGAAAAAATTGTGCAGTTGTTTTTAGTAAGCTTATGAACATGGTGCTGAAGAGGTTTTACAGTTATTGCAAATATGCAAAAGATGGGCATTAAAATGAAAGCCAATTGGCCATTGGCTCAAACAAACATCAAGGGAGTCCAGTGGCTAGACCATTTAATGAAGAGATGTATCATTCTGACAGCTACCATAGGAAAAGGTGGTAAACTCCTGAGCACTATCCTTGAGCAAAGTGTTGGGGCCTTTTAAAAGGAAAAGGCAATGAAATACTCTGAATGGTTTATAAGAGGGGCGGCACGGTGGCGCAGTGGTAGTGCTGCTGCCTCGCAGTTAGGAGACCCGGGTTCACTTCCCGGGTCTTCCCTGCGTGGAGTTTGCATGTTCTCCCCGTGTCTGCGTGGGTTTCCTCCGGGCACTCCGGTTTCCTCCCACAGTCCAAAGACATGCAGGTTAGGTGAATTGGCGATTCTACATTGGCCCTAGTGTGTGCTTGGTGTGTTTGTGTGTGTCCTGCGGTAGGTTGGCACCCTGCCCGGGATTGTTTCCTGCCTTGTGCCCTGTGTTGGCTGGGATTGGCTCCAGCAGACCCCCGTGACCCTGTGTTCGGATTCAGCAGGTTGGATAATGGATGGATGGATGGTTTATAAGAGTTAAGAACTAGTCTGCATGGGTGTAAAGTAAGCAGAGGACAAAGAACTGTTAAAAAGGATATTTTAGTTGTACATTCAGGCAGATCATGATTGTACAAACTATATAAAAAATATCCTTTGATACCTTATGGAAGCAAGGACATTTTCACACCATTCTGGAGCCTTATTTTGAGATAACTGCAAAAGTTTGACCATAATGGCCATATATTCTATTTAACTCGGTGTACTGCAATATCATGGAAGTTAATGGGGCGGATATTTACTAATGTGCCTAAATTTCTCAATACGTTTTACAACCTATATTCTTTGAGTGGTGCAGTGGGGTAAGACGACCTGGGTTCTCCCTGCATGAAGTTTGCATGTTTCCTTTTCTGTGTGGCTTCCCCCCAGGTGGTCCAGTTTAGTCCAACTTTCCAAAGACATGCAGGTTAGGTGAATTGGCGACTCTAAATTGACCTTAGTGTGTGTTTGGAGGTTGTGTGTGTGTGTGTGTGTGTGTGTGTGGCAGACTGGTACCCTGTTGGGGGTTTGTTCCAGCCTTGAGCCTTATCCTGGCTGCTGGTATAGGCTCCAGCCCTTCAAATCAAATCTACCCTGTGACCCTGGTCTAGATTAAGCAGGTTAGAAAAATGACATGATCATTGCAAAATTGAGATTATAGGTTATTTTGAGCAGCTGCTCCTTTTATACCTTATTTATTTTTAAGATAACCATTTTGAAATGCTTGCATGCTTGCGGAGCCCCTAAAGGGACATGAGCAAAAAAAAAAAAAAAACAATTTGTGCACTCACAAGAATGTTGTGTTTTTTTTTTTTTTTTGTTGTTTTGTTTTTTTTTTATGCATGCATGTCTACCAATGTTCACTGTAACCCTTTTGGCGAAACAAGCCTCTAAAACTCAATTTTGTTTCAAATGATGTTCGTAAATGAAGTACCGGGATGCAAGGATACAAACGATGCCTTCATGGGAAAGTCCCAGATTAAAATATATCTGTGAATTCCATGTCAACTTTTCGATCAGTTCTAGCTTATCAACAGTTAACCCTTTGCGGTTGTTAGGCCAGAAAACTGGCCTTAGTAAAAAGTGCGCTATAGGTCGTCAGGCCACCGCTGGTGGCCCTGCAAGTTTCTGACCGATTTGCACAGTCGCCTGGTCGAGAAAAGTGGCCTGTGTTATTCCTACGTGCTTGAAAAAAATAACTGCTGTAATTATTGGCGTTTTTTCAATAATTAATTACGACTAATGTAGCGTGACGTTGAAAATTAAATACGACTGCAAAGGGTTAAAGTTGTGGAAGCAGAACAGATCTACCTGAAAAATACTGAGCCCCTGAAGTGATACATGTACCCCCAGAAACGCTATCACGAGCCTACACAAAACATGGCGTGAGTATGTAAAACTTTCTCTAGCTCGTGTCCTTTTTCGGGGCTCTGTACATACTAAACCCAGGTATATACAAATGTTCAATTTTACCAAATGTGTTCTTCCTATCCTAAAGTTCCTCTAAAAAAGATGAGCAAGCACATTAACTTTTTGTGACGTTTCCTGCTTACATGAGAAACGACATAGCAAATTCATAAATTCTATTAATTGCTGTTTTTCTTTCCCCAAACAGAACGTTTAAAATACGCAATCACGATACACCCTCTACAAAAACTGGGTGGAAAAAAAGTGTGCTAAATGAGATGAGCCATCGATGAATATTGAAAAGAATAGGAAATTTGGTGTACTATATGTCCGTGACATGTTTGGGATGTTGCAGTACTTGGAATATACTGTAGCTTATAGTTCTAAGTGAAATATCTAAGCAAGTTTTGTCTTGTAATAAGCTTATAGTCCTCAGTTTATTTTATGACCTGCTCAGAGTGTCTGGCTGTGGGTGCAAGGCAGAAACCACTCCTGAGCATGACACCAGGCCATTAAAGGGCCTACCCGGAGATGCACACACTGACTTGCACCGGGTCAAATTTGAGTCACCGGTTTAACTAAACTGCTCATTTGATATTTGGAAGGAAACCAAAGTACCTGGAGACATATGTACAAAGACCGGGGTTTGAGATGGAACTCCAGGGCCTTGAGGCAGCAACACTTAGAACTGCATCACAGTGCTTGCCTCAAAAGCATGTATCAAGTTATTAATTGCTATGACCAGTTTATATGTAGATTTTAAGCATCATCAAAGTCTTTAATTTGTAATTTTCAAAACTGAACCTTAGTACAGGATTTATTCTATGGGTTATTTTCTGTACACCTTAGATGAGAGTAGTTCTTGGATTCAGTCCTGGGACCGCCCCACCATGACTGACTGCAGGTTTTTGTTCCAACATCTTTCACAATCGGTGAGTCTTTCCTGTTAAAGATCACCAATTAAAAAGTGAGATTAATTCTTCCTTATTTTGTCTTTAGAAAAATGCATGCAGTCTTAAATTATTTATATGAAATATTATTTTTTTACATAAGTTTTAGATGCTTAGCTTTCTTTTTAATAAACTAATTGTGTGGAGTTTGCTATCCTAATTGTATCTGAAAACTGACAATTAATGACAAGCATAGCAGACACCAAAAAAAGTGACTTTGACAGCTAAAAATGAGCTACTTTAGTGTTACCCCCATGTGCTAACTAGTACATAATGGCATAAATAATCTAAAAATTTAAAGAACAAAAACATTCATATGCATTTAAATTCCTATTTCATTCAGTAAAAAAATTAACCAGTTTGTAATTTCTGAATTACAAAAAAAAAACTGGTCAGTAACAGCTTGCTTAATTAACTTAAAAGGGAAAAAAAAATGATTTTGAAGAAAACCCTCAGCCAGTGGGGGCTTCCAGGACTGAACCTGATAACCGTTGCTGTAAACCCAACTGATGCCTGGTTCTCAGTTTCTTACTTAAAAATGGCCTGCATGTGAATTAACTCCCATTATTTTATCCACAGATCTGAGATGGTAAACCTGCTCAGTTTATATTAGACAATATTACAAAGGTTATTAATAAAGGTACTGTATTTTCTGCTCCTGTAGTTAAGTTCAGTTTAAGTGAAATGAACTTTGAAGGTTCCAGAAATGTGTTCTTAAATGGTGTATTCTTATTATTTTATTCATTTTTTTACACTAATTGAGCATGACAAATTAATGCATGTCTTTTGTTGTAAAATATTACACAGGTATATTTGCATATCTCTTGGTTATATTCGTCTTCAGAATTAATAATGACTACATGCACCTAACCTGTAGTTTTATTTTATTTATTTATTTATTTTTATGGATGGATTTTGCTATTTCACTCCACAGCATTTCATCGAAGTTTGGATATCTTTTGGGAAGATACCTGGGTGTTACTGAAAACTGGGATCATTCAAAGCATTTTTAAAAACAAGTCTTTTTATAAACTGTAAATGTAACTTTGGAAAAGAAACGTCACAGATTATTATTTTTCTTATTGCCATAGCAAAGTGCACTTTAATTGCTTTCTTCTTGCTTTCATGTTTGACCTAGACTATTTCAGAAAACCTGTCTGCAACTTTGTTTTTTTTTTTTTTTAATATTTAATCTCACTTGATTAATACTAGGATGCATCTTCCATTAAGCAGCACAATGTTCACATCAATAAAATGATTTATTATTCACTGATAAGTGTATATTTAATAAATACAGTCTTCGGGGATATTGGAGTCTGTTCTGCTGTGCTTAAATGCAACATAAACAAAATCTTGATTTAGTTTCTGTATTGACTTTTTTCATTGATGGAGTGGAGGGAGACTTGAGCCTACCCTAGAAACAATGGGAGCAAAGCAGTGGCCAGCAAAGGCTGGGATTACAGTCTGTGGCAGGACCTGCCTACTCCCACCACACTGTAACGTGATGGCTTACACTCATCAGCTGACCAAACATAAAATGTGAGCAGGAAGCAGTACAAGTTCCCATAAGCACCTGGAGACAGTGCAGACTCCACGCAGGCCACTCAGGCTGGGAACCTTACCTGAAGTTTGACGTGGTGACCCCCCTACTATTGTCAATAATTGTTTTGCGCTATTTTTTTAAATAGGGCTAGCTGTTAATTATAGAAGAATTAATATGGTATGCATACCAAAGTTAAAGGGTGTTTGTGTTTTGTTTTTTTAATATATAAATGCAGTCTGGCCAGTGATGTATGGCCGTCTGTGTGTGGATTCTGAGTAGGAGTGACTGCTACTAAGGCAAGATGGAGAGAACATTGTGTGTGTGTGTGTGTGTGTGTGTGTGTATATATGTGTGTATATATATATATATATATATATATATATATAAGCAGAAATGTGTTTCAGCAGTGATTGGGAGGGGTAAACTATTGTCCGCCATCAATGATGTTAAAAAATGGAGAAGTGACAAAGAAAAACACTTGTCCTAACTGTAGACAGGAGAATACACAAAAACACAAGACAGGATGGAAAAGAAGATTTGTAGGCGAGATTCAGTCCATGTAAAAAAAAGGTTCATTTCCAAGTTACCAAGTGACTAGTGTACACACACTATTGTATTCATAAACATCCAATTAATACAAAGAAAGGTAATATTCCTTATTGTGATGAATACATTCTGGTGTAGTGGTAACCCTAAACAACATATCTTGGTGGAGCAGCCATTATTAATGGCAAAAATCTGAGAGGTTATGAAAAACTGACACGTTTTAGATGATCTGAAACCCACCATTTGTATTAAGTACACTATAAAATAATCCACAATCCACAGGCCTGATATAATTTTGCATTGCCGAATTTTTTAGTGCCTGTCGAGTAACCGCAAAAGGCTGCCAGGCAACTAAGGTAGGACCACTCACTTTTAAAGACTCTGATTCCATTACGTAAGTACAGTAATTATCCTTGTATGTGTGCTAGTATTTCTTGTCCTTCAAGTTTTTTCTTGCAAAAAAACTCTCATCCACGCTATAAATAAATCACAAAGTTCTGAGGTTCAGCCCTGGGGGCCCCCAAATAGCTGCAGGTTGTTGTGATAAACCAGTTTAACAATCAGTGAGTTATTTTACTGATTTATTTTCAGGAGCTGCCTTTTTTTTTTTCTTCTCATTCTTCATTCAGAAAAATACAGCAATGTGAGATTTTCGTTTATGAGAAATATTTGTATTTTTTGCCATATCTTTCAATGTATAACTCTCTTCACTTTTAAGAGAGCAAACTCCAAAGAAATTGTATTTAATTACTGACAACTAATGATGTTGGACACACCAGTGCAAGCAACATGGAATGCTAATAGGCTGATATTTTCACTCTTAGACACTTGTGTTTCTTATTATGATTAGCCTATTGTTTACTAATATCATAATCATATGATATGATCATATCATATCATAAATATATAAAGTAGAAAAAATGGATTATCACTCTGATGCACTTACATTCTTCCTTTGCGTACTCTGTGAATATTTAGCATATTTAGTTTGTAAATAGTGACTTGGTACAAAACATAAACTGGAAACCACCAGCTGGCATAGTTGAGGTCAGAGTCTGGGATGAAAACCTGCAGCCATAGTGGGGACCCCCGGACTGGACTTGAGAACCACTGGTTTAAAGTTACCAGTGCAAAGGTGTATCGGTGAGGTGGTGTATCTGCCTACCAGAGACACGCAGTGTTGAAGCTGACATCCTATTGTCTTTTTTTGTAATGTCACTTCAGTGTGTTCTTTTATACTTCAGTGTTTTATCGCACTTTGAATTTAATGTTATTTCATTGTCTGTTTTGTTTTTCCAGTATAGTGCCTGTGAAGCTGGGACTGCTTCTTGGAGTTTACTTTGGTGCCTTTAACTTTATGGACCATTTTAAAGGCCGAAGCAAGAACGATTAATTTTTATGAGATGTTCTGCACAAAGGGACAATGTAATTTAAAGACAAGAAATTAAAATCCATCTGTACTGTACAGGAAGGTTAAATGAAGGTGTACTAACATCATCAGTTTCATGGTAGATGCGTTTTACAAATGAAGTTATTAAATCTTGAAATCCTTCTAACAGTTCTTATTTTCTAATGTTGATTGTATAAAGATTGCATATTCTTGTGGACATTTTACAGAAGAAATGAAATGTAATAAATTTGACCTGCAATCACTAGTACAATAGGGTGTTAAATACAAGAGGAATCTAACCAAGTATGTAATAAAGTACATATTTCTTAATTATGTAAGTCCCACAACTTCCAATATAATGCCTTTATAAGCCTAAATAATAAACTGTCTTTTTAACTGTAATTTCTTTAATTTATTAGATTTAATGTGATAAACGACTCAAAAATACTTATTCTTCTGCCCCTCCTCTCACTGATCCTGGTTTGTGTCGGGTGGGTTCTGTCCTGGCATCATAAGACTCAATGCAGAAGCCCACTCACTCATACAACAACAACAACAACATTTATTTATATAGCACATTTTCATACAAAAAGTAGCTCAAAGTGCTTTACATAATGAAGAGAAGAAAAATAAAAGACAAAATAAGAAATTAAAATAAGACAACACTAATTAACATAGAAAGGAGTAAGGTCCGATGGCCAGGGTGGACAGAAAAAACAAAAAAAAACTCCAGAAGGCTGGAGAAAAAAATAAAATCTGTAGGTGTTCCAGGCCACGAGACCACCCAGTCCCCTTTGGGCATTCTACCTAACATAAATGAAATAGTCCTCTTTGTAGTTAGGGTTCTCACGGAGTCACTTGATGCTGATGGTTATACAGACTTCTGGCTTTTAATCCATCCATCATTGTTGGAACATCATGGTGCTTTGGGTAGATGGTGGTGGCACAAGCCACCACCAACAGGACACCGGAAAAGGAAACAGAAGAGAGAGTAGGGGTTAGTACAGATTTTGAATGAATAGTTATTATAATGAATTAGATATACAGAGTATCAGGATTAAATTACAGTGAAGTTATGAGAAGGCCATGTTAAAATAATGTGTTTTCAGTAGTTTTTTAAAGTGCTCCACTGTATTAGCCTGGCGAATTCCTACTGGCAGGCTATTCCAGATTTTAGGTGCATAACAGCAGAAGGCCGCCTCACCGCTTCTTTTAAGTTTTGCTCTTGGAATTCTAAGGAGACACTCAGTTGAGGAGCTGAGGTTACGATTTGGAATATAAGGTGTCAGACATTCCAATATATAAGCCGGGGCAAGATTATTTAAAGCTTTATAAACCATAAGCAGAATTTTAAAGTCAATTCTGAATGACACAGGTAACCAGTGTAGTGACATCAAAACTGGAGAAATGTGTTCGGATTTTCTTTTCCTGGTAAGGATTCTAGCAGCTGCATTCTGCACTAGTTGCAAACGATTGATGTCTTTTTTGGGTAGTCCTGAGAGGAGTGCGTTACAGTAATCTAGCCAACTGAAAACAAACACATGAACTAATTTCTCTGCATCTTTCGATGATATAAGAGGTCTAACTTTTGCTATGTTTCTTAGGTGAAAAAATGCTGTCCTAGTGATCTGATTAATATGCGATTTAAAATTCAGATTACAATCAACGGTTACCCCTAAGCTTTTTACCTCCGATTTGACTTTTAATCCTAATGCATCCAGTTTATTTCTAATAGCCTCATTGTATCCATTATTGCCAATCACTAAGATTTCGGTTTTTTCTTTATTTAATTTGAGAAAGTTACTATTCATCCATTCTGAGATACAAGTTAGACATTGTGTTAGCGAATCAAAAGATTTGGGGTCATCAGGTGCTATTGATAAATACAGTTGTGTGTCATCAGCATAGCTGTGGTAGCTCACGTTGTGCCCTGAGATAATCTGACCTAATGGAAGCATGTAGATTGAGAAGAGCAGTGGACCCAGGATAGAGCCTTGTGGAACACCATATAGAATATCATGTGTCTTTGAGTTATAATTACCACAACTAACAAAGAATTTTCTCCCTGCCAGGTAGGATTCAAACCAATTTAAGACACTGCCAGAGAGGCCCACCCATTGACTAAGACTAAATACAGTACAAATGTGTAGTTGCAGGTTCAGGTTTACTGCCAGAGGGACATAACACAATGAAATTCATACCTGCATGCCTCCACCAAACTGTTAATAAAAATACCAACAAAAAAAAAAGAATGAATAAAACATATACAGTCGCTGGTGTGCAACACGTTCTATTTGGGGGAGTAAAGGGTAAAAGTTTTTTCTGCACTGAAAAGGAAAGAAGGTTAAAGGCAACGTTTCAGCTGCATAACCTTCATCAGTGTGCCCTGATATAGCATATAGTTATGTACAATATATACAGTTATATTTATACAGTGCCCTCCATAACGTTTAGGACAATGGCACATTTTATCTTAAAAAAGCCTTCTGCTCAACAGATTATAATTACAAATCAAACAATTCAGATGTGGTTAAAGTGCACATTGCAGACTTTCAATTAAAGGTATTTGCATACATTTTAGTCACACCATGAAGAAATGACAACACTTTTTCCACAAGATCTCCACATACTTATTGTATTTGCACTGTTAATGTTCCAATATCTGTTCTTATGATTGACTGTTGAGCAACCTTACGACTTGCACCTTTCCTAATCTACCACTGCAGGTACCAATGGTCCTGAACCGTTTGTCAGATGGGAAGTGCAAGAAAAGCGTCTGTTCAGAGCGACCGCGGCCTTTGATTATCCTTTTTTGCTTTTCTAAGGCATTAAATGTTGTATATGTCTTATATAGAAAGCAGATGGGTGTTGGTGATATTCTGTGCCACTTTCACCCTCCCTCCAGTGCTTTACGTTCTTGGAGCCGAGCAGGTGCTGCACCAGGATGTGTTCTACCCAGTGAGTGTGGACTCCACACTGAGAACAGATGGAGAACTCCCTGGTTTTCTTCAGACATCTGAGGTGCTGGACAGCTTTCTTGGTGAGATGAAATGTGCTGTGTCCACTTCAACTCATCAGTGATGGTCTCTCCAAAAAATGTGAAGCTGCCCACCCTCTCTGCTGCCTCCCCTTTGATGTAAATGGAAGTGTGATCTCTCCACGAGTGCTCCATTCAGACAACTGTGAAAGTACCACAGTGAGGGTACAAGTTGTTAACGAATAGTAAGGACTGGTAAAAGATAAAGGATTACGTCATTTAAATAGCGGAATAAATAATCAAGGACACTTGGTGGAAATTAGAAAATAGAATAATCTACTCATTCATGAAATATAAGTAGTACTTAGCCATTATGGATGTAGTGAAAAGTCAAGCAAAATGACTCCTTGTATTGGCTAACTAAAGAGATTGCAATATGCAGGGCAACTCAGGCCCCTTCTTCAGGCAGGATGTAATCAAGGGGCCTGAGTTACCCCGCATATTGCAATCTCTTTAGTTAGCCAATACAAGGAGTCATTTTGCTTGACTTCTCAGTACAGTAAATATAAGAGAAGACTAACTAACCAAATGAGCTTGACTGACTAAACAATCTCCTCTTGCTTATAAAATTTCTTACATTGTCAATGAGAAAAAGGGGATATTAAGTTATAATTATTTCTCTATCAATCTAGTTGACAAATTCCAACATTAATGTAAAACATTCAGCATGTTTGCAAATTACAATTATCAGAAACAGCTTTAGGACACAGAAGTCACGTAAATCCAAATGCTCAACAATGAATAGTAAAAAAGTAAAGCTGTGTTGTTTTAAATGCCAGGGAACCTGAAACAAACGCTAGAGGCAATCACAGACACCGTCCATGTTAGATACATCATGTTAACCTGAATAATACTCTTATAAACTTTTTATTGACATGTTGGGCTACCAGCGTCATTTGAAGGTAACATGGTGTTCAAATTGATGCTGAGGCTGTTCTTGATTTATAAATACTTTAGTGACAGCTGCTCCAGATTAATCGATAATGAGGAAAATTAGGACTTTCATGGAGAACTGAATCTGAGGCCTTGACCGAGCTGTAAAAGTGTGAAAACTGTTGGATTTTCATGCCATTTCCATGTGTGTCTTTAAACTCATTTGTTGGATATTTTTTTTTTGACCTGACCCATCTTTTTAGCACTTAACACTTCTATAAAAGGTATTACTGTCAGCAAATGCATTTCCGTACTTTTCTTCCGTTGCTAAATTGTCACCGTCAGGTACTGATGTACATCTAATGCTCTGTGTACTTGAAATTCAAGTCAGCGGGGACTTAAGGAAAAGCCTCTGGCTGCCTGATCTCATTTCAATCAGTTTGATAAATGGGCCAAAAACCTTCTTGTAACTGGGTTCCTACCCGAAATGAACCAAATCTTGTTTCTACATTTTATGTCTTCATGTGGAAACATCCAAGTAGCTTTTGCCATTCTAGGTATTTAGCATGAAGGTTTCCCAAGTTGACTGTTTTGAGTTTGTTCAAAGATTGCTCTCATGAAAGACACCACTAAATACAAACTGAATTGAGTCCAAGATTTCTTTGTTTAGGGCTTAGGACTTCAAACCACTTTGTCACTCAGACTCACACACTCGCACCAGACGAGGGACGAGACAGAACAGAAAACTGAAGGAACTGCCCTAGGCTTGGGTAGTGATGTGTGAAGGTTGATACCAGTCCAGCACATAGACTTGAAAAAATATGTCTTAATATCTATTTACTGTCTCAACCTTAAGCTAAGAAAACGTAAAAATACAAACATTTAACTGGCATTATTTTCACATCAGTGGCTTCCTCTAAGAAAGAAAGATCCACCACTCACCCCAGTAGCCCTCCTCAAATGGAGGTGACACAGGATTTAAAGAGGCTCCCCCTGTACCCTTCACCACTTAAAATTTCAAAAACTAAATGGAATTCATTTACATCTATAAAAACAGACACCTAACAAACAATATTCCACACAAACTTACATATTTGGTTAGCATCTTCATCCAAGGCAACTTACAACATTTATGATACAATTGGTTACATTTCATTTGGTTTTCCAATTGGAGCACAGGCAGGTCACATGGCTTAATCATGGTGTCAGGAGTGGGATTTGAACCCACATCCTCAGAGTTTGAATTCCAAAGTTTTAACCACTGCACCACAATATACTGGAGCGTCTGCCTTTACACACACATGAACTTTAATGACATCCCATTCTTAATACATTGGCTTTAATATGGAGTTTGCACACCCTTTGCCGCTATAACAGCTTCAACTTTTCTGGGAAGGCTTTCCACAAGGTTCATGAGTGTGTTTATGGGAATTTTTGACCATTCTCCCAGGAGAGCATTTATGAGGTCAGGCACTGATGTTTTGGACGAGAAGGCCTGGCTCGCTCGCAGTCTCTGCTCTGATTTATCCCAAAGGTGTTCTATCGGGTTGAGGTCAGGGCTCTGTGCAGGCCAATCAAATTCCACCACACCAAACTCGCTCATCCATTTCTTTATAGACCTTGCTTTGTGCACTGGTGTGCAGTCAAGTTAGAAAAGGAAGGGGCCATTCCCAAAATGTTCCTACAACTTTGGGAGCATGAAATTGTCCAAAATGGCTTTGTATGATGAAGCATTAAGAGTTCCTTTCACTGGAACTAAGGGGCCAAGTCCAACCCCTGAAAAACAACCCCACACCATAATCCCCCCTCCACCAAACTTTACACTTGGCACAATGCAGTCAGGTGAGTCCCGTTCTTCTGGCAACCGCCAAACCTAGACTCATCCATCGGATTGCGTGATTGGTCACTCCAGAGGACATGTCTCCACTGCTCTAGAGGCCAGTAGTGGTGGGCTTTACAACACTGCATTTGATACTTTGCATTGCACTTGGTGATGTAAGGCTTGGATGCAGCTGCCCAGCCATGGAAACCCATTCTATGAAGCTCTCCACGCACTGATCTTGAGCTTTTGGAGATCTGTAGCTACTGACTCTGCAGAAAGTTGGCGACTTCTGCACACTGTGCGCCTCAGCATGTGCTGTCCCAGCTCTGTGATGTTATGTGGCCTACCACTTCGTGGCTGAGTTGCTGTTGTTCCCAATTGCTTTCACTTTGTTATAATACCACTAACAGCTGATGGTGGAATATTTAGTAACAAATAGAAAGGAAATTTCACAAATGCACAGCTGGCATCCTATCACGGTGCCACACACTGAGCTCCTGAGAGCGACCCATTCTTTCACAAATGTTTGTAGAAGCAGCGTACATGCCTTGGTGCTCGATGTTATACACCTGTGGCCATGGAAGTGATAGGAACACACCTGAATTCAATGATTTGAAGGAATAACACATATATATTACCATCAATGTATGAAATTAGGCATTATGAAGAATGTCTAGAAAATCTACTGAATGCTGAAAATGGGACGTCAAAGTATGAAACTTTGAAGGTTGTGGTGTAAGCGGTCATTGCCATTTAAACCATGAGCAGTAACTGAACTTTTTTATACCACTCATTCATTGCAAATATATTATTTTTTGTTAAGGGAATTCATCGTGTATGCTTAAAGAGTTTACAAACAGTCCAAATACACCTTGTGTTTCGAGAAATTGACCAATGAAGTAGAGAGTAATCTGGCCAGAGAGGCAGCATGAGACACTTTTGGCCATAGAGGTCGATATTCTGCTAGTGGACAGCGTACCACAGTTCACCCCTGCTGTCAAGACGCCTGTTAGTCACAGGCATCAGCGAAGATCAGCGTGGGCTAAACTGGCTAAGCTTGGGGCCACCAGCGCTGAGCATAGGACATGTGTACGAGTCCCTAATGCCCAGTAACAGCAGCCTATATACAAATAGATACTGTTGGAAACCCGCTCTGTGGAGCAAACTGAATTGCAAAGGGGCTTGCATAATTTCCGTACTGATGTAAAACATTTCAATCAATAATGCATCCATTAAAACAAGTTAAAACTCACCTCACATAACCACGACCGACTCTGCGCTAATGAAGCTCGTGTCCTCCTGCCAGACCCCGTTAGATTCCACGTGACACACAGTAGCCAATGAAAACTGTTTTAGTAAATCATAATTTCGAAATACTAAGTCATAATTATGAAATACGAAGTCGTACTTTCAAGATACTAATTCATAATAATGAGATAGCAAGTCATAATTATGAGATACTAAGTCATAATAATAAGATAAATTAAATTTTTTATTTTCTTTTTTTGCCAGAAATGGGCTTCCATAAGATGAGTGTAGCTGTGTCCTTTTTAGTTTTCCAAAATCGAGCAGCTACTGAGTTGGCAAGGTAGTATCCAGCATGAGTCAAATGCGTAACAAAAGAAAAATCTCAGTCCAATAAACTTCACCTTAAAATGTTTAGTGGAAATTTAAAAAGGAACAAATCACAAAAAAAATCACATTAAGGATAAAAGGCAAAACACGAAAAATGTTTCTTCTATAAAATGAGCTTTTTCTTGTTAAACTTCAGTTACTTTCTATACTTAAAGGTTGTGTTATTTCTCTATGGCACATTTACAGAGGCTTCACTTAGTACATTCAGGGCCTTCTTTACATGCAGCACATCCAAGATGCTCAATACATTCAATTTGATATGATTTGCTTTGAAAGTGCACGTCCTCCATGCCTTACCAGCTACAAGGAAGATCATAAGCTGGGACTAATCTGTAGTCAGAGGAACAAGAAATAATTAGAATATTCCATTTCATTTTAGCTTATGGGGGTTATAATAGAACCTCCCACTGACTATGCATTAATGCATAGGCAAACATTTTAACATAACTAGGAAAATACTTCCATCAATTTATCATAATCTAACTAAATAACAAATGGCTCGTACAATGAGTATTAAGTCTGAACACTGTAAAAGCAAAAATGAATTAAAAACTGGGATTAATCAGGCACTATTTAGAATCAAATATTTAAATATGTATGCAAGTTTCATATGTTTTCAGCACATACAGTTATGGATGGAGACGAGATAGTAGATTTTCTATCTAAGAAGACTTTTAAAAAGCAGATATTTAGACAGAACTTTCTTTCATGATAGAATAAACAAGAGGGTTAGTGCAATCCAGAATTCGACAAATTTGGCAGGAGCTGTGGGATAAAGGGAGGCATCTTTATAAAATTCAGAATACTCAGCTTTGTAAGGGTGAAGTGGAAAAATAGGAGAGAAGAAATCTTTTTCACAAGACTGAGATTAGGGCACACAATGTTTATCTTTATTTATACATATCTATCTATCTATCTATCTAATAGGTAAACATAATTCAGGAATAGGTAGATATTGTAATAACATTGAAACAGTCAAATGTTGTGGATAACAAATGTCACACTGGGTAACTTACTAAAGTTATTTAAACACCCAAATTGATCCCATTTGCATGCTCTTGTTCTTCCTAAACCCACTAAATAAACACAAAAATAACTATAAACATTAACAATTTTAAAATAGTGTCTGCCTTTAAAAATATATTAAAGTAATAGTGAAGAAAGAATGATAAACAATGGCAATACCTCACAACTCCAGCAGCCTCTTTTATAAAACTTTGTGTGATTTTGAGCATGAAAATACACGTACGTTAAAAAACAGAAAAATGCGTATGCCAGAAAAAAAACAAAACAACAATTGATTTATAAAACACCGCATACACACATTTCTATGCAATTGACCCTTATAAATTACAATCATCTGGTAAATGTGCGTTTGTGAATGCGCCTCTGACCCCGCCCTGTTCCACTCTGAAACAACAACCATAGATGGACTATGCTAATCAAGCTCATGCATATGCAATCACAATGCTGCAGACTCTCATTGGCTGGTAGAGCAGCCACATGACGCACCAGTAGTGCAAGATAGAAGTTCTCGTCTCAAGAATAGTGAACTTAACGTAACGTATTTGCAAGTGAAGAACTTGAACGTGAGCTAGTTCAGTTTTATGTGACATTCTGGATCTGGTTTAGGTCCACATTAAATGTTTTGCCTTACCCTGTAATGTAGGGGTGGAGCTGAATCCGAATACGGTATTCGGATAAGCACAAATAGTGAATTTTTCCGAATATTTATTTTGTACAAATTTTTTGCCATTTATTTGTATATGGGAAAAAAAACGTAAAATCAAATCGGCACTGTCTGTGTCTGCCTGCTTGTGCTTAAGCTGCACCCCTGCTGACACGAGCACATGGTGAAGCTCTGCTTTCGCTTTTAGGAAAACGTACATCGTGAGGCCACTTTATATTTTTCCTCGTTGGACATGCAATATGTGATGCGAATTTTGATTGTCAGCGTAATAAGTTAGTTCACCTACACGCTGGTTCCACAGTCCTCATTTGTGTCATACGTTTGGAAATAGAGCAGTAATTTATATGTATACTTGCATCTATTTCATTTCTTTTTTGACCGGGAGGATATTAGCATATACGGTTATATGTGTTTGTTGATGGGTATAACTCAATAAAGTGTATTTAAATAGAAAAAAGTCTTCAAAATTATTGTATTTTATTCAAGAACACTGTAATAGCCTAATATAAAGCATGCAAAATTGAAAAAAGTAAACTGATGGGTCATTTATTCTCACTCCTTAAAAAATACAAACTGAATTGAACATGAACTAGTTCAAAATTGAAATGGTGAACTATGAACGTGAATTTATTCGTTTTAATCTGTGTGAACTAAACTTTGAGCTTGTTCTTGTGAGGTGTGAACTTGCACGGCACTGTTCTGTGCATCTGCGGTGGGTTGGCACCCTGCCCGGGATTGGTTCCTGCCTTGTGCCCTGTGTTGGCTGGGATTGGCTCCAGCAGACCCCCGTGACCCTGTGTTTGGATTCAGCGGGTTGGAAAATGGATGGATGGATGTTCTGTGCATCATATTCATCACAATTGAGCTTTGTATGTTTTGTCACATCTACACACATAACAATACAGCTTGGTGATATGAATTATTATGCATGTGAGTCGTCATTTATGTAATTTGGCTACATTTCCCTACTTGCTCAAGGGTGTTGTTCTTTCCCTGTCTCTCTAACATGTTGCGTATGGGTGGGTCAGAGTTGCAGTAAATATATGCTCGTTCTCCATCAAGTTTTCTTTTATAAATCCTGATGTTTGTGTGGGAAGTTGCATAATAAATGAGGCCCCAGGAAACAAAGCTGAAGTCTCAGCTCGATGACAGTTGATACAGAACTTGCAGTTGCACACGACTGTCCCATCCAGACTTGCTTCCTGGCTTGTTCATGATGCTGTCTGAATCAACTTTGGCTCACCATGACTCTAAGAATGAGTGTTTGGTAAATGGCTTGATGGGTGGACATGCATGTCTGCAGAAGACTCACATGGGCACAGAGAGCATATACCATCTTAACATAGGCAGGCAGCAGGTTGGGAATCAAACACAAGTTTTACAGCTGTGAGACAGCGTGCTGACCAGCTACACCACCATGCCACTACTGGCAGGATCAAAGGGCAGTCATTTTAGGATTTCTTAACTCTTTCAGGGCGGATGTCGACTTTTGTCAAAAGGCGGTGTTGATGGTGGTAAACAACTATAAACAGTGACAACACCCGCTGTTACGTTTTAGTTGGGCTCTCTTTGCTAGAAGGAAAGTTATCTTCGTTGGTTTGACCTAGATTTCCTGAGCTCACGTGAGTAGCGAGTAGCAAACAATGGCAAAAATGGCATCGATATCTGGTGAGAAATCGAAGCGAATGTGTAAAGCAAAATACTCCGTGCACAACGTTTTGCACATTATCACTAAATTGGACTCTGATTTTGATATAAGTGTGAAGTGCCAGCATCAGCCGATCAGTCCCCAGCTAGTCGTGGTGCTGAACAGGTTCGTGTAGCTGATGCGCCCACAGCAACATTCGCCTGAGAGGACTACTACTTTCAATGACAAAAGGTACAAAACAGATTGGGATACACTGTGACCGCTACCATCGCCATGCGAAGACAGCCTGGCAGCCAGCCTGCCGTACTAATAATCTATCTATCTATCTATCTATCTATCTATCTATCTATCTACATTCCTGCCACAGCACACAGCAACAGATGTTTTATGTTGCCTTCTGTGTGAAACCATTGCTTTGTGTGCTTTTCGGAAAACTGTACTTTTTTGGAAAAAATATTCAGCACTCAAAGAGTTAAAATCAGCACAATTAAGGTACTTACACTGTGGTTAAATCATCGATATTAAATGTACAGAAAGGTAAATTGTTTTTTCCCATTCTAAAAAATTACTCAGAGAATCTTGAATACAACGCTGTGGTAAAGATCTGTTGTTTTAAAGAACTGATGGTTATCTCTTTGCTCTCTGACAGTATTGATAGGCTATTATGTTTCCATCACTCTCACAAGCCCCCCAGCCATCATAACAAGAGCTCACCATTTACTTTAAATTTACTTGGGGAATTTCAAATGTATCTTGCACAAGATATTATATTTAGCTGGTGGGCCTAGTTAAAAGAGCATTTCCTGGGCATTCTGTTATTCACCTTCCTTTGAACCCTAACACATTATTTGTACAGCATATTAGTTTCACCATCTAACTTTAATGAAGAGTTATAGTACTTTATTTCTATAATTACCCTGATCAATCAGCTGAAAACAAAAATTAAGTTTGAAATGGCTCTTAGAAAATTCCTTATATAGTATACACTACAATTTCATTAAAACATACTGTATATTAATGGTAATATGATTAATTAAAGATTACCAATAGTGGTATGCAATAACATTATAAAACTAATACACTACTATATCTGCAGCTGATTTCAGATAGATAGATAGATAGATAGATAGATAGATAGATAGATAGATAGATAGATAGATAGATAGATAGATAGATAGATAGATTCATACACGATCAATCTAAAGGCTTAGGTGAGTGAAATTTACCGCCAAGACATAAGGGGGCACTGTCTAATAACACTCTTCTCTTCTCGATGCACTGTCTTGTGTCCACAACCTCATGGCTCAGGTCACTCAATCCAACAGATCTGGGCTAAGGGGGGGTACTGTCACACAGGTGCTTGGGGAGCAACCTAAAGGCTTACGTGAGTGTAATCTACTGCCGAGATATAAGGGTACTGTCGAATAACACTCTCTTTTCTCCTTCCCCCTCTCTGACATCACTTCCAGGGTCAGACCGCCTGGAACTGCCTCTTCCTCCTAGAATTCCAAATAAGAGGAAATGACGCCATCTTGGACAGACCAACTGAGATTTAATGAAGTCTTGTCTGCTTTACCATGCATTTTATTTTACATCTTTAGCACGCTGCAATATATGGAGTTTGCCTTCGGTGCCACAGACCCTTTATCGTGTGCCTTTTGTCACTTTACAAAAGACAGACAGATAGATATGAAAGGCACTATATAATACAGACAGACAGACAGATAGACAGATAGAATGTCAGGGGAAATTTTTGCTTTTTACAGAAGCTATTTAAATAAACAAATACATAAATAAAAACAAAAACTTCTGACTTGGCAGTCACAGTTACATTGGAGAATTATGCAGACATATTGCTGTTGTTACAAAGGAGCCCCCAGAGTGTTCCTTGATGCACTTCTGACTGATAATTTGTTGGATGAAAGTCCTCAGTGTTACTGTGTCAAAATGAGAATGTGTAGCATTGTTCATAATGGCACTCAGTTTTGTTTTAATATTCTCCTTTGCTACTACCTCGAGGGGGTCCAGAGTGCATTCACTAACCGAGCCTGCCCTTTTAATTGGCCTGCTAATTCTTTTGGTCTCTCTTAAAGTGATGTTACCAGCTCAGCACACCACAGCATAGAAAATTGCACTGGCTATCACAAAGTTAGAGAAGAAGGATGCCACTTCCCACATTAAAGCCTGCTCTGCCCTTAGGAATATATAGAGTTTCTCTGTATTCCAAGACTATTCCAACCTGTTATTAATGTGGACCACCACTACATCTACTCCATGAACAGTGACCAGACAAAGAGACTTTTTGGTGTGACAAAGGTCAATAACCAGTTCTTTTGTTTCGCTGATGTTAAGATGCAGACAATTCTCTTTACAAGTTCTCCACCTGACCCCTATCCCCTTTATCAATATACCCCATAAGCACAGAATCATACAAAAATGTATGCAAGTGACATGACCTGGGGCATCAAGCATAATAGCGTGTGTAGAATTCACTCTAAAACATGGTGTATGGACATAAGTGGAAATGTTCATATGCACAAAAAAATCCAGATGCATAAATCTGCATTTGCCAACTTCCACGTTCTTCTGCTCCATAAATCACGGTCAGTGTGAAAAGTAATGCACATGCTTGCTGCCACTCCCCAAACTCCTCCCAGAATTACTCTTCTTTGAATATACAAATCAATAAAAATAGCCCTTAAGCTCGGCGTTCTGTGAAAAGGCAATGGCAAAAGCACGAGAGGAAATAGAAGAATTTCAGTGAATACCAAGTGAAGGCAAGGAAAAACGTACTATTTGTTGGTTTAAACAGTGGTATAAACAACAAAAGGAATTTGATCGAGTGACATAGCATGTCGGAGAAACTCGAAAGCTCAAGTTTACAAAGTCGCACAGTGCCCGAAATAAAAAAGAAGTTGTCAGATATCAAAGTCGCCATGAAAAGGTGAGTCGTAGCCCACCGTCTGAGTGTCATATGAAAGCTTATTAAGGTACAGAGAAAAGAAAAAAAAATAATAGGGACACAGTTGGAAAAAAGCTTGAAATGTCAACTTCAGTCTCTAAATTTCCACTTTAATTATGTAGTTTATTTTGTCATTAAAGTAGAACATCATAAACTTCATCTTAAAATCGTTTAATTTTCTAGTTTCTCAAATCCCATCATAACTAAGGTAGCACGTTAAATGCTTTGTTTTGTATTTGATCTTGTATGTGCTCTATGTGTGTGAATCATTATGTGCTTCTTAAATCGTCTTTCTCTTCCTCCGACAGGACACAGAATCCATTACATTCATGATATTACAGCTCTCTGAATAATTTAAATACTGAGATGGATACTTGATATCATATTCATGATGGTAGGAATTAAACCATGTTATTAAACATGGGAACACGGTGGCACAGTGATAGTGACGAGCTGGTGCCCTGTCCAGTGATTGTTCCAGCCTCCCGCAAGATGCTTGCTGCGCCATGTGCGACCTTCGATGAAATAATTTATTGCAGCAGTACTGTCTCTTTCAAACATACTAACCCCCAATCCCTGAACTAGCTAGCGCTGCGACACCGTGTCCTCACATGTTTAATTATTAACAATATAGATTATTTAAATTAAGTTAAAGTTTTACCTGTATAATATAATAAACATATTTTGCTGCATTTCATCTTAAAAATGATATCGTCATCATATGTAAATACGCGCTTTATAAAGTGGCTCAGGTTGTGCAATATTATAACTGTATCGCAGGTTTACAGTGTGATTAATTGTACTTATAAGTACAAGCAGTTCTACAAGGAGCACTTGATGGACTGATTGATTGCGTTTATAGTTCTTGGGATGAAACAGTTTCTAAACTGTGAGGTCCGTACAGGAAAGGCTCTGAAGCGTTTGTCGTATGGGAGCAGTTCAAATAGGCAGCATGGCCGAGGCAGCGTGTGCTTGATGCTGTATACCGATAATTCTCTTTCCGATCAGCCGCTGTAGAGCTATGATTCCACACTCAGATACAGTGATATAAATACTCCGAGTGGTGCAGTGAGAGTAATATGGAAAAAGATGATCCGCTGTGGCAACCCCTAATGGGAGCAGCTGAAAGAAGAAGAAGAAGGTGCAGTGAGAGGAACAACGCTAAAGCAGCTATGATATTTGGAATAGTTTGGCCATTCCATGGACCATTATATTGTTACAGGTTAATTACAATCAGATGCCTTAAACTAATAAACAATTTGAGGTTCATTTCAGTGTATTTATAAAACTGCGTCAGGGATGTGGATCTAAAAAAGAAAGAGAAACCACACCAGAACAAACGCACTACTTTGACACTGAGTGCGGCCAGTTTGCAAAACCAAGCAGAGAACTTGCGTATGCCAGGGTTAGCATGAAAATGTGCGTGGCTTTACGCCAAGTTTAAGTTTTATACATCACGATTTAAGCGTGGAAATAGGAGTATGTAACATTTTTGTGCATATGCACTGTTTATACATGAGGCCCCTGTTGTTATATTTATAGTCTGAGGTGTACAGAATGAACAGAAAAGGAGACAGGACTGTTCAATGTGCTCCTTAAGTGATGCTCACATTCGTATCAGAAACACAGTCCTTGAGTCTCACAAATTGCAGTCTGCCCGACAGATAATCCATTATCCAGGACACCATTGGCTTATCCACCTGCATATCTCTGAGTTTACCCCTTAACAGGGATGGCAGGATGGTACTGAAGACAATGGAGAAATAAAAAAAAAAACTACTGATATATAAATTGAACTTAAATTCTGTGTATATTGCTTTTACAGCATAGTTCAAAACTGTTGAAAATACACCAGCTTATAAAGAGTTCAAAAGGTTAAAGTATGTGTTTTTTATGCACAATAAAACAACATCAAGACGAAAAACAAATGATGTAAGGTCAATGACCTAGAAATGGACAGTGATGAATGCCTTACTTACTATAAGTTACAGTACCAGCGGCTGAAGTCCGCTTCACCATGAGAACACTTGGCAGTAGACAATGCCAAGTAAGACTAGAGAAGTGAACTGAAATGCCTTCAAGCATTTCAATATTTTAGATGTGAACCTAAGAAAGTCTAGCTGCGATTGAATGGATTTGCATATTCTGTTGTAGTATTTGTTTAAGGAGCTTTGACGACTTAAAGTTGCACCATTACAAAATGAAGTTGAAGAGCTCTCCCAATTCTGTTAGATAGAAAACTGAAAATCTACTCATTCACCTTCTGTTTTGGCAGTATTCTCATTAATTTTCTTTGTTTTTCCATTTTGCTTTGTTTTGCTGACAATTTTCCAGTAGCTTTAGGGATTGAATATGGCTATGATATGTTGATGTCAGACCTTGTAGTGTGGTCGCATCTGTTGGCGAATGACATCTTAGTGACACTATTACTCATACACTTTTCTGTTCCAATTAGAAAAAGCACTCAGCCATCTTAGCATAGTTATTTTTAGCAATTTGCTGATATTTCTTTTTCATTTACTTGTGAAATTAAGGACTAAACAAAAACTGAACAGCAAATTAAAATATGCTCAAAATAACGTTTCATTGCCATATGGTAGAGCGGGTCCACAGCTCATGTCAAAAGGGCCAGTTTTAATTAAATAATCGACGCCCTCGCGGCTTACAGAGGGGGTGTGGTAAGTGTGGCGGATCGGTTCCCGGGGTTATTCGTTGATGCGGGCGATTCTCACTTAAGTACACAGGTGAGGAGTCGTCCGCATCCGTAATTGTTCCCGGGAGCTGTTGATTGCCACAGCTGATCCACGTCCCCGTAATATATAGAAGTGTGAGGTGGCTAGTAGGGGATGAAAAAATCAAAGAAAAAGACGGAGGTTGCAGAGGAAGAAAGTAGAAAGCAGTGAGGAGAAAGCCGGTGCGTGAGTGAGAGGGAGAAAGAGAGAGAAAAAAGAGAGCGAGCGAGTGAGCGCTCGTAGGCAGCTGGACATTGAGCCCTAGCGGGGTGTTTGGCCAACACCTAGGGCAGTTGGTAGTGGTCGCTCCCGCTGAGCATTGTGAAGAGTGGGAATGACCAGCAGAAGGATGGCTCACCGTGGTGGACAGTGGGAGTCGGGAGGCTTGGGTGATTGGATTCCCCAATGTGAGCGTCCTGGCCGTTGGGGAACCTAAGTCTCGATCTGGAGGGAGCATAACTAAAGCCAGGGATCGGGAAGCCTCCCGATCAGGAATGGAAAGAAGGTCAGCTGCAGGAAGGGCAACTCCCTTGTTGAGAAGCCTGATGGAGAAGCAGGGGAGCCACCAGGAAAAGAAGGCACCAGGCTTTGTTTTTAAAGAAACTGCTTCATGCCATTGTTTTAACCTCGTTTCAAAGGATTTATTTATTGTTTTAACCTCCACTTCACAAATGTTTTATTGGATTATTTATTTATTGAAGATTTAAGGATTTGATAGACACTGCACTTATTTATTTGGACACTTTGTTTTTGTTGTTGTTTTTAATAAAAGCACTTGGCACTTTTTTACACCATCCCCTTGCTCCATTTGTTGTGCCGCTCTGCCGAGCTCGTCAGTGACATTACCAACATTGTCGGGTTCAGGGCTCCCAAAAGCAAGAAGGGAGCGTGGAACAGAACCAGCATTGTCACATGCCATTGTATTATGCAGAGCATTAAGTCCATTCTTCCCCCCTCCCATGACCCGTTTCAGTTTGCATACAGGTCAAAAAGGTCCATAGAGGATGCCATTTCCGCTGCTCTCCATCCAGCCCTCACCCACCTGGACTCAAAAAACTCCTATGTACGAATGTTGTTCTTAGATTTTAGTTCAGCATTCAACACAATCATTCCCCAGCAGCTAATACAAAAACACAGCCATTTGGGACTCAAGACCTCTCTCTGCAACTGGGTGCTGGATTTTCTTACAGGGAGGCCACAAAATGTGCGGGTCGGCAATAACACCTCTAAGACCATCACGTTGAGTACAGGGGCCCCACAAGGGTGTGTGCTCAGCCCATTCCTCTTTACCCGGCAGACCCACGACTGTGTACCAATCTACAGTTCCAATCACATTGACAAGTTTGCGGACGATACATCCGTGGTCGGCCTCATCACCAACAATGACGAAGCCAAATACACGAACAAGGTGAGCCAACTGGTCCAGTGGTGTAAAGACAACAATCTGTTCCTGAACGTGGGAAAGACCAAAGACATTGTGGTCGATTTCAGGAGAGGTCATTCACATCATCCCCCACTGACCATCGACGGTGCAGCTGTGGAAAGGGTGAGTAGCACCAAGTTTCTGGGGACGTACATCTCCAAGGACCTCTCTTGGTTAGATAACACCACATCACTGGCCAAGAAAGCTCAAATCCGCCTCTACTTCCTACGCAAACTGAGAAGAGCACAAGTTCCACCCGCCATCATGTGCTCTTTCTACCGAGGCACAGTTGAGAGCATCCTCACCAACTGCATCTCTGTGTGTTATGGAAGCTGTACTGCCTCCTGTAGGAAGTCCCTGCAATGCATAGTGGATGCGGCCAGTAAGATCATTGGTGCCCCACGGCCCTCCCTCAAGGAGATTTTCCACATCCGTCTCACCCATAGAGCCATCAGCATTGCTGGTGACTCCTCCCACCCCTTTCACTCCCTTTTTAGCCTCCACCCCTCAAGGAAAAGGTACCGGAGCCTCCAAGCCCACTCCACAAGACTGTCTAACAGCTTCATCCACCAAGCTGTCAGGATACTGAACTCTGTACACTACCTTCCCCCCCTGCCCCCTGCCCCTGGACCATAACAAGAGTCACTATCTACCAAGTACCCTACCTCAGCTGGTATTATATAAGGACTCAATATTACATCTGCTACTAACTGTTTGTCTTTTTGTACATCTCATAAGCTACTCTAGAATGCACCTTCTCACTTTTTACTGTAATTGGCTTTTGCACTAATGACTATTGCACATTGTACACAGGACTACTTTACAAGTTCTAATGTTATTTATCTTATATGTTATACTTTTTCATATTTTATTGTACTACGAAGATGACAGAGAAACAGTATTTCGATTCTCCTGTATATTCTGCACATATAGTAAATTGACAATTTGATTTGATTTGATGTAACAAATTAATCTTGAATATGTGCTAAACAAAAGTCGGCATCAAAATGAACAAAAGATTCTCAAACTAACTTTTAATTATTCATCTAACTCTCACTAAGAACTGCCTCAGATTTGTAGATTTTTTTTTATAAGTTATTCAATGCTGGGTAAAAAGCACCACACAATGCCTTCTTAAGTAAATGGCCTCCAAAGATGACATCATACATGACAATGGCACTCAGTCAATGTCTGACAATAAATGTTATACATATCCGCTACCATTGTAGAAGCCCTTTCAAAATCGCACCATGGTGGTGTCTGTGTGAAAACAATAAATATAATAAACAAAAGAATAAAGGTTATAAATAAAATAAAGGTTCATAACAATACCATAAAGAAAATAAACAAAAATACACATAAACAAGCTGGTACTTGGATGACTGCTTTAAGGACAGAGAAGCAAAACAATGCTTTGTGGGTTTGACTAAAAGGCCAGTGAAGCTAATTGGTAACTCTTTACACACACAGACTTTTGGGCTTTGAGAAAAAGACAGAAGTACCCGGGAAAGCTCAGAGTCATATTGAGAATTGTGGCCAGACCCAAATCTCTGAAACTGTGAAGCAGCAGCAATTATCACTGCTGCTCCGTCTCCTTTTTTAATTCAACTACTCCATTAGAGTGTGCATTACCAGCTTCCGTACAGCATCACAGTTCCTAGTGGACAAGGATACTGGGCCTTTAATTTGACTCCAAATTATTTCTTTTAGTCTAAAATTTTCACTTTATGGAATGAATTAGTTATAAGATAATGTATTATTTGAATTAGCGTTACCTTATATCATTTATAATGGTTAAGTTTACAGACTTCTTGAAAACATCTGACTATAGTAGTCCCTTCTTAAATATGCAGCCTCAGAAGTTGAAAGTTATTTAGCTAGTGTGCTTTATAATAAAACCTCAGTGGCTAAACAGCTAACTTAGCGTGTATTACATAAAATAATATTTCACATGCAATTTCAGAGGCAGTAAACAGTCGGCATGTTTCTAGTAAATGCTGTGTTTTGTTTCTGACACATTCTCAACACTTGTCATAATAACGTTGCTGCTACAAGACAGGGCTTTGTGCTTACAGGACCTTCCAAGCTTTAAGACCACTTGAAGTAATGACATGTAAGAGATCAATAAAAAGAAATACGTTGATTTTCAGTTTTCTGGATTTTTTTTAACTTTTGATTCTGGTTAGCACTTTGTTTTTTTATTTTTTTTTGTTAACACTCCATGAATTAGACCCATGCTCCTTCATTTGAGCATTAGAACAATCTAGACAAGAACAGGCCATTCAGCCCAACAAATCTCACCAGTCCTATCCACTTACTTCTTCTATAAAAACATCAAGTCCACTTTTGAAAGTCCCTAAACTCCTACTGTCTACCACACTACTTGTTAGCTTATTCCAAGTGTCTATGGTTCTCTGTGTAAAGAAAAATGTCTTAACGCTTGTGTGAAATTTACACTTAACAAGTTTCCAGCTGAGTCCCCATGTTCTTAATGAACTCATTTTAAAATAAGTCTCAATTCACTGTAATAATTCCCTTCAGAATTTCAAACACTCTAGTCATTTCTCCTCTAAATCTTCATGAACACTCTCTTGGAAAGTTCACCTTAGGAAAATGTTTTCTTATCTCTTCCGCACTGCAAATAGACTTCACATCCACTCCAGTACTCACAAAACAGGTTCAGGTCAGGTCAGGTTGGGGAGCATGCACTGGTACAGTGTGTTGTCACACCCACCACAAGACGAAACAGCTCGGTATCCTGGTTGGCAAGCCCCCAGGCAGACACACGGTCCAGTCCCAACTTCTGGAAATGACCATCTATCTGCCACAGCCAGTGTTACATGGGTACCCCTTGGCCTGGTCCAGCCACTCTGGTCCTCAACAATGAGTATCCTGTGAGCCGGAACACCCTCAGGAAATCACTCCACATGGCCGTAGTGCCGTAACTGACGCTTTCTCACAATGCGGGTAATGTGAATCATTCAGGACCCCATGAGCAGCCGCTCATTCAACACAAAGTCAAACCAGCAGTACCCAAGGATTTTCCAAAGAGACACAGTACCTTAGGAGTCCAGTCTTTGTCTCAGGTCACTGGATAGCATCCACGTCTTGCAACCATATAGCAAAACAAGAAGCACCAGGGCTTTAAACACTTAGACCTTCATCAATTTGCAAAAATACCGGGAGCGCGACACAACAGCTTCCAGCAACCTCATGACACCCCATGCTCTCCCAATCCATCTACTGATTTCATAGGAAGAGTCACCAGAGACATGAATGTCACTGCTGATATAAGTAAAACTCTTGATAAGGTTGACACTCTCTCCGCAGACAGACACACTGCTGATGCCTGTGCCTAAGAAATCATTAAAGGCCTGGATCTTAGTTTTTATCCAGGAAACTCGCAAGCCCAGACACTCAAACTCCTCACTCAGTCTCTTGAGAGCCTCAATCAGAGACTCTATTGACTCAGTGAATCTTTCTTCACCCCACAGCTGCTGGATCCCCCAACCCTGCCCAACATCCAGTCCATGCAAGCATTGAACAGAGTAGGAGTAAGAACACACCCCTGATGAACCCCACAATCAACTGGAAAATATGCAGAGATTCCACCTCCACTCTACACAGCATTCACAGTACCAGTGTACAGGCCAGCCATGATATCCAGCAAAGTCTCAGGATGTCCCACAGGGCAGCTCGACCAACTAAGTTGAAAATTTTACAAAAATCAATGAAGGCTGCAAAGAAACTCTGCCAATATTTACATTTGTGCTGTGTAAAGAAAAATTTCTTAACACTTGTGCCCTTAGTGCCAGGATGTGGTCGATGGTACATTTCTTAGGCATAAAATCAGACTGCTGCAGTCACTAGTTGGTCAGCAAGTGATCATGGATCCTATTGAGGATGACCTTGCAAGGTCTTTACCCGGCACCATGAGCAGTGTTATACCCCTGTAGTTGCCACAATCCAGGTGATCACCCTTCCCTTTCCAGATGGGGACGACAAGAACTGTTTTCCAGTCAGTTTGGATGATGCCCATCTTCCAAATGGAAGCAAAGATTGCTTGCAATGCCAGGAGGACAGCCTTACCACCAGCCTGGAGAAGTTCACCCCAGATACCACAGATCCCTGCAGCCTTCCCTAACCTCAGCTGGTTCTCCACCTGTGTAATATTACTGAGATTGGAGTGGTTCACAGCTAATTGGAGGATCAGCCTCCAAAACCATGGACCCAGAGATATCCAATGACCTAGCCAGAGGATCAGCTTTAAACAGCTGCTCAAAGTAGTCAGCCCAGAAGATCACAACTGCAGTGTCATCTGTAAGGACCATTCCATCAGCTGCCCTGTGTTGGTGTTACCAGTGTTCCCAGATGGAGGTGTTTCATCTCACATGGCACCATAGATATCATCGAGAGGAGTCACAGCACACAGCTTAAAGGCAACTCTGGTCTGTACTGGGAACTGAGAAGGACGGCTGCAAGGGCTCTGAGAGCAGATAAGGAGGTGTTTGTTAGAGGAATCTGTGACCGGGGCAGACTGGTCATTAGGGCATTTGGGCAATGCCCAGTGGGCCGTGGACTCTATTCTGGTCATGGGCTGGCCATTTCATTAAATAAATTTTATGTACCGGTTACTGTTTGACATTAAAATTAATTTTCTAAAGTACTAAACTACTAAACGTTATCTGTCCGGTACTGTGATTTATATAGTCCTATATAATATACCGTATTATGTCATCAAGTGTTTTATTTGTCAGTACACAACGTTGCAGCGAAAAATTCGGTCAAACTGCCTTTTGCTGATTTCTGTTTCGATAACGCTACATTTCGGTTAGCATATACATTATTGCAATTTATTTTATCTCATATCTACTATTTAAATTCTTCGGTACTAATAATTAGCTTAGATTATGTTTTATGCATTTTATCGTTCTCTGGTCATCGGTGTGAGCGATAATTAGTGGTTTTCAGCTGCGATTATTAGTATGGTGAAATAAAGTTATAAGGCACAGGATAGGAATTTTTCATATTAGGACAGAACATTTATAGTTTATCATTAAGTTAATGGAACATTTCAATCATGTGAGGTTTTCATTGTAACTTCGGTTATAATTTATTCCATTGTAAATGAGCAGCTACTAGACTACTAGAGTACTGGCACTTGGACAAGACATTGACATTTGACATGTACAGTACTCTAATAACATGTACGCCGTCTTACTAAATTTTTATTTTTCCATTCAGTTTTATTTCTAAGCATGTCGTCAAATTTTAAGTTGTGTCTAAACAACAGTGTACAGATTAAGTTTGGCAACAGTTTAGATAGAGGTAATATCATAGGCTCATAGCAAGTACCGAGCCGCATACTCATCACAAATTTTAAGAAAATTACAATGAATAATTGGCTGAGTGGGTCGACCTCTTTACCTCACTCATTGAAGGATGCCTGGGCTGATTTTGAGACGCAGTCCGCTCCTACCTGTGACCAAGTGACACACCATCTATGGTCTAGTGACCAATGTCCTGCTTACAGAGAAATCGAAGCATTACACATACCCAAATCTGTTCCTTGGAGAGTTGCAGTCAGGGCGGCTGAGGTTCAGGTAATGGAGAATAAATGGAGGAACTGGAATGAATGTCAAACTATACAGACATACTGTAGTTCATCAAGAATGGGAAATTACAAAAAAAAACATTTCTACCATTTGCAAACTGCTTCATCGATTACCCATGCACAACAGTTAACCACCACTCACATTTGAGTTTATTAGTTGCCGTCTTTAAATCCAATGTAATGTCATTCTATTCAAGAGAGTTAAGCACACTATTTATCTGCATAAAATGACAAACGTATGTGTTCAAAAGGAGTGACCTTTGTAGACAAACCTCATGATTCTTTCATTAAGCAATCTTCTCCAATAGTTATTGATTAGAAGTATGTTGTGCCACCTTTGACATAACCCTGCTTAACTTTAAAATGACATTTCGCAATACAAATATGCTTTTTAGGTTTTATGTTCCCATTTGGAATGAGAAGTGACATTTCTGACTTTCTAGCCTTTTATGACCATACATTTCCCATTGATTTGTGGTGCTCAGCAGAGTCGCCTCACTAGATTGCACATAATATGTTATAAAGCTTCTGTTTCCTTAAGACAAACTTCATATTACCTTCATTTGAGTTTATGTGATTTATCCAATTTGTGCTTAAGAAACTGCCTCATTTTAAAAAGAAGGCTCAGTTGTGCATTATGCATATTCACTAGGAAAAACATGGAAAAAGTATAATCAAAATCCACTTTGTGTCAGTCATCTGGCATATAGAAGTTCCATTAATAGTAAATGCATCTTTTATGTCTGTGTGTTGCAATATTGATTTTTATTATGTCATAAAAAGCACTGTAAAACTGTTCTCCATAAATGTCTTTATACGAAATAAAGATACATTGTTGATTGATTTTAGTCTTAAGTTTCTACTTTTCATTTTTGCCCAGACTTTATTTGCTTGTTAGAAACACATCACAGTGCACTGGATTAAAAAATATGAGATGTAGCAAATAAGCACTGTAACTGTGATGAGTTCAGGACATGTAGTGTTCACTCCAGATTGTCGTTCAGGACATGGGTCATTCCACACAACAGTTCAGAATGAAATTATAACGGATTTATTTGAGGATATATACCTGTATTTGTACAGCTGTATGTGTGGTCTACAATAAAAAATGGATACTGTCACACATGTGCGCATGGGAGGCAGCTAAAGGGTCTAAATGAGAGTAATTCCATGCTAGACCAGGGGGTGGCGGAGTGCACTGACCTTTTTTCTCACTTTCTTGCAGACCATTCACAGGAAATTAATTCTGGTCCTAATGATGTCACTTCCGGTTCTGGACCCTTGGATGATGTCACTTCCGGTGAAGAACCCATGACCGAAGAGACTTACTGTTCCGGCCCTTTTCATGACATCACATCCAGGTCCGAACCTATGGAAGAAGACCTTTCTGCTTCCCCCCTCGATGACTTCCTTTTCTGGCCTTTAAAGCCGCCATATTTGACTAACCTAATCAGTTCTGTTTTGGACTCCATTCTGAGGACATCAGTGCTAGCAATTTACCCATTTGCCAGGGAGTATTATACTGGTGGCTGCCCCAAACCTTTTTACGACTCTCATGTCTGCTTTTTGTGACAATACAGAAAACGTATTAGTAAATTACACAGAAGTCCACTAGATTTCAGTATTACTCAAATTAGGTACTAGCTTATCAGCAATATGAAATCCAAATCAATAAAACTTATCAATAAACAGTATAAACAAACATATAGTAAACATACATTGATGTAACAACATAAACTATTATTGAAATAATCTTGCTGCATGTAAATAACAATAAGGCACATTCCCAATACACAAACACTGAATAGTATTTTGTGTCTTAACCGTATAACAAACGTGCAATGCAAGTCAAACACAAAAGGACCCAACTCTGGTCGTCAACGCACACTTCATGACTGATTCGGTATATTAGATACTCTTAGCTATTACAATTATTATAATTACTTAGAGAAATAACTACTAGGAAATAAACACACATGTACCTTTCTTCTCCGCTAATATCCCATAATATGTGCTCTTGTGCATGCTGGGAGATGCCGCCTGAAATGTGAGCTGTGTCTCTCAAGTTATTGCTGTCTCTCTAACATCAGTAGATTGCTTTACTGAAATAGACGGTTAGTGAAGTGCATCAGAGTAAAAATCTGGGCATCACAACAGGACTTTTGGAGTATTATAAGAGAATAGATGATCATTCCATCAATCTGCAGTGCCTAACTTTCTAAATCTGCTTTTTTCTGGAGTGTATACCAGCGGTATTGGGTTGAAGGCCAGAATCTGCCATGTTATTTTTATCTAATTCTAATTTCATTTTCAGGTAATGTATGATTTTGTCCCATTTCAACTACAGTACTGGCATCCCTTCAAGAATGTCACTGGAAAGTGTTAATGAAGCCACAGCTTTAACTGGAGCCAACGTATTTGAACTTATTTTGAATAGTTTTTTTAATATATGTCTTATCACTTCATTTCTCAGATTTCTAATTTGGAGCCTGTATGCTGTTCTTGTTTCTGACACGGTGTCTGACAGTTCTCAAGAGACTCAGTATCATTTATTCTGACTCAGATTTGCACATGTAAAGACATATATGTAAGTCCAGGGGACTATTTATTTTGCCATACACATTTAAAAAAAAAAAAAAAAAGGAAAGCATCTCATCCGTCTTTATTGACCAATCACAGATGAGTATTTATATTCTTTTTGCTTTCTATGCTCAGATACCACATACTGCCTATACACTATTCTATATTTCTATAGGCATAAGGGAAAGTCTGGGTCTACAAATGAAACTCCACACTTAATATACTTGAGAAGGGAATCAAATGAGAGTCCAAATGCTATTAGGCGTTCATACAGAATTTTATTTTATTTAATAGAAAGCACAAATCTATGAAGGAATATTAAAAGTAAATACATAAATAAATAAATATGGAAATAAGGGAATATATTGCACAATGAAGCAATAAATAAATAAAACCACAGTTATCTACTCTATATATATATATATATATTTGCAGCTGGAGATCCACAAAGGGAGAAAAAATGAATCACGTATCATAAAGCCACCCCCCTACCCTCCACGTAATGTTTTGCTATATATTGCCTTTGATTCTTGTACGTCTAAGAATTATCCTCTAATGAAGACCCCTGGCAGTGGTTTAAAGCTCAGGAATAAAAACTACTTTATGATACGTGATTCATTTTTTCTCCCTTTGTGGATCTCCAGCTGCAAATATGCAAATCGTATCACAGACCTTTTCTTCCATATATATATATATATCCTACGCCTAAAGGTGCAACGATTTTATGTGACTTTTTATGTCACGCTTTAAATCGGGGCTATTTTAAAACCTACACATATGAATGAATACCAAATGAATACCAAATATGAAACATACCAAATTAATGTTTGGCATCATTCTTTTCAGAACTTATCGAACTTTAATGTGATGGTGTTAGATTTTCAGATTCTTATTCCATTTTTAAATTATAAACTAAAAAATATCAAGAGCTCATGTCGTGCGAGATGAGATTTAACCAGGAGTGCCAAGAGATTTAACCACGCTCGGGGCCGGAAATAAAAGACAAATAGTAGGAGAGCTTCTGTACAGGCTTTTAAATGTTCAAGATGCAGATCATGCGGCACGACAGCAGCAGCAAGCCAGCAGCAGATCGAGCAAAGAGGAGGTAAAAAAAAAACTATTTGTTTCCCATTGTATCACCGTTTAAGATGGGGTTTCAGAGTGCGTCTCCTTGGGGTGTGTTCACAATGTAGGCGGCAGACTGGCCGCAACTCTGGGTTGGGTGCCGAAAGCACCAGTGGGGCTTGCCTATCTAGTATGAATATAAATAATTAAATGTTTAATGAAACACATTTTTAAATCCCGATTTCTTTTCACAGATATATTTACTTAATTATTTCTTTACCTATTTATTTCAGTGACACCACATGCAACATGAACTTCACCTTCAAATGAAAGCTGTCATCTTCACCTGTCAAAGTTGAAAGGGCAGGCTCTGCCGAGTCCTGTTTTTTGAATGGTGACTCAGAAAGTCAGCGAAGTGCATACTCAAAATTGTGATTGTGCACATTTGACATGGATATGCTAGAAATACTTGCCCATAATTATTTTGCAGAGTGTCTATTTTAAATTAAGAAGGACTGAATTTGTCACAAAAGTCTGCATCTGACGTGTCTGGTATGAATGTGGCCCTTTAATGGCCTATGATTTTTATGCATTGTACCAACTATTCACCAATCACTCTACATGTCCAGTATTTTCTACAGTAGACCCTGACAACTCTGACAGGTGAAAGTGACAGTTTTCAATTCACTGTGAATTTTATGGTGTGTGAGGTGTCACTGAAATAAACTGTCGAAGAGATTTTAAAATAAATACATAAAGAAATTAGTAACAAAAACATTTAATGACTCATTTAATTATTTCTGCTCACATACATTGTGTTTTTATTCATTTATTGTCACAATTCACCAAACATTTATTTATTTGCATATTTATTTATTTTGTTCAAAATATTTCTCCATACAAATTAGCTTACCTTTGTACTCCTTTGTTCTGTTTCCATTCCTGAAACTTTACTGAGCAATTCCAGTATAGTTGGTACACATATTTCATTGGTGCTGACAACAGGAAGCACATTATTTTCATGAAATATCAATGTATTTTTTCTCACACCCCTTATTTTCAAAATATAAAAATCCCTAAAAATAATATGCTAGAATTATGTCAATATTTTTTTCTTATTGAAGTAAGATTATTTACCAATTTCAGTGTTTTGAAATTAAATATCCATGAAGTAAAATACACACAGTATACGGAAACTGTGGAGGTGGAAAAATAAGTGACCCTCTCATTAATGTCATACATTAAAGATGGCTTAGTCAAAAAATGTACTTAATAAGTGTACATATTAAAGTTTGCCCACTTACAAATTTATTTAGGTACATATCATAAGGACCTGACTTTCTAGGATCTCAAACTCCTCCACAGGACTGTCCACACAGCTTCTAAAAATCATTGGGGCTGACCTTCCTCGGCTGCGTTCCATCTGCTTAACCAGAAGTCTGAGAAGTGCTGAATCCGTCATCTCTGATGACAGACATCCAGCACATCCCCCTATTTTCACTACTACCTAGAATCCAGACAAAGAAACTGACTCTTGGGACATGGAATATCACCTATCATGGGGGAAAGGAGCTGGAGTTGATGGGAGAGGCACAGAGCTACCAACTAGATATAGCTGGGCTCATGTCTACCCATTCTTTTGGTTCTGGAACCAAACCCTTCCTTTACTCTGAAGTTACCATGAGGAAAATGCATCGGGTAGAAACGGGTTTCTTATTGAATCACCACCTGGTCAATGGCATGTTGGAATTTGTCCTGAGGAACAAGTGGGCTGCTTCTGTGCTGCTGAAGGTCACAAAGAGCAGGACTCTGACTGCCATATGTGGTTATGTACCAAATGTCAGTTTGGAATACCAGACCTTCTTGAAGTCACTGTAAGGGATCCTGGAGACTTCAACACCCATGTGGGTAAGGATGGAGACACTCAGAGAGAGGTTATTGGGAGGAACAGCTTCCCTGATCTAAACATGAGGATTGTTTGTTATTGGACTTCTGTGCTAGGCATGGATTGGTGGCTCATAAGCGGACTAGGTACCAGAGCACCCTAGGCCAAAGATCTTTGATTGATTTCATAATTATATCATCAGATTTGTGGCTGTACATTCTGGACACTTGGGTAAGGAGAGGGGTAGAGCTGTGAACTGATCACTACCTGGAGGTGAATTGGGTCAGATGGTTGGGGAGGTGTCTGGACAGACCTGAAAAGACCAAGTAAGTAGTGAGGGTGGACTAGGAAAATCTGGGGGAGGCCCCTGTCCAGAAGACTTTTAGCACCAATCTCTGAAAGAGCTTGTCTTGAATTCTGGTAGAGGCTAGGAATATAGAGTTTGAATGAGCCTGGTTCAAAGCCACCATTATGGACGCGGCCATAAAGAGCTCTGGCCTGAAGGCCATAGGTGCCTCTAGAGGTGGCAACCCAAGGATCCAATGGTGGACACCAGAGGTGAGGGATGCTGTCAGGCTGAAAAAGGAGGCTTCAGAGTATGGATAGCATAGGAGACTACCCAAACAGCAGAGAGGTACCAAAATGCCAAAAGAACTGCAGCTTTGGCGGTCAGGAAGCAAAAACCTGGGTGTGGGAGTAGTTTGGAAAGACCATGAAAACTAACTATCAATCAGGCTCAAAGATGTTCTGGCAAATCATCAGGTGACTCAGAAATGGAAGGCAGGGATTTAACCAGGCTGTTCTCAACAAGGGTGGAGAAGTGCTGACTAGCAGTAGCAAGGCCCTGGAGGTGGATGAGATCCATCCAGAAATGTTGAAGGCTCTGGAGATTGTTGGGCTGTCATAGTTGACACACCTGTTTAATGTTGTGTGGTCATCAGGAGCTGTGCCCCTGGAGTGGCTAACCAGGGTAGGGAGAGAGGAGGGTGTGCTCCAACTACCTGGGGAATCACACTCCTCGGCCTCCCTGGAAAAGCTTATACCAGGGTGCTAAAAAGAAGACTCAACCCAGTCGTGGAACCTCACAGCCAGGAGAAGCAATGTGGATTCTGTCCAAGCCGTGAAATGGCGGACCAGCTTTTTACTCTCATGAGGATTCTGGAGGAGGCATGGGAGTACGCACAATCGGTCTACATGTGTTTTGTGGACATAGGGAAGGTGTATGACCATGTTCCTCAAGGGATCGTGTAGGGGTTGCTGAGAGACTATGGGGTTCCGGGGCCCCTAATAAGGGCTAATAGATGCCTGTATAATCACAGTGAGAGCTATGCCCACCCACACGGAAAAACATTGCCACCAATTTCCAATGGGAGTGGAACTCCACTAGGGCTGTGCTTTGTCTCCTGACCTGTTTGTGATTTTTATAGACAAAATATTAAGATTCAGCTGGGAAGGAGAGGGGGTTCGACTTGGTGGCCTTAGAATCATGTCACTGCTTTTTGTAGATGATGTGGTCCTGTTGGCTTCATCAGGCTGTGAACTACAGCACTCATTGGGACGGTTTGCTTGAAGTTGTGTGAAGCGGCAGTGGTGAGGATCAGCACTTCCATATATGAGGCCATAACAAGGTTATTATAGTTAACGAAAACTAAAATCAAAACTGAAACTATTATTAAAAAAACATTTTCGTAAACTGAAATAAAATAATTAACAAAACCGAAATGAAAAACTGAAACTAAACAAAATTATTAAAGTAGCTGGAAAGACTAACTGAAATAAAATAATAATTTGCTAAAATATTTTTAGTTTTTGAATGAATATTCTTGCTGTCAGTCTTTAACCCTTGTAAGTTTTAACTCTAAAACAGAAATTCATCCACCACAAGCCGCCCGCACATATTCATCCAGTGAACGGCGGTTGGTGACGGAGGGTGGGTGTTCACACAGCAGTTGCGGTGACAGAGCAAGCTGAATGCGGTTGCATAAAGTGTGTGAAATAGAAAGCTATTTGCATGCCGCCTTTCTTTGCGCTTGTTGTATATCAAGATGTAATTCAAACGGCTGAAATCAGAATGTGCTGGTCAACAGGTGACTGCCTTTTGTTGACAGCAATTCACCTGTCACTTCACAAATGAGAAATCGTTTTTACTTTCTCATATACGAAGTATAGAGAAAGTATAGTAATCATGAAAAAATTCGATCTCAATATTTTGATGAATCTTGACGTTATAGACATCCCAGAGTCCAAAAATACAGTTTTTTGGAATTGTGCGTGTGTGTGTGTGTCCGTGTGCACGCGCGTGTATGTGCGTGCATAAACATAACTCAAAAACGCAACTAGATAGATGGATGAAATTCAGCATTTGTGGTTGTTACACCACAATTGTAGATCTGTATTAACTTTTGGGCCAAATCCATCACCCGGAAGTGGTACTTTACCTGAACACATACTCGATTTTTTTTTTTTTTATTCATTCAGCTGCAGAGTCTGATTTATTAAACTTTACAATTATAATAAGTGTTCTATATATTATTAATTTGATTTGATTTGTTGTTGATGGTTCCTTAATTTACATAATATAAAAATATAACCATTGTCTTGCGGTTTACTCCTCAAGTATCCATCCCCATATCCTAGTATACAAGAAAGTCGAGGGAAGGCCACTCCCAATTGTTGAAAATAAAATGGCACTGATCGAGAGGCTGACTAGGTCATCATATAAGATCAGCATGTTGTTACTGACCAATCACTTTTTCTTTAAAAACATCGTTTAACAATGAAGTGATACAAACAAAGGTAGGTAGGTGAAGAGAGTCTGCCAAGTGATGAAAAACTAAACATACTAATGGGTTTTTGTATTTATTCTAAATTTATTAATTTATCTTTTATAGTTCATATTCACAACTCAAAATACCTGATATTGTGAAAGTAATCCATTAGCAGAATTATATTTTAAAATATTGTCTCCCTTTTTTCAATGTTTTTCTCTCTCTCTCAAAATAGATAGTTGAAATATCATATTCATTTTGTTCTTATGCCTTATCATACATATCGCATACCAGGGAGTTTTCCTGCCTTACATCCAAACCTGCTGCAGTAGGCTCCAGGTTTCCTGCGATCCTGCTCTGGATAAACGGGTTTAGATAAATGTATATATTGTTCTTAATCTCAGATGCTGTCTCTGTCCTTTTATGCCTGTCCGTACTCCTATTACCTGCTCTTGCTCTGCTCATTATGAGTTTACTGTCCTTTATGCTGGGCTATTCAAGTCTCACTGCCCCAAACCTTGACACTACATGCTTGTTTTTCTTTGTTTCCCTCAATACAGCTAGGTGGGGTATACACACTGATTCAAGTCTAAGAGCCCTGTTCTTCCTAAGCCCCCATGATTTTCATGAGAAAATATTTTAAAAATTATAAAATTGTGTAAAATTGTTCATATTCAGTATCTAGTTTTGATTATGCTTGTTTTTATCAGACAAAACAAAACCAGATAGTAAACCATTTAGTGTAGTAAGCTTCCACTAACATTAAACTTGTATCCAAAGCTGTTAAGTGTACAGTTCTGTCTGATTGTGACACAAAACTAAACTCCGTAGGAGATCCATGCCATAATTACTAAAACTAAAACTGAAACTAATAGATATCAAAATAAAATAGAAATGTCTTTGTGAAATAAAAACTAAACTAAAACTAAAAATACACGATGAAGGAAAGCTAAAACTAAACTGAATTTCCAAGTAAGGTCAGAAAAAATATAGAAATAAAAACTAATATAAAAAGGCAAAACTATAATAACCTTGGGCCATAGTCTTCAGTGGGAAAAAGGTGGACTGTCCTCTGAGTGGGAGGTGAGTTACTGTCTTGACTGAGGGTGTTTAACTACTTCATGGTCTTGTTCACGAGTGAGGAGAAAAGGAATGTTGAGATTGACAGACAGATTGGGGCAGCAAGTGCAGTTAAACGGTCGCAGTACCGATCTTTAGTGGTGAAGAAGGAGCCAAGTCAGAAGGCAAAGCTCTTGATTTATTAGTTGATCTATGTCCACACCCTCACATGTGGTCATGAGCTATGGGTAATTGCCAACAGATTGAGATTCTGGGTGTAAGTGGCCAAAATAAGCTTTCTCTGAAGGGTGGCTGGGCTCTCCCTTAGAGATAAGGTGAGAAACATAGACATTCAGGTGAGGCTTGGAGTAAAGCAGCTGTGAACCCATAGCATGAGGTGGCAAGTGTGGCTGGAGAAAATGGTGTATGGGCCTCACTGCTTAAGACTGTTGCTCCCGTGACCTGGCTCTGGATACTGTAAGTGGTAGAAAATGAATGAATGAATGAATGAAGCAGGAGATTAGACCTTAATCTGACATGATTGGGAATGTGGTTGACACACTCACTGTTACTCACAGACACACAACCACAGAGTCAATATGGAGAGTATGCTTAACGTAGCATACATGTCCTTGGAATGTAGAAGGAACCAAACTAACGAGGGAAAACCCAGGCAGACATGAAGACAGCATATAAACAGCACATTGAGAGTGGCCAGGCTAGGAATACGACCCAGGTTCTAGGATCTGTAAAGCAGCAGCAATGTTTACTATGTCAGCCATGCTGCCTCTTTGAAAAAAATAAGTAAATAAAACTAGACGTAGTCATATAAATTGTCTAAACAATGTAAATGTGCCTTTACTCCCAGAGCTGAATGAATAAGTTATTGAAAAGAATGAGTGTTCTGAAAGGAGAACATTGTATTCTAGTAAAATGGAGCGAAAGTAAAAGAGAGCTCTTGAAAACTTGCCATACTTTGCATATCATTATTAATTAAAGATGGTGAAATTAATGTAAGAATGTGAGCCGCAAAAGAAATTTCATAGAACTTCTGATGACATGACAAATGGACTACAATACTATAATGTTAATTTTAAGAATGTGGGTAATTTTTTCAATCAGGCTTTAACTGGAGGATGAATTCATTCCATTCATGGTAATGAAGGCTTCTGTGAATCTTACTAGTTTGGACAGCATTCCACAGACTTTAGAAATGTAATACAATGTCTACTTTTACATTTGTAAAGGTTTTAACCAGTTTTTCTTCAGTGTTTTAGTCCCTGCAAGCATAACCCATTACCTTTATCAGTTTCATCTTGTCTATATAGTACTCACTTCTCACATGCTTATAAGGATGAAAAATTGTGTTTTGTCCAATTTAGGATTGTGGGGGTCAAAGTCGACTCCAAGAGCATCGAACACAAAAGTAGGAAACAACACTATATGGGCTGCAAAATCCTTCAAACACCTCTTCTCACTCATAGCATGTAAGTTTAGAGATACACATAAACCTAATTTCTATTTCTGCAGAATGTGAGAGGAGGAGGAAACTAGAGAAACACAGAGAAAAACCCGCAATGGCACTTGGAGAATACGCAAACAATGCAGACAGTGTATGGGACTAGGATTCAAACCCACTCTTCTAGAGCTCCAGCAGTTTACATTGTGCCACACTGCTGTACAATACTGATTCACTATAATAGAACGGAGTCTCTTTCTATTGGACAACCATATACATTTCAAAATATATTACTGTATTTTACAAAAGGCGCAAGATTCATAAAAAATAGTTTGTTTTATCTTAGGCCTAATGCCACACACCTATAAACAGAGAGTGCATGACAAAACACTCTGCCATTAGAGAAAAGAAGCACTTACCTTTGTTTTTAATTTTGACTTAAATTGGAACACGGAGATGAAGGGAAAATTATTATCATATCACCAGAACCAAAGTCTCTGACTGTCTCATATATATGTGAATGTATGTATGTATATATGTATGTCTATATATATATATATATATATATATATATATATATATATATACAGTGATCCCTCGCTATATCGCGCTTCGCCTTTCGCGGCTTCACTCCATCGCGGATTTTATATGTAAGCATATTTAAATATATATCGCGGATTTTTCGCTGCTTCGCGGGTTTCTGCGGACAATAGGTCTTTTAATTTCTGGTACATGCTTCCTCAGTTGGTTTGCCCAGTTGATTTCATACAAGGGACGCTGTTGGCAGATGGCTGAGAAGCTATCCAGCTTACTTTCTCTCTCCCTCTCTCTCTCTCTCTCTCTTGCGCTGACGTAGGGGGGTGTGAGCAGGGGGGCTGTGTGCAGCTGCTTCCTGAAGGACATGCTGAACGGAGCTTCGCATACTTAAAAGCTCAAAGGGCACGTATTGATTTTTTTTTTGACTGCTTGCTTTGCACTCCTTTGAAAAGGAAGATATGTTTGCATTCTTTTAATTGTGAGACTGAACTGTCATCTCTGTCTTGTCATGGAGCACAGTTTAAACTTTTGAAAAAGAGACAAATGTTTGTTTGCAGTGTTTGAATAACGTTCCTGTCTCTCTACAACCTCCTGTGTTTCTGCGCAAATCTGTGACCCAAGCATGACATTCTAAAAATAACCATATAAACATATGGTTTCTACTTCGCGGATTTTCCTATTTCGCGGGTGGCTCTGGAACGCAACCCCCGCGATGGAGGAGGGATTACTGTATATATATATATATATATATACATACATACATATGTGTGTATATATATGTAGATATGTATATATATGTGTCTGTATGTGTATATATATATATATATGTCTGTGTGTGTGTGAATGTATGTATGTGTGTATATATGTTACGGCCAAAACCCGAAATTGGCCGAAGCGGGAAATGTCCGGCCAAATCGGGAAATGGCCAATGTCGCTGTAAATTGACCGGCCAATGTCCGATCTTTTCCTCGATTTCGGGATTTGGACAGCCAGTTTGCGAAATGGCATGGGGCGATCGGCCAAAGTCGGAAGGAAAAAGGCATGAGCAGCGATTTGTTGCGCACTTAGTAGTGCAATTGCGTTGAGTGTAGCCTTGGCGGCTCATGTTCAGAAAGCGGACGCCACTTGGTTGTTTCACAATAATTAAGATCAGGTATATAAGTAGATTTCACATTTCTGTTATCATTTTAGCAATAAAATAGTGACTTAACATCAGGGACCTATTTTATTGACCTTAAGGTTAGTGTTTGGGCGAGGGGAAGGCCGTCTCAAGTGGCGTCCGCTTTGCTGAACAAAACCCGCCTTGAGCAGTTTCTCGTGCAGAATGGAAAACTCACTTCTGAATCTGCATCTGAAAATTTTTAAGCATCTTCGCACCTTGAGCGGACAGTCTTACATCAGCACATCGGATTTTGACCAGGGAGTTCTCGCCACTTCGCAAAATGGCTGGCCAAAGTAGCATATATGCTGGTCATTTCTAGTACTTCGGACTTTGGCCACACCTCGCGGCCAAAATGCGAAATGGCCGGTCAATTCGGGAACTGGCTGAACTTCGGGTTTTGGCTGTAACATATATATATGTATGTGTATGTATGTATGTGTATATGTATATGTGTGTGTGTGTATGTATGTGTGTGTGTGTGTGTATGTATGTGTGTATATGTACTGTATGTGTATATATATGTTGATATGTGTATATATATATATATATATGTATATATATGTGGATGTGTATATGTATATATCTGCGGTGGGCTGGCACCCTGCCCAGGATTGGTTCCTGCCTTGTGCCCTGTGTTGGCTGGGATTGGCTCCAGCAGACCCCTGTGACCCTGTGTTCTGATTCAGCGGGTTGGAAAATGGATGGATGGATATATATATATATGTATATATGTAAATATATGTATATGTAGATATGTGTATATGTAGATATGTATATATATGTTTACATAACCTCTTTAACACACTACTCCGCTGCGAAGCGTGGGTATTTTGCTAGTCTATTATAAAAAAAAATCTTAGGAGGAGACGAGACATGTGTGGAAGAAATTAGTTAGTCTCCTTTAGAATAGTAAAAAAAAAAAAAAAACTATTTAACATCATACCCTTGGTTTATTCTTATTGTTATTATTGCATTATGGTTTACTATGCTTATCCAGGGCCATTTTTAACACCATTCCTAGGGTTTATTATCTTAATATTTCAAGACTGTTGAAGAATATATTTTATGAATATAGTATTTAGACTTTATCAGCAATAGATATCTCTACTATTTAATCCTCAAACGCCGCTGCTGGGGGGCTTGTTTTGTTTTGGACGTGCTCTGTCTCTAGGTATGTCAGAGGACTGGGACTCTGAAGTGGGGTCCAGCCTCACGTGAGGAGGCAAAATGGTGGGGTGGGGGGATAAGGGGGGGAGAGAAAGAGAGCAAGGTATCTCTAATCTATCCTTTTAATCCTTATAATTATAATTACCAACGTAACAATAGGCTGCATGACAGTAACCCGTGGGACAATTGGAAATTAAGGTTAAAGTTGTCTCACTTCCAGTTAAGACTACAAAATGACATAAAAAATTCAGAATCAATGTCTCCATGATGCAGTTAACTTTGTGAGCTGGAATGTTAAAGGCCTGAATCATGAATTAAAGAGAAAGAAAGTATTCTCTCACCTAACAGGTCTAAACGCTAAAATAGTATTTTTACAGGAGACCCACTTGCTAAGCAAGGATCAGTTCCGGCTACAAAAAGAGTGGACTGGCCAAATGTTCCATTCCAGCTTTACAATGAAAACTTGAGGTGTGGGAATTCTCATATATAGAACAGTCTCATTTGTAGCATCAGATGTAGTATCTGATCCTGAAAGGACATATGTGATTGTCATGGGCAATTTATTTAACTGTAAAGTGATTTTGATAAATGTTTATGCACCCAATGTTGATGATAGGGAATTCATGCAAAATGTATTTACATCCTTTCCCATTGTGAATACCCATAAAATTATAATGGCCGGGGACTTTAATTGTGTTTTAAATCCACTCTTAGACAGGTCTCCTGTCACAGGGGTGATGACATCTAACACTGCAAAGACAATTACACAGTTTTTAACTGACCACAACTTATCAGACCCATGGAGGTTTCTAAACACAAACTCAAGAACATATTCCTTCTACTCACCACTGCATCATAGCTACTCAAGAATTGATTATTTCTTTATAGTTAACAATTTCTTGCCTACGATTAAATCTTGCAAGTACGACACTATTGTTATTTCTGACCATGTCCCTCTGATCTTGGAGCTGAAATCACTATACCCCACATACTCATCTCACAGATGGCATCTTAAACCCACTTCTATTAGCAAACAAGAACTGTACAGAATTTATATCAAAACAAATCAGTTTCTTTCTAGAGACAAATACATCCTCAGAGGTCTCTGCAGGAATGCTCTGGGAAACCCTAAAGGTCTTCTTAAGAGGACAGATTATTTCATATCTTTCCCACAGAAATAAATTAGAAACCAAGAAGGTATCAGAGCTAACCAGCGAAATTACTAGAATAGATCAAGAACATGCCAGGTGTCCAAGTGAGGCTCTTCATAGGAAAAGGCAGTTTCTGCATTCAGAGCTCATCCTCTTAACAACTAAAGAAACTGAACAACTCAATTTTAAATCAAGACATCATTACTATGAACATGGAGAGAAAGCTAATAATCTCTTAGCTCAACAAATCCACAAGCAAGAAGTTTGCAATGCAATCCCAGCAATCACCAACACGAACAGATAAGAGCGAAAAAATCATTGACCATAAAAATTTAATGCACACATTTAGAGACTACTATAGATCCTTACATTCTACTGAGTTTAAAGAAGACAACAGACAATCTAATGCATTTCTGGATGCATTACAGATACCACAAATAGATACTCTTAGTGCAGAGGAATTGGATAAAGATGCTATAAAGTCACTTCAGAGTGGGAAAGCAGCAGGCCCTGATGGCTACCCTGCCGAATTTTATAAGAAATTCTCCACTCAGCTAGCTCCCCACTTATTAGCAACATTTACAGAAGCTAGGGACAATCAAATTCTACCTGAAACGTTTCACCAAGCATTAATCACTGTCTTTCCTAAACAAAATAAAGACTTATTACATTGTGCATCATATAGACCAATTTCACTTCTGAATAATGATGTTAAGATACTCTCCAAAGTCCTAGCTAAGAGGATGGAGAAAGTGCTGCCTTCGGTAATATCACAAGATCAAACTGAATTTATTAAAGGCCGACACTTAGCTTCCAATCTTCGACACCTGTTTAAAGTAATATACAGTATTCACAAGCAAAGTCAAACACCCAGAGATGATATTATCATTGAATGCAGAAAAAGCATTTGACATGATTGAATGGAACTACCTTTTTTATTACATTAGAGAAATTTGGGTTTGGCCCGAACATTTGTGCATGGATCAAACTACTGTATAACTATCCAGAAGCTTCAGTTTGTATTAACAACATCTGTTCAGACTACTTTAAACTAGAATATGGTACCAGAAAAGGATGTCGCTTGTCACCACTGCTATTTGCAATCGCCATTAAACCACTGGCAGTTCACTGTCATAATGCTTATGAGATAAAGGGGATTATCAGCGAAGGATTTGAACAGAACATTTCTCTATATGCAGATGATATGGTACTGTATATATCAGACCCACAAAATATTGTGCCTGCAGTCTTAACAGCACTTACAGAATTTCAAAATATCTCTGGTCTCAGAATTAATTTGAATAAAAGTGTGCTCTTTCCAGTGAATTCACAAGCATACAATATGGGATTGGACACCTTCCCTTTTATCATTGCAGATCAGTTTATATACCTAGGGGTAAATATCACAAGTAAACATAAAGCTCTTTATCAACAAAATTTCCCTGTCTGTATGAAAAAAATTAAGCAAGACTTGCATAGATGGTCTACCCTTCATCTCACTCTAGCTGGAAGAATTAACGTTGTTAAGATGAATATCCTTCCTAAGCTTCTCTTTTTATTTCAAAACATTCCAATATACATCAATAAATCATTTTTTAAGCAATTAAATTCAACCATAACCACATTTATTTGGAACAAAACATCCACGTATTCAAAGAGCGACCCTACAAAGACCTAAGGCAGAAGGTGGCATGGCTCTACCCAACTTTCAGTTTTATTACTGGGCAGCAAACATACAAGCTATAAAAACTTGGACACAAATAGATGAACATACACAGGCTTGGTGCGCAATAGAAATAACATCCTGCAGTACTTCTTTATAGTCCCTGCTTTGTGCCCTAAGAAATGCAAGTTATCGCTGATATACTAATAACCCAGTTGTGCTTCACTCACTCAGAATATGCAAGCATTTTAAGATGGAGAATCTTTTATCTGTGGCTCCTCTGCATGAGAACCACCTTTTTCAACCCTCGCAAACATATGCAGTTTTTAATATCTGGAAAAGATTTGGGATTAAATAACTTTGAGATCTTTATATAGACAACATCTTTGCATCCTATGAACGATTACATTCCAAAGTTAACTTTCCAGCAACACATTTCTTTCACTGTTTTCAAATTAGAAACTTTGTTAAACAGAACCTGCCCAATTTTCCTCATCTCCCACCTTCCTCTATGCTGGAAAAATATTGCTCAGTTTCGAGGATAGCATTTCTGCAATATATAAAATTATTTTACAGTCCCTCCCTTTCAAAAATCCAAGAGGACAATGGGAAAAGGATCTCTCACTCAACATATAAGAAAAGGAGTGGAAAGTAGCAATGCAGAGAATTCACTCGAACTCCATATGTGCAAAGTATACAATTATTCAATTCAAAATTATATATCGAGCACATCTGTCTCGCTTAAAACTGTCCAAAATATTTCTAGGGCAAGATCTAACCTGCGAACGCTGCAATTAAGTTCCAGCCTCACTGGGTCACATGTCACCAAATTAACATCATTCTGGACAAAAATTTTTTAAGTGCCTTTCAGACAGCCTTGGTGTCACAATCCCTTCTAACCCATTAACAGCTGTGTTTGGTGTTCTTCCAGATGGGCTTAAAGTGGAGAAGGAAAAACAAACTGCGATTGCATTCACTACAATATTGGCACGCAGACTTATTTTGTTAAACTGGAAGAATCCTAACTCTCCTCTTTTTAGTCAGTGGGTAACTGATGTTTTATATTATTTGAAATTGGAAAAAATCAAATTCTCACTTAGAGGATCTGTGCAGAACTTTTTCAAAACCTGGCAGGATCTAATCAATAACATTTTAGAAAAAGCTCTTAAAGCACTGAGGAAGCAAATTCTCTTCCCATTTCTTTTTCTTCTCTATTTATCTTTATCCGCCTATTAAACTCATCATTTTATTTATTTTTACTAGCTTTAAGTTTTACTGCATTGCCAATGCTCTCTTTCTCAGGTGTGGGGGTTGATTTGTTTTCAATCCTAATTTTTGTAAAAATTGATCTATTTGTATGGAATGATTACAATAAAATCAATAAAATTAAAAGGGAAAAAAAAGCGAAAAGAGATCGAATATATGGACATAGGTGATATGACAGAAGTGTGTCGTGTGAGAGGCAGATCACACGGCACGGCAGCAGCAGCAAGCCAGCAGCTGATCGAGCAAAAAGGAGGTCAAAAAAAAAAAAAAAAAAAAAACTTTCCCATTGTATCACCGTTTAAGAGGGAGAGTCAGAGGAGCGATTGTATCTCCTTGGGGTGCGTTCAGCCCCCCTCTTCACAACACGAGCGTCAGAGACGTGAAGTGGTTGGCATGTAACACAGGCGGGGGGGGGGGGGGGAGCCCTCTAGTGTATATATACTGTATATATGTATATACACACACATGTAATACTGTACATACACATTTTGTGGCTAGGTGCAGTAATGACAGGTCACGCAAAGGAAAAACTTGGGACTCCAACCGGGTCATCCTGTTTAATGAATAGAAATGTCCAACCAAAGAACACCTGTTGCTTCTTGCCATTAGGCAGAATGGAAAACAAAAATGATTTGGCTCTAGCTGCAGAACTTAGGGTCTGACACAGGAGCTTCATCTGTTGGGTTGCTCTGGTCAGAAGAGATGCTTCCTATATACTGTACAGTATACTGTATGTATATATATGTGATGAGTCCAAAAACAGGCTGCCAGGCAGACCACTTCTTTAATACTGAAACAAAAACATCAAAATAAAGAAGTATATGATGGCACATAAGATCCAAGACCAGTCGAATGCTGTTGAATCTGAATCACTGGGCATGGAGCTGTTAAACAAAGTCAGACTTTGGAAGAGTTCCATAATGGAATGGCTCAAGTCCAAAATGCAACGTCTCCTTTTGGGGGTGTCTGGCTTTATACCATCTCAGCTGGACGCGGTGGAGCGTCTCCAGATCAATTGCCCTTACTAGACGTGTTCTCTGCACTGTGGAGAGAAAAAGAGACAATACCATTAACGAAAGCGCCCTCTCTCTTCCTGGGATCTCAGGAGAGCCCAGAAGGTGGTCCTCGGACACACATGCAGGACAATATATGTTCTATTTTGCATGGAGCAGGAGTCAAGAGATATTAAGCTAAAAGTTTCTCTAAGATACTGATCTCAATATTAGAAGAAGGATGTTAAAGCATCATCTGTGAATTGAATCTTTCCAGAACGGTGGTGACATGTAGGAAGTGTTTAAAATTATTTAAAAAATTGGTAGATGGGGCAAGTCAAAAATATGAAAAGAGCAATTAAGAAGGCTGCTGTTACTTTAAAAGCTGTTCTACAACAATTACGGCATGAATGCAAGCTGCTTAAAGTTGAATTCTGTACAAACATTTGGAAAGAGAAGTGTAAATACAGGGAACAAAAAACCAAGTCAAACTCACTTCAGATCTCAACTTAGCATTATTTTGGAGGCATTAGCTGATCTGAATGACATGTCCTCATCAAGATGTGCCACTAGGTTCTTTTATAATGACTTTTGCCTTTTTAATAAAGTGACTGTCATATTTTGTACTGTGAAGTGGCCTCTAATACAGATGTGATCATGTTGAGCTTTTTTAAAAATAGCTTAATAAATGAATATTAATATGTTAAATAAAAAGTTGACTAAAAGCCTGGAATATTGATGATCATTACATTCTAAACACCCACTTCTGATGGCATAGCGTCTACAATCTCACACCTCGGGAAGTGTACTAAATTAAGATTATTATAATTATTAAATGAAAGAGTGCTGACACGTCAGCAGTTTCCAGAACATGACAGGTGAGTAGGTGTGTAAGCATCTTCTCTGTGGAGCAGCATTAAGGCATATTGGACCAAACCTGCATTTAAAAGGTAACAATTTTTTAAAATTGCATAATTTTAATTTGATTTTCTTATTATGCATATTTTTGCTGATCTGAACTTATAAAAATGCTGTAGACAACTGATTATTTCAATAGACCTGGTGAAAGCTTTTCTTATTCATATCATATCATATATATGGCTTCCTGTACAGCAGGGGTGGGCAATGTCGGTCCTGGAGGGCCGCAGTGGCTGCAGGTTTTCATTTCAACCCAACTGCTTACTTAGAAACCAATCCTTGCCAGTCTCACAACTAATTTAATTGTATGGCTTATTAGTCTGCAATGTTGGGTTCTTATATCATAGCTTTTTACCTTTCCAAGGATATCATCTAAAAGATTTGAAGCCTAAAACAGGTAATCTTCAGTCTGTAACATTTCTCTCATACAGTAAGTGTTTTATTAAACCAAATAGTGCATGATGAATCCACACAGGTGCAAATGGAAACAAGTTAGATGGGGAACTGCTGGCTCCCTAGTCATTTACATCTCACTGCTAATAGGGAGCTGTTAAAAACAGGGAATGCAGCTGTTTAAGACTGAAATAAGCAATTCAGAGTGGAGAATCTTAGTAAGCAAGACCACTAACATGAAGCATCAAAATGTCACTTGAGCAATAAGTGCTTCATCTGCAATAATTGACTTCTCATTAAGAAACTGAGTTGGAACAAAAACCTGCAGCCACTGCGGCCGTCCAGGACTGATGTTGCCTACCCCTGCTGTAAAGGGTTGGATGCCGATTGCTGCCAAAATATTTCAGGTTTGTTAATAGATGGATATTGTGTTCATAAAAATTACTTACAAACACTTTGAAATCATTTCAGATTTTGTGTCTGGAGCCTCCTGACTCACCGGTATGAGAAAATGTCCACATATGCTATATCGTTCAACAAGTCTCAATGTCTAGTTTGATCTAGACAGGAGTGTCCAACTCCAGTCCTGGTGGGCCGCAGCAGCTGCAGGTTTTCATTCTAACCATTTTCTTAATTAGTGACCAGTTTTACTGCTGATTAACTTGTTTTGCCTTAGTTTTAATTGACGTGACTCAGGCCCCTTAGTTGTTTCTTTTACCTAAACAAGCAGCCAAACAATAATGAGACACAAAACAAGCTGCCACATGACCAGCTAACCTGAAAATAAAGAAAGCTGAAGGTCTCGGTCACCAAAACATCTTGACGGTGATCTTAGAAAAAACAGAAAATCAACAGTCTGCTGTGGCAGAATGAGAGCAGCGATAAGTCATGATATTCAATAATGGCTTTAATTAACAGCAAGAATCGCAACCTTCACATTAAGAAACTGGTTGGAGTGAAATTGCCTGGAGTTTGACGTTCCAGTTCAGCTGGTCATCTGTTGGCTTGTTTCACATCTCATTTCTGTTTGGCTGCCATTTAATGAAGAAACAAATCAATTCAGAGGACTGAATCCTTAACAACAGGGCTACTAAAATGAATGGAAAAGGAGTTAATTAGCAGTAAAAACTGCTCGCTGATTAGGAAAAGGGTTAGAATGAAAACCTGCAGCCACTGCGGCCCAGCAGGACCGGAGTTGGACACTCCTGGGGCCTCATGTATAAACGGTGCGTACGCACAGAAATGTTGCGTACCAATGTTTCCACGCTCAAATCGCGATGTATAAAACCTGAACTTGGCGTAAAGCCACGCACATTTCCACGGTACCTCATACCCTGGAGTACACAATTTCTCTGCTTGGTTTTGCAGACTTGTGGCACTCAGCGTCAAAGCAGTGCTACTGTTCCTGTGTGGTTACCCTTTCTTTCTTAGACCCATATTCCTGACGCGGCTTTATAAATACACTGAAACTAACTGCATATTGTTTATTAGTGTAATGCATCTGATTGTAATTAACCTGTAACAATATAATGGTCCAGGGAATAGCCATAGTATTCCAAATACCATAACTGCTTTAGCGTTGTTACTCTCACTGCATCTTCTTCTTCTTTCAGCTGCTCCCGTTAAGGGTTGCCACAGCGGATCATCTTTTTCCATATTACTCTCAATGCACCACTCGGAGTATTTATATCACTGTATCTGAGTGGGGAATCACAGCAGCAGCTGATCGGAAAGAGAATTATCGGTATACAGCATCAAGCAAATGCTTCAAAGCCTTTCCTGTACGGACCTCGCGGTTCACAAACAGTTTAATCCCAAGAACTATAAACGCACTCAATCAAGGGCTCCTTGTAGAACTGTTTGTACTTATAAGTACAATTACCTCATTGTTAACTTGCACTACAGTTATAATATTGCACAACCTGCGCCACTTTATAAAGTGTGTATGATGACGATATCATTTTTATGATGAAATGCAGCAAAATATGTTGATTATATTATACAGATAAAACTTTAATTATTAACAATACAGATTATTTAAATGCCTGGAGGTGGGGCTCGATGGCGAGCGCCTGGTGGCCGGGCTTGTACCCATGGGGCTTGGCCGGGCACAGCCCGAAGAGGCAACATGGGTCCCCCTTCCCATGGGCTCACCACCTATGGGAGGGGCCAAGGAGGTCGGGTGCAGTGTGAGTTGGGTGGTGGCCGAAGGCGGGGACCTTGGCGGTCCGATCCTCGGCTACAGAAGCTGGCTCTTGGGACGTGGAATGTCACCTCTCTGAAGGGGAAGGAGCCTGAGCTAGTGCGCGAGGTTGAGAGGTTCCGGCTAGATATAGTCGGACTCACCTCGACGCACAGCTTGGACTCTGGAACCAATCTCCTTGAGAGGGGCTGGACTCTCTACCACTCTGGAGTTGCCCCCGGTGAGAGGCGCCGTGCGGGTGTGGGCATACTTATTGCCCCCTGACTTGGAGCCTGTTCATTGGGGTTTACCCCTGTGGACGAGAGGGTAGCCTCCCTCCGCCTTCGGGTGGGGGGACGGGTCCTAACTGTTGTTTGTGCGTATGCACCGAAAGGCAGTTCAGAGTACCCACCCTTTTTGGAGTCCCTGGAGGGGGTGCTAGAGGGCATACCTTCTGGAGACTCCCTCGTACTGCTGGGAGACTTCAATGCTCACGTGGGCAATAACAGTGAAACCTGGAAGGGCGTGATTGGGAGGAATGCCCCCCCCGATCTGAACCCGAGTGGTGTTTTGTTATTGGACTTCTGTGCTCGTCACGGATTGTCCATAACAAACACCACGTTCAAGCACAGGGATGTTCATATGTGCACTTGGCACCAGGACACCCTAGGCCTCAGTTCGATGATCGACTTTGTGGTTGTGTCGTCGGACTTGCGGCCACATGTCTTGGACACTCGGGTGAAGAGAGGGGCGGAGCTGTCAACTGATCACCACCTGGTGGTGAGTTGGCTTCGATGGTGGGGGAGGATGCCGGTCAGGCGTGGTAGGCCCAAAGGTGTTGTGAGGGACTGCTGGGAACGTCTGGCAGAGCCCCTTGTCAGAAGTAGCTTCAACTCCCACCTCCGGCAGAACTTCGACCACATCCGAGGGAGGTGGGGGACCTTGAGTCCGAATGGGCCATGTTCCGTGCCTCTATTCTTGAGGCGGCTGACCGGACCTGTGGCCGTAAGGTGGTCGGTGCCTGTTGTGGCGGCAATCCCCGAACCCGTTGGTGGACACCAGCGGTGAGGGATGCCGTCAAGCTGAAGAAGGAGTCCTACCGGTCCCTTTTGTCCTGTGGGACTCTGGAGGCAGCTGATAGGTACCGGCAGGCCAAGCGGAATGCGGCTTCAGTGGTTGCGGAGGCAAAAACTCGGGCATGGGAGGAGTTTGGGGAGGCCATGGAGAACGACTTTCGGACGGCTTTGAGAAGATTCTGGTCCACCGTCCGGCGTCTCAGGAAGGGGAAGCAGTGCAGTGTCAACACTTTATATGGTGGGGATGATGCACTGCTGACCTCGACTCAGGACGTTGTGGGTCGGTGGGGGGAGTACTTCGAAGAGGGATCACACTCCTCAGCATCCCTGGAAAAGTCTATTCAGGGGTCCTGGAGAGGAGGGTCCGTCGGATAGTCGAGCCTCAGATTCAGGAGGAACCGTGTGGTTTTCGTCCTAGTCGCGGAACAGTGGACCAGCTCTACACCCTTAGCAGAGTCCTGGAGGGTGCATGGGAGTTTGCCCAACCAGTCTACATGTGTTTTGTGGACTTGGAAAAGGCATTCGACCGTGTCCCTCGGGGAATCCTGTGGGGGGTACTCCGAGAGTATGGGGTATCGGCCCCCCTGATAAGGGCTGTTCGGTCCCTGTACGATCGGTGCCAGAGTCTGGTCCGCATTGCCAGCAGTAAGTCGAACCCGTTTCCAGTGAGAGTTGGACTCCGCCAGGGCTGCCCTTTGTCACCGATTCTGTTCATAACTTTTATGGACAGAATTTCTAGGTGCAGCCAGGGTGTTGAGGGGGTCTGGCTTGGTGGACTCAGGATTGGGTCACTGCTTTTTGCAGATGATGTTGTCCTGTTTGCTTCATCAGGCCGTGATCTTCAGCTCTCTCTGGATCGGTTTGCAGCTGAGTGTGAAGCAGCTGGGATGGGAATCAGCACCTCCAAATCCGAGACCATGGTCCTCAGCCGGAAAAGGGTGGAGTGCCCTCTCAGGGTTGGGAGCGAGATCCTGCCCCAAGTGGAGGAGTTCAAGTATCTCGGGGTCTTGTTCACGAGTGAGGGAAGAATGGAGTGTGAGATCGACAGGCGGATCGGTGCGGCATCCGCAGTAATGCGGGCTCTGCATTGGTCTGTCGTGGTGAAAAAGGAGCTGAGCTGCAAGGCGAAGCTCTCAATTTACCAGTCGATCTATGTTCCTACCCTCACCTATGGTCATGAGCTATGGGTAGTGACCGAAAGAACGAGATCGCGAATACAAGCGGCTGAAATGAGTTTCCTCCGCAGGGTGTCTGGGCTTTCCCTTAAAGATAGGGTGAGAAGCTCAGTCATCCGGGAGGGGCTCAGAGTAGAGCCGCTGCTCCTCCGCATCGAGAGGAGTCAGATGAGGTGGCTCGGGCATCTGATCAGGATGCCTCCTGGACGCCTCCCTGGTGAGGTGTTCCGGGCACGTCCAACCGGGAGGAGGCCCCGGGGAAGACCCAGGACACGTTGGAGGGACTATGTCTCTCGACTGGCCTGGGAACGCCTTGGGATTCTCCCGGAAGAGCGAGAAGAAGTGGCCGGGGAGAGGGAAGTCTGGGCATCTCTGCTCAAGCTGCTGCCCCCGCGACCCGACCTTGGATAAGCGGGAGACAATGGATGGATGGATGGATACATTAGAATTGAAGAAAACATTTTAATATTTCAAATATCTGTTGCAACTCATGAAATAAAATATTAGGATAGCTCACCCAAATTCAGACCATCCAAGTTTTCATTTTTTTTGATGTGTCAAGAAAGATCTCATGTTGAAATTCATGTTTTAGGGTGATGGGATATAGCTATAGTTATAACAATATCTATATAGATTAAAATAGGTAATTGTCTAAAGCCCCCATCATACTCCACAATTTTCCTGACTTCATTTGTATAATCTTTGTGAGTTGGGGACAGTCACAAAGTGACTCTGTGGCTGACAATTGTGTACTTTGACATCCCCAGAGACTGGATTTCACCCCAACAAAGTCATAGGGGCAGGATCGTGTGTGTGTGTGTGTGTGTATGTGGAAAATGAGTGCTTATCTTTAAGAACAATGCACAGAATGTGGTCCTGAGGAAAGAAGAAATGCAGGTGTTTTGGACCACACAAACAAGAGAATGGCACATTTGTATGATGTTTCGTCTTTTTTAAAGCATGTTTACATGCGCTTTAATAACCAGATTATTCACAGAATCCTACATTCTAAAATGCCATGTAAACCCTTACTCCTATTATAGAAATCGGATTATTGGCCTCAAAGACACCTGATTAACAGAGGCAATTTTCTCCACGAATGATCCAATCATGTGCCCATGTAAACCCATAACTGGGTTATTGTTAAGGATTTTTTAGTCTGCGCATGTCCGTCACACTCTGTTAGCCTGCGCGTGTATTGGTTTTGCACAAGCTTACAGCAGTCACGGGTAGAAATCTCCCTAAAATACATTTCCAGAGGTAGTGTTCTGGTGATCGCATTATTCATTCTGCCAGCTAAAATAATCTGGCTCAACATGTCAGAAATTGATAATTTTTTATTGATGAACTGAACATACAGTGCTAAGCTCAGCAGCTCAATCTCGAGGGCAGTGGGTTATTACGATAAGAGTAACATATGTTACATAGACTACTTTTTAAAGTAATGAGTAACTCGAACACAATACTTATGTAACTGAAGTCAAAATACCTGTGTTATTATTTCAGCAGTACGGAGTTTAAGGCAAGAAGCACACATAGCAGATCCTTTACAAGGTTCAATCGCACAGCCAAGCAGAAAAGAGTTTGCTGGGTGCAATCCTGTAACAGAAACCAATAAATAAAGTGTAAATTTGCCAAAACATATTTATAAAACACAACAAAATTAACACAGGCATTATGCTTGTTTTCAAAATTCACAGTAGTCGAATGTTTAACTCTATTTTGTGCAGTTTAATGGTGTAGGAGTGTTTTGCCAAAGGAGAGCTCCAGATGAATACTTGTGTGGATTATTAAGAAACTAAGTTTCTGCCACAACCTGATTATGTGTGTGTATGTTGTAATGGATGGAAAACGTGGACTGGCTTACTAGCCACGAGGAAAATGCAATGGAAAGACTGGGTGAGCTGAGAACAGTCGACCATTTTCCAATACTCCAGATCATATTATCTCACAAAGACACCCACAGGGCATACTGGGATCTGTAGTCCCATGTGGCAGTCCTATTGGGTTCCATGAAGGTTGTCAGCGGAAGGTGCTGGGATTCACAGTCCCTACTTTCCAGGAGTTCCAGTTGACCCAGAAATGTTTCCAACAAGCTATGCCCTAGCACCAGAAGTATTCCCGGGTCTTAGATAAAAGAAGCCACCCAATAACAGCCAGGAGTCAATCAGGTGGAAGAGGATGAAGCTTGCCTGGAGGAGTGGAAGGTGAAGGAAAATAATTGGTGGGAGAATTGCATAAGACTTTGCAAGGTATTTTAATGCAAATAAAACCTTATATTGACACTTATGTCTGTGCAATTGTGTCTGGGGTTTGGGGTGCTGCAACTCCCTCTAACAGAAACATATTGTTTGTCTTACCATGGCAGTATTGATAAAGAAAAATTAAGGGACTGAGATTGTGGCTGAATTCTAGATCTAGAAAGCCTTCAAACAGACACATTGTCAGGTTAATTAGCTGTCAGCATATGATGAGCTTGTGGTACTTTGAAAAATTTAGAACTGTGCTGAAAAGCTGTCACAAAGTCATTTGATTTGGCATCCGCTGCAGTTCTTCATTTTGTAGTTAAAACATAATCAGGGTAACAAGATCTACCAACTGCATTCATTATGTTTGATATGCCCTCCAACTAGAAGTTGAGCAATTTGCCACCAGGTAGTACAGTCATAATCTAGTCTGAACAATTTGAATTCATGTACCCATCCTGCATAATGTCAACTGTACAGGTTGCTGGTTGGTACCATAATCAGTGCCGCCATTAGATTATTTTGTGCCCAAACTTATTAGCGTGCTAACCAACTGTTCGGTAGCTAACCTGTGCTGCTGAATCCCCCTTATGATATGAACCCTAGGTGAATGCCTAATTCACCTTAATGGTGGTGTCGGCCCTGACCATAATATTGTTAGGAATGTTTTCTTAGCATAAATTTAACCTCTCAGTATCTTTTGTTAATCAATTGAATGCCATAGCATCTCTAAACATTGATGATCATCCTGCGCATAACGATGGCCATTGTTAACAGTTTTTCAAATGGGTGCTTCCAACAGGATAACATGCACATATCATTTCAGGGTGGCTTCTCCAAAGGTCTGCACAGTCCCCATATTTCAATCCATTAGAGAAGGTTGTGGATGAGGTAGAGGAGGAGGTTTGCAGAAAGAATGCATGGTCAAAAAAACTGAAGGAACTGTGTGATGCCATTTTGTCAGTATGGAGAAAAATCTGTAAGAAAAGTTTCCAGCATCTTTTTTCAGTTCATGTCTGTGGTATACTGGATCTAGGGATTAACCTTTTACTGGCCCATTTTTAAATAAATAATTACAGGTAAAATTCTGTTACAATGACTATCTTTACAACGAAATTTTCATTACAATGAAGTATTTTTATGGTCCCAACAGTTTCCCCATGTGACACAAGTCTATAGTAATCTTGTTACTACGAAATACATTCAGCAGATACTTTCATTACAATGAAGTGCCCAAAAAACCTTGAAATGCCTGAATGAATCATCCACAGAGCAGTTAGTTCTGTGGTCGCAAACAGAAACATTGTAAATTTTTTTTCTTTCTTTGAACTTTCCTCGTACTGTTGTTTTGCTGTGTTTGTTTTCTGTGGTTTTCAGTGATACTTTTTACTTATTGCTCGTCAACATTTGAAAAACATCCATTGGAATTTAACTCATTGTTACCCTCCTATTGAAACGGCAGACACAAAAAACGATAACAGTTCATATTAAAGAGAAAAAAAAACTACATTTTTACAGCTCTCGATTGCGGCAAAAAGAAAAAAAGACGTTGCCAGTGAATTTGGAATTTCACCATCAACAGTGTCAACTTTCTTGAAAGACCAAGCAAAAAAACAAGAAAAATCTCGGGTTGCAAACGTATGCGAACTGCTGCATTGGAAGACATCGAAAAAGCAGTTTTTATGTGGTTCAGTAATGCTCGTTCAAGAAACATTCCTATTAATGCGGCACGCATTCAAAAAAATGTGAGGTTTCTAAACTCTCTTGGGACCTCCCCTAACTGGACAACACGCCAAAGAGCGTCCCGAAGTGCGATCAGCGCGTCTGTGAAAGACTGTTTATCCATTGCTGGGGCAACAGCTGGGTCACAGTGCCGCTACGGCTCTTCACCGAAGCAAACAGAAAAGATCTCGATGGGTGATGCAAGGAACATTGTAAATGCAGGGAACTGTATTACTTGGCCACAAACCTAGTCACAATCCTGCCTGACTGCTGTGTCTGTGTATAGGAGAGTGGCTACAATAAATAACCGTGCTGTTCCTTTTTCAAGCTGAATAAAGCTGGTTTTGCTAAAGTACTGAGACTCAGCCTCGTGTTTTGGGGTGTAGAACAGGGACTTATAGCGTGACCCCAATCTTTTAGGATTTGCTGCTATGGCACTTCACTGCAACGCTGCGAGTCTGCTGTTGCCCTGCCCCGGCAGCAGCCAAACAATCTTCCACAGACATGGCAATCGCGCTTCAGGATGCACTTCAGTGTGTTGTTTCTGTTGGGTGGGTGGGGAAAACCAAAAGAGTTCAGAAATCTCACAATATAAAGAAGAAGAAAAGAATGATTCGGCTTCTGATTGATAACTGTGCTGCCCACAACATGCTTCCACATTTAGATAATGTTTGTGTTAAATTCCTCCCACCCAATTGCACAGCAGTGCTTCAAGCCATTGGATCTGGGCATCATTCGCACTCTGGAAGTGCATTATCACAAGGAAATGCTGAGGAAAAATTCTCGTTAGCATAACTTGTAGACAGGAGGAGATTAAAATTAACGTGAAAGAAGCTATTGAAATGATTGCAAATGCCTGGACACAAGTTATAGAAAGCACTATAGTGACAAATACAGAATCGCATTACTACAAAATTTTCATTACAACTAAATATTTTTTTAGGTCCCTGACAGTTCATTGTAAAGGAATTTTACCTGTAATTTAATGGCCGGCTCAATCTCCATGGGTGTGCGTGCTCGTTGGAGTGAGACATACCTGCACGTGAGGGTGTGGTCTTTCTCAATTGCTTCATCAGCCTTTTGTGGTGTGCGATTGAAGTGCTGCTCCCACAGAGGCACATGACGGGGAGCCGCTAGTGTTTCCGCCAGCTGAGTGACCAATGGGTAAGCTGGGGAGACAAAAAGGGTGTTGTGCTGGCTTTGCCTGACAGAACATGAAGGAGCTGATGGCTGTTGGTTTACTCTCATCTTTAATGCTGATTTTTAATCTCATGGATTGTCACCTGGTTTTTCAAGATTATTTATTTATTGAAGAGAGCACTGCATTTTTGGACAACGGTTTGGGTTTTTTGCTGGTTTTAATAAAAGCAATATGTTCATTTTTGTACCCACCACTTGCTTTGAGTGAGAGTCCTCATTTTCCGGCTCATCCCTCTGGTACGTTATTAGCTGTACCGGGTTCAAGAGGCTCCTGGGATGCAACTGGTAGCATGCAGCCGACCCCACACCACCACAATGTCTCAAAGAATGTAGACTGTTCTGGAGGCAAAAAATGAGTCATAGATAAAAAGTGGATATTGAGCATATATAAACACAAACCATATATTTGTATTGTGTACCACCGATGCAGTAGTTTCATGAAGTATCCTCATTTGCCCTGCTGACATTTGCATATTATTATGTTTGGAGATAAACTATAATCTTAAGAGATAACTAGCAGTTACAGTAGATGGCCAATACTTCTATATACAGCAGTTACAATTCTGTAATTACTCTACAAAGTCAAATCAAAACGAAACATAAGTAAAGGAAAAAAGGAACATATCACAGATAAAACCCTTTCTGACCCTCCGCCCCTACCTTCACAGTTCAATGACCTGTCTGTCTAGTGTGGTGGCGTATCTACTTGCTCATTTGTCCAAATAGAAAAATAGAGGTATGTTAATTTCTCTCAAGACACTTTCTTTTCATCCCTTGGCCAGTAAGTCATCAGCCTTAATTCTCTCTCCCTTTCCTACATCATGGTACCTCTACCGCTTGCCTCTAGTTCACTTCCAAGTTGATCCCCACAATAAGTGCAGAGGGGCTCCCTTACAGCACAGTCTCTCTAGCAGCCTACTGAGCTCACTGCAAAACGTTAGATGTCCAGATCTATCCAGCAGCCTTCAACCCATCACCTTTATTCCAATAGGGGAATATTTGCTGCCAGATAAGAGCCTGAAAGTCTTCACGATTATTTCCTGCCATTTATTGTCCCTCTCCATCTACTATAAGGAAGCAACTAGATCTCTAACATTGTAAAGAACTCCACACTACTAGTCTGAGGCTTGTACCTCATTCGGCTTATCGTCTGCTCTCTGCCTCACTCCAGTTATAAAACACCACACTTTAAGTAGTACCTTACTGTGTTCACTGTTTTGTTATTTCTGAAGCTGAAAGAAACATGCTTAGTGCCATTTTTCTTAATTAGTTATTTAAATGTTTGGTAACTGGTGATTTTCTCTTCCAATTTATAATTGAAAACAACAGCCACCTTTTCAAAGTGAAGAATTTAAACTGCTTATCAGAGGCTGGTATGATTAACCTACACTGCTGTCACTGGTTTGCATTGTTTTCTTTCATTTCTTCAAACTTTGTTCTTATCAACTGAGGCAAAAGAAATTGCCGTTGGCCTGGTAAAATGGCAGTACTGGCTAATCACATATATGTAAAAATATATTATTCAGATATCTACTAACGAGAAACAGATGTAAGGTGTGAAGTGTAACAATAATTTAAAAGTTTAATTTGTGACACGTGGCGTATGCATGTGGACTAGTTGTGCTTCTCTCACACGGCTATAGGACACTGGCTTTGTGGAGTTCGTCGGTTCTCTCCACATTTAACTGCCCTCCAAAAGACGTGTATGTTAGGTTAACTGGTGACTGGAGAGATAAGAGTCACGATGGATCTGTGACAGACTGCCATCCCATTCAACCTTGTGCCATTACAATCCTGTAATGAAAAAAGAAAATTGCTTAGAAAAATGGATGGACATGGATAGATCACTGACTGTATTTTTTAAATTCCCCTTTACTATTCTTGATACACTTCACCTTCTCTTTGACTGTTCTTTTACTAATAAAATGCTGAAATCTCTTTGGGTCATCTTTAGAGACTTACATCATGTTATTGTATATAAGAATGCCACTCTTCCACTTGATATTCATCATTTTTTTAAGATCATATGGATTTGTTTTTCTTTGTTACTTATTCTTTAATAGTATTACCTAATCTCGTTTGTTTTTCTTTACTTGCAACTTTCTCTTTGACTTCTTTTAAAACACCTTGAACTACATTGTTTGTATGAAAATGTGCTACATAAATATTGCCATATCTGCAATATTCCTAACACACACACACTATATTATATATATATATATATATATATATATATATATATATATATATATATATATATATATATATATATATATATATATATATTTACACACACACACATACATACATATGAAAAAGTTAGCCTGTATAATAATTTACTCTACTTTCAACAATAAAAGATAACAGTGGTATGTCTTTCATTTCCTAGGAACATCCGAATACTGGGGTGTTTTCTGAACAAAAGTTTTTAGTGAAGCAGTATTTAGTTGTATGAAATGAAATCAAATGTGAAAAACTGGCTGTGCAAAAATTTAGGGTCCCCTTGTAATTTTGCCGATTTGAATGCATGTAACCGCTTAATACTGATTACTTGCAACACCAAATTGGTTGGATTAGCTCCTTAAACCTTGAACTTCATAGACAGGTGTGTCCAATCATGAGAAAAGGTATTTAAGGTGGTCAATTGCAAGTTGTGCTTCCCTTTGATTCTCCTCCGAAGAGTGACAGCATGGGGTCCTCAAAGCAACTCTCAAAAGATCTGAAAACAAAGATTGTTCAGTCTCATAGTTTAGGGGAAAGCTACAAAAAGCTATCTCAGAGGTTTAAACTGTCAGTTTCAACTGTAAGGAATGTAATCAGGAAATGGAAGGCCACAGGCACAGTTGCTGTTAAACCCAGCAGGTCTGGCAGGCCAAGAAAAATACAGGAGCGGCATATGAGCAGGATTGTGAGAATGGTTACAGACAACCCATAGATGACCTCCAAATGCCTGCAAGAACATCTTGCTGCAGATGGTGTATCTGTACATCGTTCTACAATTCTGCGCAATTTGCACAAAGAACATCTGTATGGCAGGGGTGATGAGAAAGAAGCCCTTTCTGCACTCACACCACAAACAGAGTCACTTGTTGTATGCAAATGCTCATTTAGACAAGCCAGATTCATTTTGGAACAAAGTGCTTTGGACTGATGAGACAAAAATTGAGTTATTTGATCATAACAAAAAGCGATTTGCATGGCGGAGAAAGAACACCACATTCCAAGAAAAACACCTGCTACCTACGGTCAAATTTGGTGGCGGTTCCATCATGCTGCGGGGCTGTGTGGCTAGTTCAAGGACTGGGGCCCTTGTTAAAGTCGAGGGTCGGATGAATTCAACCCAATATCAACAAATTCTTCAGTATAATGTTCAAGCATCAGTCACAAAGTTGAAGTTACGCAGGGGTTGGATATTCCAACAAGACAATGACCCAAAACACAGTTCGAAATCTACAAAGGTATTCATGCAGAGGGAGAAGTACAATGTTCTGGAATGGCCGTCACAATACCCTGACTTGAATATCATCGAAAATCTATGGGATGATTTGAAGCAGGTTGTTCATGCTCGGCAGCCATCAAATTTAACTGGAGAGATTTTGTATGGAAGAATGGTCAAAAATACCTCCATCCAGAATCCAGACACTCATCAAATGGCTACAGGAGGCGTCTAGAGGTCGTTATATTTGCAAAAGGAGGCTCAACTAAGTATTGATGTAATATCTCTGTTGGGGTGCCCAAATTTATGCACCTGTCTAATTTTGTTATGATACATACTGCATATTTTCTGTTAATCCAATAAACTTAATGTCACTGCTGAAATACTACTGTTTCCATAAGGCATGTCATATATTAAAAGGAAGTTGCTTCTTTGAAAGCTCAGCCAATGATAAACAAAAATCCAAAGAATTAAGAGGGGTTCCCAAACTTTTTCATATGACTGTGTGTATGTATAATATATATATATATATATATATATATATATATATATATAAATATATATATATCCCCTTCAAGTGATAAGTGGGTATTTATCAGCGAATATCTGTCAAGTGTGGCAATAACCATTTTACACTGTTTTGGTTAAGCAGTTAAAAATAAATCTTTTTCAGTAATAACAGCATTCACTTTGAGAAACACTGAACGCTTTCAAGTATTCAAGAAACACAACTGCTTTACAATGCTGCCATCTGCTGTCCAAGTTCAAACTTGCAGTCAGCTTACAAAAAAAAACTGGCTCTGAATCCAGTGTTGGAATCCATTCTGGCTTCCCACAACCATTAGAAATTGATTAACCATGTCTGAAAATGTATGAATACTTGGAAAATTACCTTGCATTAAGATTCATTATTTTTTCACACTAACAGATTTGATTTAAGTTAAATTTCCAACAAATTCATTCATAAAATTGTATTACTACAATACCCTTTCTTTATAAATACTTCTTTATGGTCTATGCTGCCTTATTGTCTGAGTGATGGTGGGCCACAAGTATAAGGTAGAAACTCTCACATGTGGTTCCGGTCAGTGACAGACACACTTATATACACAGCGGTTGAGCATGATCAGAAAGCATGTCTTTGGAAGTAAGTGAAGAGACAGCAAAACATGGGGAGAACATGCATACTTTACAGAGAGAAAAATATATCACTCAGGCTTCTTTTCCTATCAGACAATAAACATTGCTTCTTTATGCTGCATGCTTACTGTATTGGGCTTAAAAGCAGACAAAGAACTGATACTTTTTCTGACTGTCAGATTAGTATGTTATAAATCACAAAGATATTTTAGTAATAAAGGTCAAGTTAAGCAGGAAGTGTATTAAATACGGAAAAGGCTAACTAAAATATGAAGACAGTGAAATAGTGAAGGTCCTACATTTCTATTTTTCCTTAAGTTATGACAAGTGAAAAAGTTTTTAACTTCCCAGCAGTTAGAGATTTTCCAAGGAGGTATTTATAGACATACTGTTTAGTTTTAAAAGGTTGCAATCACACAAATTAACAAGCCAAGAAAACATTTATCCTAGAAAAGGTGTTCCCACACTTTTTTAAACTAAGGACACCCAAAATGTGGTACCATCTGGCCAGGGTCCTCCACCAGGATAAACTCCGTGCTGCTAACAACATTCACAAAGAATGATTTTGGATAACAGAAGACCTACAGTATTTATCAAAGGAAGTGCTTAAATGTAGCAGACTACTAACACATCTGTGATCAAACATCATGTTACCTCTTATCCAGGGTTCTTCAATCTTGTTTTGAACAGCACTGAGGTGAAAGAGTGGAAGCCACAATGACAAAGAACACACAGACTAACAGACTGCCCGACTAGAACTACACACTCAATGTTCAGTAGCAGCACAAACTACCATGCGGATAGGTGTTTGCTGGTCAGTGTGAATTTCTACATACAATACATACCTATTCTGAATGAACCAGCGTTCTCCACTTCTTTGAAAAAGGAGAACCACACTGTTGGGTTCTTTTACACGAAGTGGATGGGGCACAATTACTCCTCTTTGGTAGCTTTTTCAAATGTAACAATCCTCCTCAGTGGTTGATGAAAATCAAGATAAAGCATAATGTCTCCTGAACAAAGTAACTGTGAAAATGATATCTTTTCTTCCACACCCCCTAAAAATCACTGTGGCTACTGTTAAAGATGCAAATAGTACTGGAATTTTTTGTAACTCTGTTCCTGGGTGTGCTGCATATATAAAAAGGCTTACAAAAACAAAGTTGAAAGTGGTTTTAAATATAAATATGGTGTGTACATCACTCAGTGCACTAATCATGAATATTACTAATATACAGTACACTAGTAGCATGCTCTACTAGTTCTGAGTATTGTATTTACCCCATTTTCAGACACCCACTGCATGCCCACCCTACCTGGAAAGGGGTCTCTCTCTCTGAATTGCCTTTCCCAAGGTATCTTCCTTCCCCCACTCCACTTTTTTTTGTCTTCTTAGGAAGTCTAGGATGGGGAGCCATCAAACAACAGGTACTGTTAAAGCCCATGTGTGATTTTGGGCTATTCAAGAAATACATTGTTTTTACTCTTGACTGCAATGACTCCCTTGTGGACCTCTCTTTCCTACAGAAACTTGTATATCCTCCAGCTGGTCAGAGAAAACCTGCCATTTTGATGTGAAATTAAGACATAGTAAATGTTTTGCACACATTTCAGAAACAGTCCGCACCTTTAATATTTTATTTTCATACTAGCTGATTACCCAGTGGCTTCGCTCACTGAGTGTAAGGGAAAAAAACTAAAATGTAGTATTTATAAAATAAGTTTGTTAATTACTAATGTTATTTTTGAATAAAGAGCATTCATAATAACACAGAAATTATAGAAATATTAATTAAGTAGTAAAACATTTTGATAAAATAATTTTAAGAAGATATAAGAAGCGTATAAATTATTAAACAGTCAAACATTAACATTTAAGAAGTAAAGATACACTGAGTACTGCTGTAGTGGTTTCGGGCAAAGTACCTGCTTGACAACCTTACACTATGTGCCTGTGATTTAAGAGAAAAATTATTCTGAGAAAAGTGGACGCTGCCTTTCCGTGCTTAACGGGCAGAAGGTCCAAATAATTCCCAAGTCCAATACTTAACATGAAGAGGTAGGTACATCTTTTTAGATGTAAACCCTTCATCTTATTAAAAGAATTCATCACAAAAGCAACCTTGAATATTGCAGGGTTTTAGTGACCCGAATTCATCTTAAGGGACAGTTTACCAAGAGAGTCCCACTTCGATAGCACCGATTACACTTATTCGCAAAGATTTCCACTATCCCAGGAGCCAACGGGGCACATGAAGTGTGACAAACAGTGCAAGAAGAGAGGACGCTGCCCGAAACTGCAAAGCTGTTGACCCGGAGGAAAAGCCCGACATTCCACACCTCCCAGGGTCCACTTTGTTCTTACGACCCCTCGCCGCTGAAGGCAGTCTCGTCTTCACATTGTTTACAGCTCGGCGCAGTTAAAAAGTAGAAAGACGCAAAGCTGTTTTGTTCATCTCTTCTACTATCAAGTACTGCGAAATAAAAAAAAGTTACAATGTGGCAGTCTTCTCTGTGAGAACGCGCCTAGAGGCGGACGGGTCAGCGCTGGAGTCCAGAGAGGAGGGCGACGCGGGGCGCACTTGTATGGGATAGATCGGCGTGTTTGTGTTTACCACTTTTACGTAATTTCCATATCGCGTGGTCATACGTCATTTCCGTTTCAAACGCGAAAAGAATTTTATATATATAGATTAGGTTAGGCTTCCCACATTCCTTTGAGATAATGAACAAACAGAACACCACATATTACACTAGCCAATTCTGCAAGCAGTGCTTATCAGATTTCTTAATTGTGGAGGAGTTCTGAATAATAAATTAAACAAGTTCAGGAATTAGAAGAAGAGTTAAAAAAAAATAATAATAATCCACTCCTGTCCATGAATTTAATTAAGCTGCTTGAAGAACGGTATGTTACATTAAAAAATTAATCTCCCACTGATCTTTAAGCTTTTAAAAATGTAATAAGTTTTCAGAACATCTTTGAGAAAAACAAATTTAAAATTTTGTATAAATTTTCAAAAGTAGAGTATGAAAATGAAATAATTTTACACACAGCCTCCAATTCAAAAGTTTCACCTAAAATCCACTTCTGTTGGCAAGCCAATTAATAATGTTTTCTTCATTACAAAAATTCAGATCTTCCCAACAACCTTTATTACTGATCCATTTTTGTACACAATTAATTGAGTTTAACAGGGTCGATCAACTTTACACAATTTGCAGATTCAAACAAATAAACGGCATCCAGTACACTCTTACACTGAATGATAGTTTGGCACAAGACACAAAAGAAAGCTTTGAGGTGGTTATGGGTAATTAGGACTGTTAACCATTATAATGCATTGCCAAAAGCAAAATGAAACATTTTAGCATTTGGACATGAGGCCTCATTTAAAGCTTAGTAAACAAAGATCAATCCAACCTGCAAAAATACAATATTCAAGGAAATACAGTAATTTTCTACCAAAGTCATGTGAATAATGTATCAATAGGAATCACTAATGTACTATATACACTTTTATTTCTTCTCTCATGTTAAAAATTTCTGAGATGATTACTATAGCTACTGTAGTAAGGTCAGCACCAGCTTCTTGTTTTGTCCATCCATCAATCTGTGACTTTCACCTGCTAACACCAACTAATCAGACTGAATGAAATCAAAATTCAACCCCCATTTTTAGATCCTGTATTCTTTCTCTTTTCAGATGTGAGCAAAACTGGGAATCCCATCAACTAAATTTTTACACACCCCTTATTCAAATTCAGGCTCACCAGCCTTGAAGATGTGCCAGTACACTGCCCTGAAACACCCAAGGACCATATCCAGTAGTTATTGACCAAGTATATATTTAGTCCAAAAATTTACCATTCTGAACTACCACTGCTATCTGTCTATGTAGGGTTGAAATCAAAGTTATCAGCATAGACCTCAGAGTAAAAATTTGCAGTGCACCAACTCATATTTTGCATGTAGTAATAAAACGCAATACTAAAATTGTTTACAAAGTGCCATTGGTTGGAATGACCGAGACAGAGCAAACTGATGGACCCACCGACACTTGCCCCTTTATTAATGTGGATGATGCCACTCTTTCAATGCAATATTGGGTCTAAAACTTTGAGTAAACATTTACTCCCATTCTGTTTAAGATTATGGTGTGCTATTTTGGAACAATTACTGTTTTTATCAAACTCAAAACTAATTTTATTTTGTTCAGTTACCCTTCACTTATACTACAGTACAGAACATTAAAAATGTAGGAAAATTGCTTCAGTAATTCTTTTGAGATGACAAATACAAACCCTGCAGTTGACGCCATAGTTTTCTTGGGTACAAAGCCTGTGCTTACAAAGATGATGGCGCAAATATATTTCGGCATCATTTAAGGAAGCATACTTAATTCAAACAGTCATTGCTACTATACATATCATGAATTAAGACTGAACGATAATACTGAAATTCAATTATCATGCTGATATTTTTAGTGACACATTTTCAAACATTAAAAAAAAGTCACCTACAATCTGTAACACACTCTCTTAAACAATGCTTGAGTGCGCTTCGGCTCAATACTACAGTGTTTTTAGATTAATCAAATTAAATGGTAGAAATTTAAGATATGTAAGGTTGGCTAAAAAAATAAGTGTCCGCATGCATAGCTGCACAGAAAGGAAAGTTAGAAACATAATTTCTTACCCAGTATAACAGGACCTCTGAGCAAAGGTTTTTCACCAGAAATAATCTCTCAGTCACTTAGTACAGCTATGTTCTGTCCTACTGATCGCAGAACACTGTCATTTACAATTACAAAACTGATGACTTCAGTCACACTGATGATTGCACACATACTACTCTAAACATGTCTTTGTGATCTTTAGTTGCATCATAGTACCAAAATCTATAAAGAACAAACAAAACAAATAAAAATCTATTTGAAAACTGTCTCATTATTTGTCTCCCATATAGTTGATTACTGTATGCTCCCTGTTGATACTGCTCATGTTCTTTTAATCAAAAAGTAATTTATAATGAATAACACATGAACAAATAACTAGAATATCAAACAATAGTGTAGCATACATTAAAGGACCTACTGTAAGCCTACATAGATAGTTCAGATGCATCCTTTACCTTAAGATCTAAATATTGTCAATCCTTTCTATGAAAAAAAATAGTTCTGTAGTTGCTTCACAATGAACTTTAAATGCAGAGTAAACTAAAGAAGGGCTCTATCTACTTATAAAATGTTGTAATATACAGTACCTCCAGCAATTGTATTTATGATTTTGTTGTTCTGGATATTTTTGGATTTTTTTTCACCTACCCATCAAAGGGTTTTGGTAGCTAAAACACAATAACTGATACTCTCATCTTCCCACCAAGGAAAAAGATCTTTTTTTTAATATAAAGCCAATAAAACAGTTTAGTACTTTTCTACAAATGAAAAGCCTTCTCACTTGTTAGCTTATCTTCATAAGGAGAATATTCAAACATTTACTATTTATTCCATAGTTAAAGTTTGGCTCAATATGGTTTCCCTCCTATATCTTGTAATATCCTCACTCTCTCATCTGCAGGTGGAATTACTGGTTTCACTCCATCTCTCCTCCTCTGTGCTGCTATATTGTTCTGCAAGACAGAAAACAAAAGCAAACATAAATGACAAAAGGCAACTTTTGAGTATATAGTTGTTTTTGTTATGACCAAGAGGTGAAACCAAACTGTTCCTCAATCTGTCAGTATTTTCCTAGACTAACTCTAAACATAATGACTTGTAATTGTACATAAAATATCGAAATTACTACTGATTTTCTTGCCTTATATGTCAGGATGCACACAGATTAGTTTATGGTGAGTCCATGAAACAGACAAAATGCTACGAAATAAATGACAAAGCGCTACCACAGAGCTAATGTATCCAAAAACTGTTTCCAATTGAAGACATACAGTACACAAAAATAAAACATAGAAGACTAACAGTTTAAAATGCACATTTGTAGTCTTAACAGTTTAAAATGCACATCTGTCTGCAAATATCTCAATTCCAGGTAAAAAAATAAATAAATAAATAAATAATACCAATTTGGGTTTTTGATGTTCTGGCAGTGTACCTTTTGTGGTAGAATAACTAAATGTAAATTTTAATATTTGGTGGGGCCTGTGAATGTTGTGACTAAATCAAACAACAAACACTATCTAAAATGTAACCATACAACATTTGAATTTGTTGCCTTGCCATAAAGAAACAGTAATACAGTATATCACTGGATGAATAGGGTGGCTTGTGTTTTGGTAACTGCACACACAATTAAAGGCATTCCATAAAAACTGATTCATAACTCATCCATTTGTTTTCAGAACTCATTTACTGAATTACAAGGCTCTTGGGAGCTACAACCTACCATGGCATTATCAAGGTCAAGGCAGGAAAAAGCCCTGGATAAGACACCAGCCCATCATAGGGCACATTTATATAAAGACACTCTCATACCAGTTCAATTTAGATTCATCACTGAAACTAACCTGCACATGTCTGGACTGTGGTGGAAACCACAGAACCTAGAGACATGAGAAAAAATAAATGTGCAGTCTACATAACAACAGAATTCAAAAGTAAGTTCTTGCAGCTGTGAAGCAGCAGTGTTTATTACTGAGCTTCTGTGCCAATTAATGACAGATACTACAACAGCAAATTAATACAATCAGCAGAATCAAAAAAAATTTGCTTTGCAACTGTGTTTAATGATGTTATATTTAATCATGCTATATTGCTCTTCAGAAATTGTACATTCACAAGAGTCAGATGTTAACTATGTAATCTTTAATGAGTAATCTTAATAAAGTGCAAAGTGTACCTTTTCCCCTTATTCTTTTACTGCCTCAAGTGATGCTAATTAAACCAAAAGTGGACTGTAATTTACAAAACACTTCTCCCTTCCCAGCTCTAGTGATGAAAGCCGCCTGGGTAACTGCTGTGCAGAAGCTTCCTTAAATTCACTCCATATGTTCTGTGTCTTTTAGATGACACTCTCACCACAGATGTAACATGCTTATTACAGTGGCTAAGAGAGTTGTTGTTTTTAAATAAAAATTTGCTTCAGTAACTACAAAAATGCTTTGTGTTTATACTAATTTGCACTTTTAAACCTGTAATTTAGAAACATTTAGTAATTGCATCTTCTATGAAGAAAAGATGTACAAAATGTTTGTTCCTATTTTGCTACTGGACCAATTTTAAGCCAAACAAAATTGATTATATAAAAAATAATCGATTGTGTTATAAAAATATATATATATATATATCACTGTATATATTTTATTATACACATATACACACACACACACATTTTCTGAACCACTGCTGCTTTTAAACAGAGAAGTAGCATACTAATTGGGCAGCACAGTGGTGGTGAAGTACATAGAGCACTGCTGCTTCAAAGCTAAAAATACTCCGAGACAACTCCCAGTCTGGTCACTATTTATGTAGGGTTTGAACTTTCTCCCCTTGTCTTCAAGTGCTCTGGTTTCTTCCAGTATCACACAAGTTGCATGTGTCTTGTTGACTGTTGATTCCACAGAATGGTCCCTTGCAGTGATGCATTAGCATCCCGTCCATGGCTAATTCCCATATTGCAAATAAGGCAGACTACATGGACTTTGGCTCCCCATCACTACTTTTAAGACACTGGATTTAGAAAGAGGAATGAGTGGATTTATTTTTTATTTTGTAAATAACTAGCAGTCAAGCAAAATGAATAAGGGAAAAAAACATTTCCCACGTATTTTTATTATGAAGTCTGATGCCCTCTTTGTTTGAAATAGATCAAATAGAGGTTTTAAAAGAGTGACATACTTACAAGTTATTGTGCAGCTGTTCCCAAGTCAAAAACCCCATGTTTACAAAGACAATTGAGGACACAATGTGACCACATGTATTTGAAGGTAAAGAAGTACAGTATAAACCCTTTTGCTTTTAGTATGCATAAAAAAAAAATCACACACTGAAGCAATTATTTTTTTAGTGTTCAATGCATAAGAAAAATCTTTAAAGAATTTCCAATGATAATACAAAACTTAAAACACATCAGCCCTAAAACAGTGGTGCAAAAATGCCATTTGAACAAGATACTATGCAGAAAATAGTCATTATAAACATACTTTCAAATTCTGGAGAGAAAAAAAAAACAGTATTGCATAAATAGTTTCAGTTTCAGAAATTACATGCAACTATATAGTAAATTAATTTGTGATATTTTACTTTCGAAATGATTTTAGTTGCTCTACTGTCCAAATTCATCTATCTAACAATATAATAAACTTCATTAATCCAATTTCTGGGTTAGATGGAAATTAAACTAACTCAAGAAGTATTGGACCTAAGGTGGGAAACAATGGTGGACACAGTGCTATTATTTTGCTAGGCACACATTACCACCTCACACCACCACCTCAGTCAATTTAGAATTGCCAGTTAGCCTCGTGTACAGATTTTTTAGGATATGGAAGGAAAAACTGGCACACCCGAAGAATATCCAATATAGGGAGAATGAACAAACTACACATAAGCAGTCTCTGAACTGGACTCTAAACCCAGTCTGCTGGAGAGGAAAGAGTGTAGCACTAAACAGTGAGCCACTGTGCAGTCCCAAGGTGTAAAATTTACACTCAAATAACCTCAATGCTTGTAAATTAATTAATGCATCCGAGCATTATTTAAGCTGCTTTTGGGTTTGTTCTTCCAGAATACAACTTAATGGTTGGCAATACAACAGTTAATTTAAAGAATGAGTTATCATTATTTAAGTATAATAACCTAAATGTTAACAAGGTGATAAAATCAACAAATATATTGTTCTAAAATGTGAAATTTCTTCTACTGTTTTGTGCATGTGTAGCAAAGTTACATTACTAGCAAAACTGTGTCTTTCCCACACAGAGAAAGGATCTGGGCAACAGTTACCTTAGTTGTTTACATTGCGAGAAAAAAAATAAGATATTTTACAAGAAAATGTTTTATTGACACAAAAAGGGCCTTAGATAATGTTTCAGAGGTGTTAGCATCAAATCGGGTGACAGCAGCAGTCAAAGTTAACTATCAAGACCATAATTATTATCTAATTATTTCTCAAAGTGTATATTTTGGTTTTCCTGAAAAACCTTTCTTCATAATTATTCTAAAAAATGTATATACCTTGTCAGAGATCTGTAGATTTCTTGGTTTTCACACAACAACTAATTAATGTTATATTTTGCATCCAAGAATGCAAATTAAATCATGGCTACAAAAAGTGCTCAAGAATTTTTGCCAGTTCCTCTTGCAAAAGTACATCAGCAGCACTAGGTCTTAGGCCTTATGAAAGCATCGTCTAAAGGCATTCTTGACCATACCACTATGCTGAGATTTTTCATAGGTAATTTGATCAAAATATAGGAAATGCACATTTAAGGTTATTTGAACATCTGTGGTCTAAAAGTTAAGGCTGAGATGGCTACCGTAAAACTTTTACATTCAGTATTCTGTATTCAGACAGATAAAGTTCTATCTATCCACTTGCTACTAGGGGAACTTTGGCGTTTTACAGAAGTTCAATTAATAAGTAAATAAGTAAATAACTAAACACATAAAAACTATAACAAATAAATACACACAAGAATTACCAAAAAAGAAGAAAGAAAACTAAAAAGAACAAAACTGACTTGGCTTAAGAAAAAAAGAGCAGTCACAGTGAGGCATTAAAAGTCATATTGCCATTGGTACAAAGGAGCCCCATTATTGTTTCTTCACACGCAAATGCTGAATTATTCATTATCTGAAAGTACTCACTGCTTGTGTGTGACAGAGAGAATGTGTGGCATTGTTAATAACGGCACTCAGTTGTGTCTTCATTCTCGCCTGTTACTACGTCCAGCAAGTTGAGACTGCATCCTATAATTGAGCCGTTTTTTTTTACTAGCTACTTAAGTGATGATACCAGTTCAGCACACTACAGAGAGAGTTACACAACAAGTAAAGGGTGTCACTACCCACACTATAGGATCACAGTCACCTAAGAATGTAGGAAAAAAGTCTGCTCTGCCCTTTATTATATATTTCCTCTGTGCTATGAGACCAGTACACCCTGTCACTGATGTAGACACCCAAGTACTTGTAGCAATACCCCACCTCCACATCCACTCCCTTTGTGTTGTTGATTGTGAGAGGTGTTTGGATATATTGCTAGCTGGAAGGTCAATCTACAACCATGCCAAAATACATTACTTCTTAAAAGAAAACATCCAAAATCCATCCATCCAGCTATATCCTAACATCAGGGTCACGGGGGTCTGCTGCAGCCAATCCCAGCCAACATAGGGCGCAAGGCAGGAAACAAACCCCGGGCAGGGCACCAGCCCACCGTAAGGCACACACGCACACGCACACACACACACACACACACACACACGCACCCACTACGGACAATTTAGAATCGCCAATGCACCTAACCTGCATGTCTTTGGACTGTGGGAGGAAACCGGAGTACCCGGAGGAAACCCACGCAGACACGGGTAGAACATGCAAACTCCACGCAGGGAGGACCAGGGAAGTGAACCCGGGTCTTCTAACCGCGAGGCAGCAGCGCTACAGTGCCGCCCAAACATCCAAAATTCACTGTTTTATTTCAAAGGGATTATGAACTTACTTTGCTTGTATAAATCACTCTTTTGATGCCACATATGATGATGATATGTGTGTGTGTCTGACAAAAGCGTTCAGTTTTGATCTCATCTCTTAATTGCGACTGATTTCAATCAAACTCTCAATGGTCTGGTATTAATTAGGACTTTGAGCTGTCAACCATTTCAGAAAGCCTGTTGGGATGAACAGCTTATTTGTGATTCTGGTATTCTTTTTTTGCCTCTATCAGAATTTTCGTTACCATGCCATGAGACAGAAGGCACATACAACTTCTATTTGGCAAGTAAACAACTATTTAACCTTATGAATTTTGCCCTAACACAGCTAATTGGAATATTTCACTTTTACTTTTTTGTATGTACTGCTTGACTTGTAAACATTACCAATCAGTTTTCCAATTTTATTCACTAATTCTTCAACTTTTATCCATGATGACAAATGAGAAAAGGATCTAGAGTAGTTGCCTCATTTTATACCCTGTTGAAACACCATGTTCTTATGATTAAGGTTGTACTTAAATAAGGAGATTCATACGCAGTTTCCAAAAATAATGAGAATTCAATAACATTGATACCCATGTTTCTCACAAAGAAACAGTATTACACATTTAAAATAAAGATTGCAGTTTCCCATTCATCTCATAGTCTGTGAAATTTACTTTAAAATTTTTAAATTCATTTTTCCACCTCCGAACTGAAGCTAAGGTGTTACTCACATTTAGATCCAACATAAACCCAACATACAGTGTGCATGTTTAATTAAAAACAAAATGCAACCTTGCTCAATATTGTAAAACGAAACATACAAAGGAAATGCTTACCCAAAATGCCCTGCAGTTTTTATAGTGTAAGAAGTACAATGTACACTTGTCCTTGCTGTAATTATTCATATCTAAGCACTTCCTGGAAGCATCTGATTCCTTTGAGAGGGAAAAATATTCATAATTTTAACAATTGCTTAATTGTATCTTTTTGCACTCCTTATACAAGGCACCATATGACTTTTATTGCAGAACAAAATGTATCTGTATATGAAAGTAATTAGTAGGTTACTCCCAGAAAAACAATATAATACAGTACAGTACAATGTATAGCAGAAATTAGTTAGAATCATTGCTAAAAATTAAAGAAATTTAACAAACTAACCACAAGTTCATTTGAATGCTAAATTGAGAAGATGGGTTTATAGGCATAACCTAAAAATGTTCATATAGAAGGGACCTCAAGGGACGACCGTCAAAGAGATTGAGAAATGAAGAGAGAAATTACAAAGTACATATTGAGGCTTTAGAATAGCAAGAAATCTGTGTTAGAACGTTTTAGGTGTCTGAGTACTTCTAACATTAGCATAAATAAGAATTAAAATCCTAAAAAGCACATATAAATAAATTCACATTTTATTGTGCTAATATGTAACAGTTCAAAATCTGTTTTGCAATTTGGCAGAAAATAACTTTTAAGTGAGTTCAACAATTATATCCTTTAGTAGACACACATAAAGCTTAGTCGTTTACTGGGATAATTTCACATTCGCCTTCAACTTATCACCCAGGAATGATACTATACACCTATTACAGTACATAGTTAAGATCTTGATTACATATTATTTCTTTCAAGATTTCTTAAATGTCATACTTAAAATAAATTTTAATAATTCATCTATATGTATAAAGAAAATAAGCAAACCCAGTTTTAAAATCTGGTAGGAGACACACATCCATCCATCCATTTTCCAACCCGCTGAATCCGAACACAGGGTCATGGGGGTCTGCTGGAGCCAATCCCAGCCAACACTGGGCGCAAGGCAGGGAACCAATCCCGGGCAGGGCGCCAACCCACCGCAGGACACACACACAAACACCCACACACCAAGCACACACTAGGGCCAATTTAGAATCGCCAATCGACCTAACCTGCATGTCTTTGGACTGTGGGAGGAAACCGGAGTGCCCGGAGGAAACCCACGCAGACACGGGGAGAACATGCAAACTCCACGCAGGGAGGACCCGGGAAGCGAACCTGGGTCTCCTTACTGCGAGGCAGCAGCGCTACCACTGCGCCACCGTGCGCCCCAAGGAGACACACAATAATGCAAAATTATTTATACATTAATACAGTGTATACTTTGAAATATTTGTAAACGTAAAGTGATGCAATAGGCACAAACCAGGAAGTGCACAACTATAGACCTACCACAATAAATTGTCCATATCTGGATGAATTTCTTACAAAAGTTGGGGACCAACAGATTTTACAGACATTTGTAAATGATTTGACCCTGCTTTTGAAGTTCACCTGGTGCACCCATATTTACATTTTCCAGTCTTCCACATTTGAGATGCTCCCATGATTTCTTTATACAATTCGGAATAAAGAAATAAGTGATTTAGCCTGTAGATCTAAAATGTTCGTGCAGTCCTGAAAGGTCCACTAACTTTAGCCCGTCACGGTACGGTGATGTCACTGCAGTAATTAATGTAACAGGTGCTTGTCTTTTTTTTTTTTTTTAAACAATAATTATTCAGCTAATATTTAATCCAGTGAAAAGACATTAAGCTTTTTACAATATAGATAATTCCAAAACAAAACACTGGCATTGAGAGTATGAGTTTATTATTTATTTTTTGGAAGTAAATATAATTATAATGATACCACTCAATTCTAGTGCAAAATAAATTAATACCGCTCTTTGCTAAGCATATACAGTGCATCCGGAAAGTATTCACAGCACATCACTTTTTCCACATTTTCTTATGTTACAGCCTTATTCCAAAATGGATTAAATTCATTTTTTTCCTCAGAATTCTACACACAACACCCCATAATGACAACGTGAAAAAAGTTTACTTGAGGTTTTTGCAAATTTATTAAAAATAAAAAAATTGAGAAAGCACATGTACATAAGTATTTACAGCCTTTGCCATGAAGCTCAAAATTGAGCTCAGTTGCATCCTGTTTCCCCTGATCATCCTTGAGATGTTTCTGCAGCTTAATTGGAGTCCACCTGTGGTAAATTCAGTTGACTGGACATGATTTGGAAAGGAACACACCTGTCTATATAAGGTCCCACAGTTGACAGTTCATGTCAGAGCACAAACCAAGCATGAAGTCAAAGGAATTGTCTGTACACCTCTGAGACAGGATTGTCTCGAGGCACAAATCTGGGGAAGGTTACAGAAAAATTTCTGCTGCTTTGAAGGTCCCAATGAGCACAGTGGCCTCCATCATCCGTAAGTGAAAGAAGTTCGAAACCACCAGGACTCTTCCTAGAGCTGGCCGGCCATCTAAAGTGAGCGAATGGGGGAGAAGGGCCTTAGTCAAGGAGGTGACCAAGAACCCGATGGTCACTCTGTCAGAGCTCCAGAGGTCCTTTGTGGAGAGAGGTGAACCTTCCAGATGGACAACCATCTCTGCAGCAATCCACCAATCAGGCCTGTATGGTAGAGTGGCCAGACGGAAGCCACTACTTAGTAAAAGACACATGGCAGCCTGCCTGGAGTTTGCCAAAAGGCACCTGAAGGACTCTCAGACCATGAGAAAGAAAATTCTCTGGTCTGATGAGACAAAGATTGAACTCTTTGGTGTGAATGCCAGGCGTTGCATTTGGAGGAAACCATGCACCGCTCTTCACCAGGCCAATACCATCCCTACAGTGAAGCATGGTGGTGGCAGCATCATGCTGTGGGGATGTTTTTCAGCGGCAGGGACTGGGAGCCTAGTCAGGATAAAGGGAAAGATGACTGCAGCAATGTACAGAGACATCCTGGATGAAAACCTGCTCCAGAGCGCTCTTGACCTCAGACTGGGGCGACGGTTCATCTTTCAGCAGGACAACGACCCTAAGCACACAACTCTGTGAATGTCCTTGAGTGGCCCAGCCAGAGCCCAGACTTGAATCCGATTGGACATCTCTGGAGAGATCTTAAAATGGCTGTGCACCGACGCTTCCCATCCAACCTGATGGAGTTTGAGAGGTGCTGCAAAGAGAAATGGGTGAAACTGGCCAAGGATAGGTGTGCCAAGCTTGTGGCATCATATTCAACAAGACTTGAGGCTGTAATTGCTGCCAAAGGTGCATCGACAAAGTATTGAGCAAAGGCTGTGAATACATATGTACATGTGATTTCTCAGTTTTATTACTTTTAATAAATTTGCAAAAACCTCAAGTAAACTTTTTTCATGTTGTCATTATGGGGTGTTGTGTGTAGAATTCTGAGGAAAAAAATGAATTTAATCCATTTTGGAATAAGGCTGTAACATAACAAAAGGTGGAAAAAGTGATGCGCTGGGAATACTTTCAGGATGCACTCTAAATAAACACACTTAAATATACTGTATAGTAGCCGGGCAACAAGAGAAACTATTGAAAGGAAATATGGACAAAACACTCATATGTACCACAATATGTAACCCAGCTGAGCAATGGGGCTATGGACTTTAAGAATAGTGTTCCATATTTTCAATAGTTACTGCATAATGTTGATTCTTCAATCATTTATACACCACTTAAACAATTCATTTAAGATTACTTTTTAAATGTTGTGAAACAGTAAGTAATTTTTATCATTTATTCTTGCATGTACTTTGATCAACTGATAAAAAGTCTATAATTAACAGGTGTGAAATGATGACAATTCCTTTTTAATTTTGTATGCATAATAAGACTGATGTACAGAATTAACCAAGTTGTCTCCTTCAATTTTGCTTTTTCCAGCCCTTTTGTGACTCACGAGGAAATGGAAATGTGGTTTGGAGTTCAAACCAGGACAATGCCCTCACAGCTGACTACACAGAGATCTGTGAAAATCCAGAATATAGTGCAGAGAAAGAAAAAAAAAGCTAGTTCCTTGGCAGAGCTCATTGTTCAGCCACTCAGAACTGCACTCTCACGCACTATAACAACAACCGGCTTTCCATTCATAAGTGCAGGAAAGAAATGCAGAGTTTTGTAACCTTTACCATAATTAAAAACATAAGATACTAGTGATTTAAGTTTATGAATATTGAATAGGCTTCATTATTGACAAATGTAATCCATATTCAATACTTTCCTTACATAATATTTTGACTTTTGGCATCATAAAGATAAAAAATATCCCATACTTTTTGTATGTGTGTTGTAAACATCACATGACAAAACTTAAAACATACAGTAGCTTAAATGTATCTAGTAAGAGTTTTTTTTCATAATAACTATAGAAAAGCTCATGGCTGAAGAGTTAAATAAATATTTTCTAGACTAGTTAGCTTTTGATTGGCATACCATCTACATATGGTTCCTACCTTGAGCCTGATGCTGCTCGGACAGACTCCAGGCCCCTGTATCCCCAAACTATAAGCAAGTTGAAGAATGAATGAATGGATGGATGGAAATTACTTGTTGATAGAATTTTTCATGTAAACTAAATGCAATTCATCTGTAATTTACTTCTATCATATAGTATAGCATTTACCTCAAACTACACTGTAAAATATATTTATTAATAGAATACTCCTCCCAAAAAATGTTTTAATCTGTTACTTACTTCATGTTGTTTATTGTAATGGCTCAGAAAAATGATCAATCTCATGTTTTTATGGAAAATTTGGATAAAGAGGCGGAGGGGATGGACAGGTCTTCATTTCAAAACCTCAATCTCTTTTGAACAAGCTCCTTTGACAGAAGTTTAGCAAAAATGTGTGTTTGGGATGTTATGTGCATAAGATTGGATATCTGACATATGGATTATGCAACACAATAAAATTGAGACTTTTACATGGGTGTTTCAATAGCGTTTAGTGTTGGTCCCCATAGAAGCCTACTGTGTCTGAAACTTTTGTTATCTCCATTTTCCACAAAAGCATGATATCCAAAACTTTTCTTCTCCATTACTACAAATAACACAAAGTAAATAACGGATTAAAAACCATTATCATTATTAGGTGGAGTTTTCCTTTAATACAATATTAAGTGCACACAATATAAAATATCAGTCTAGTTGGTTATTGCAGTTTCAATGTATAGGTGTCACTGTGTGTATATCACAGCATGTTATTTACTGCCTTCCATAAATGACCTTTTTAAGTGCTGGCACATAATTTCAACCCTATTCTGCATCTTTATTTCACTGTATTTTTTTTAGTTCATTTTACTGCCTTTGCCAGACATGCATGGATCCTCCTACAAGATAATGTATTAATTTTATTCCCAAAAGAACTATGTCATAATACTGATAATGTAGTAGCTACATAAAATAAATACTAACCGACTGATTGAAAGTTAACACTGTGGCTAGTGCTACTGCCTCACCGCTCCAGACCCATGGGCTTGAATACTAGATACAGGTAGTGAAATCTGTACAAATCCCACCTGTTTCTTGCTTTCTTTTCTATATTTATTGATATTTCATTAAGAAAATAGTTATTTTATTTCTATATCATTTCCAAAATAACCACTACATGCCTTTGTTTTATTCAATAATGATTTTCTTCATTTGTGATAAATAATAGAATTGACTGTGCTCAGCACCGCATTTGAGAATAAAGTATATGACAGACGTAAAAAAGTCTGAAAACATTATTCTACCCTAAAAAATATAAAATATGGCTGTGGTATAATGTAAAACTGTTCAGGAGAAATATAAATGTTAGTGGCAGATTAAAAATAAATTTCGAACAATAATTCCTTCAAACCTGCTTCATCCAATTAAAAGAAAGGAACTTATCCTGAAAACAACAGGTAAAAAAATAAACTAAATCTGGCTGGGATACCAGTCATCCCAGGGCACATTCACACACATACACGTGTGTGTGCCATATCTCGTATATGAAAAAGTAAAAAAATGTAAAAAAAATAATAATATTGAAAGAGTTTTAAAAAATTGAAAACAAAAACAAATACTTTGCATCTTTTTGTGTATAACAAACACACAAACATCATGAAAATGTTAGTTGTAGTATATTAAGCTTTGGTGAGGTCTTCAACAACTATTAAAATTATACAGAGTGCACTCTTACCTCTAAGCACGGATTAATGTCGCTGTCTCTAAGTTTCCTAGCCATCTTCTTAAATTCCCTTAAGCAGTCTACAAACAAACAAAAAAAAATTAACAATAATAAAACCACTGGACAACACTTACCTGGTTCAATTGCCTCACTTATCATAAGCAATTTAGTATGGGTTGCTCAAGAAGATTAACAGTGAAGTTTTTTCTATGAGTCAAAGGAAAATATAACTTTGAATCACTTTCTTAAAATCCTTTGCCTTTTCTTCCTTAGTTCTTTTGGTCAAAATCCAAATTAATCAAAAAATATACTAAACTGACAGAACACTAAATATTTTTAGAAATCCTTCAATATCTGCCAAGGTACTCCTTCCATCAATTTATGAAACCGCTTAGTGGCAGTATGAGGAGCCACACAAGAACGAACTCTGGATGGGAAGCTAGTATATAATATCAGAGTATATTACTGCAAACAAGAATATTTGCATCTTGGTATGTGTGCAATGAATCCCAGAGTACCCAGAAGGAAATCTCATGGTGACATTGGGAAAACATGAAAATCACCAGGGGCCTCATGTATAAACGGTGGGTACGCACAAAAATGTTGCGTAAGCCCGTTTCCACACTGAAATCGCGATGTATAAAACCTAAACTTAGCGTAAAGCCACGCACATTTTCACAGCAGCTCAAACCCTGGTGTATGCAAGTTATCCACTCGGTTTTGCAAACTGGTGGCACCCAGCATCAAAGCAGTGCTACTGTTCCAGTGTGGTTTCCCTTTCTTTTTCAGATCCACATCCCTAACGTGACTTTATAAATACACTGAAATTAACCCCATATTGTTTATTAGTTTAAAGGCATCTGATTGTAATTAACCTGTAACAATATAATGGTCCACGGAATGGCCAAACTATTCCAAATACCATAGCTGCTTTAGCATTGTTACTCTCACTGCACCACTCGGAGCAGCTGATAGGAAAGAGAATTATCGGTATACAGAATCAAGCACATGCTGCCTCAGGCATTCGCTTTTCAAACTGCTCCCATATGACAAATGCTTCAGAGCCTTTCCTGTACCGACCTCGCGGTTCAGAAACAGTTTCATCCCAAGAACTATAAACGCACTCAATCAATCCATCAAGTGCTCCTTATAGAACTGTTTGTACTTACAAGTACAATTACCTCACTGTAAACTTGTGATACAGTTATAATATTGCACAACCTGCGCCACTTTATAAAGCGCGTACATATTTACATATGATGACAATATCATTTTTAAGATGAAATGCAGCAAAATATGTTTATTATATTATACAGATAAAACTTTTCATTTAAATAATCTATATTGTTAATAATTAAACGTGAGGACACGGTGCTGCAGCGCTAGCAAGGAGCTGGTACTCCGTTCACGAATTGTTCCTGCCTCGCGCTGTATTCTTGCTGGGAATGGCGCGACACTGTGGAAAGACAGATGGATAGAATAATTAAACATGTACTACAAAGATATTTCAATGTTTCTTAAAAGTTTTGAAGAATCGGCGTTCTAAGCTTACAGATGGCTTAACATCTATTACAGAGCTGATTGTGTGGCGATTTGTTACTTGGAGAAAGAAAAGTAACCAAGTTAGTACGTTTGAAAGAGACAGTACTGCTGCAATAAATTATTACATCGAAGGTCGCGCATGGCGCAACAAGCATCTTGCGGGAGGCAGGAACAATCTGTGAATGAGGCGCCTGTTTGTCACTATCACTGTGCCACCGTGTTCCCATGTTTAATAACATGCTTTAACTCCTATCATCATGAAAATGATATCACGTATACAGCTCAGTATTTTAATTATTCAGAGAGCTGTAATATTACGAATGTAATGGATTCTGTGTCCTGTTGGAGGAAGAGAAAGCCCATTTAAGAAGCAGGTAGTGCACATATAGCACATAGAAGATCAAATACGAAACAATGCATTTAACATACTACTTTAGTTACAATGGGATTTAAGAAACTAGTAAATTAAACGATTTTAAGATGAAATTTATGATGTTCTACTTTAATGACAAAATAAACTACGTGATTAAAGTGGAAATTTCAAGATTAAAGTTGACATTTTGTGCTTTTTTCCCCACTGTGTACCTATTTTTTTTCTCTGTACCCTAATAAGCTTTCATATGACACTCAGACGATGGGCTACAACTCACCTTTTCACGGCGACTTTGATATCTGATAACTTCTTTATTTTGGGCACTGTGCGACTTTGTGAACTTGAGCTTTCGAGTTTCTCCGACACTCTATGTCACTCGATCAACTTCCTTTTATTGACTATATCACTGTTTAAACCAACAAATAGTATGTTTTTCCTTGCCTCCACTTGGTATTCGCTGAAATTACTCTATTTTCCCCTGTGCTTTTGCCATTGTCTTTTAACAGAAGGCTACACTTAAGGGCTATTTATATTGATTTGCATATTCAAAGAGGCGTAATTCTGGGAGGAGTTGGGACGGGACAGCAGGCACGTGCATGTGCGTTACTTTCACGCTGACTGGGATTTATGTAGCGGAAGAACGTGGAAGTTGGCATTCGCACAGATTTATGCATCAGGATTTTTTTGTGTGTAAGCACATTTCCGCTTTTGTCCGTACACCATGTTATAGAGTGAATTCTACGCACGGCGTTATACATGAGGCCCCAGGACTCTACAGGTTTGAAGCAGCTGTGCTAAGTTCAGAGTCAGCAAATGCTGGTCTTTTTATTACAAGCACTATTAAATGATAAAAACAGTCATCTAATCATTTATTTTCTAAACATATTAAATGATGACCAGGGTCGCAAGGAAGCTGAAGTCTACCTCAGTAAGCAGAGAGTAACCAGGGTACAATCCCTGGACAGGGCACCAGTCTATTGAAGGACAAACACACAAACAAACCTCCACACGCACAAGGGCCAAATAACTTTGCCACTCTACTGAACCGGCATGTATTTGGTATGTGGTAGGAAACCCATTCGGACATGAGGAGAAAATGAAAACACAATGCTGGAAGAGGCTGGGATGTGGACCTCAAATTTCTTATTGTGAGGCATTAGTGCTACCATTGCATAACCATGGAAACACATTATTTATCCACACAGCCACCCATCCTTCTCCATACATTTATCCATATTTGCATGAAGGGGGCTGGACAATCACAGTACAGCAGTAAACGGATAGCTGTCTAGGAGCAAATGTTAAGATTCTGTGAGAAAACTAATCAACATACTGATGGTTCATGCAAATTCCATACCTGAGCCTAGAATAGAAGTGTATCATAAAGATAAAACAGAAAACAGTTAAACACTGCCATATCATTCACACAAAAGAAAAAACAGATATATTTATTCCATGCTTTCAAAGAACATGTGGTACTTAATATTTGCCATTTAGAATTTGGTTCTTGCCTTAAGATGTTTGGTATAGATGACATGGAGACCCAAGTCCAACTGTGAAAGCGTTATTTATGTCAACACCAAACCCCACCCCCAAACTTTGGTCCTTACTTAATTGGCTCCATACTGCATCTGAATGTCAGTATAATTAAATTAGCAAAGAAAATCAGGTATGACTACAATTTACAAAGTAGTTAATTCTCAAATGGAGGGATTAAACATTACAGTCATATGAAAAAGTTTGGGAACCCCTCTCAGCCTGCATAATAATTTACTCTACTTTCAACGAAAAAGATAACAGTGGTATGTCTTTTATTTCCTAGGAACATCTGAGTACTGGGGTGTTTTCCAAACAAATATTTTAAGTGAAGCAAATTTGCTGATTTGAATGCATGTAACTGCTCAATGCTGATTACCTGCAACACCAAATTGGTTGGATTAGCTCATTAAGCCTTGAACTTCATAGACAAGGTGTGTCCAGTCATAAGAAAAGGTATTTAAGGTGGTCAATTGCAATTTGTGCTTCCCTTTGACTCTCCACTGAAGACTGACAGCATGGGATCCTCAAAGCAACTCTCAAAAGATCTGAAAACAAAGATTGTTCAGTATCATGGTTTAGGGGAAGGCTACAAAAAGATATCTCAGAGGTTTAAACTGTCAGTTTCAAATGTAAGGAATGTAATCAGGAAATGGAAGGCCACAGGCACAGTTGCTGTTAAACCCAGCAGGTCTGGCAGGCCAAGAAAAATACAGGAGCGGCATATGCGCAGGATTGTGAGAATGGTTACAGACAACCCACAGATCACCTCCAAAGACCTGCAAGAACATCTTGCTGCAGATGGTGTATCTGTACATCGTTCTACAATTCAGCACAATTGGCACAAAGAACATCTGCATGGCAGGGTGATGAGAAAGAAGCCCTTTCTGTACTCATGCCACAGAGTCACTTGTTGTATGCAAATGCTCATTTAGACAAGCTAGATTCATTTTGGAACAAAGAGCTTTGGACTAATGAGACAAAAATTGAGTTATTTGTTCATAACAAAAAGCGCTTTGCATGGCGGAAGAAGAACACCACATTCCAAGAAAAACACCTGCTACCTACTGTTAAATTTGGTGGAGGTTCCATCATGCAGTTGGGATGTGTGGCTAGTTCACGGACTAGGGCCCTTGTTAAAGTCAAGGGTCGGATGAATTCAACTCAATATTAACAAATTCTTCAGCATAATGTTCAAGCATCAGTCACAAAGTTGAAGTTACACAGGGGTTGGATATTCCAACAAGACAAGACAATGACCCAAAACACAGTTCGAAATCTACAAAGGCATTCCTGCAGAGGGAGAAGTACAATGTTCTGGAATGGCCGTCACAGTCCCCTGACTTGAATATCATCGAAAATCTATGGGATGATTTGAAGCAGGCTGTCCATGCTTGGCAGCCATCAAGTTTAACTGAACTGGAGAGATTTTGTATGGAAGAATGGCCAAAAATACCTCCATCCAGAATCCAGACACTCATCAAAGGCGTCTACATGCTGTTATATTTGCAAAAGTTGATGTAATAGAAACTATTACATCAACTAAGTATTGATGTAATATCTCTGTTGGGGTGCCCAAATTTATGCACCTGTCTAATTTTGTCATGATGTATATTTTCTGTTAATCCAATAAACTTAATGTCACTGCTGAAATACTACCGTTTCCATAAGGCATGTCATATATTAAAAGGAAGTAGTTACTTTGAAAGCTCAGGCAATAATAAACAAAAATCAAAAGAAGTAAGAGGGGTTCCCAAACTTTTTCATATGACTGTATTTGTTCATGAAACCATATAGCATTATGTGCACACTTAAACAAAAACACCACCATAATAGAGATGTAGAACACCTTGGCAAAGAATTTATTTGTAGTGGTTGATTACAAATTGTAATTTCAGCTTAGGAAAGTAACTTTAAGAAGACTAATTAAGTATCCATCCATCTCTGTTCTAACTCAATCCAATTAACTGCCACACAACTAAAGCCTAGTTTGGTATCCCTGTGAGCAAAAAAGGATCCAACTCCAGATGTGCAAGTAGTCCTTCAAAATATGCACTCAAAACACACCCCAACAACGGGACAATTAAAAGTCACCAATCAACCTAAAACTCCAGAAAGTCAGTGAAAAGACTGGGATTTAACACTAAATTTCCTACAAACAGGGAGAAAAGTATTATCTAAAGACAAATGTGAGCAACACAGGAGCCGTTATGCACAGGACACCAGTCCATTCAAGGATATGCAAACCAATTTTCACTCAAATGGATTAAAACAAACATGCATTTATGATCTGCAGCCTCTAAAACTGTTTATAAATTAAGCACATTTAAACAGAATGTAACATTGCAGTTTCTTCTTAAAAGTATTTCTTTTTTGTGACAAACTGCTAAGTGTGGATTCATTGTTAATTTATTTATTAAGCTGACACTATAGTTATCAGAAGCAAGTTAACAAATCAAAAGTGTCCAGTACAATTGTTTTTATATTTTTACAAATAGTGTGCAATTACGTTAAGAGACTTGCTTTGGGTTATGCAGTGAGACTGTGATGGGGAAACCCCTAAGAAAAGCACATGCGACAATACAACTACTGCAACAATAATAATAAAAATAAACTTTTTTCTAATATTTGCTTTCTAGTCAATATTTGCAGAGGAGTAACCAAAAAATGCTTCTCAAGAAAAATAATTACTATTAAGAGAATCTAAAACAATTCTCCATACATTAAGACAGAATGCAACTTTCGGCCCAAGTTTTCAAAAATTTCAGACTTGGCTGGAAAATGTAGAAATTTTCTTTGGGTGTGTAAGTGACACTACTCTTTTACAACACTTGAACGATATTTATTTCTTAAGTAGGGTGCCATCTTCAAGTAACCCACCAAATCTCTACATACTTACATGGACCTTGCTTTAAAAATGCAAATTTCTTCCTAATATTACAAAAATGTCAGGAGCGTGCAGGTGCATGCATCCTCTACCATGATCTAGGTCCAATATTTGGTCTTTCTTGCCCTGGGGCTGTTACAGTTCAAGTACCTTATGATTAAGACAATGTATATGAAGTATTGACAATGAATAAATAAATGTGGGCATATTTGATTACTTTTCTCGTAAAACTGATTTATTTTACTATTTCATTAATTTTTTAGTAGCTTGTCCCCTCCTCCTCCTGTAATACTGAAAAATGCTTACAAAGCCCCAAGTAACTTTTAAGGACTATTTTACCATATTCTTTTCAAAAATGTCCAAAAGAATATTCCTTACTTGTCTTGGAAAAAGTTTTATCTAGCAATCTTTGTAATTAGTTTAATTTCTATTTTAAATTATCATTGTAGGGAAAATATAGAGGCATAAAGGTCAGTTCTGTTGTTTCACAGTTTCATGAATCTTGAATTTGAAATTTGGTCTACACAGGTTTTACTACTGTTTTTCCACCCACATCCCAAAGATAGATTAAATGTCTGCCATAAAAATGGCCCATATGGACTAGTAAGCAAGTGTGCAAAGAAATGACTTGTAACACCATTCAGGATTGGATCCTATCCTGCGACAAACGTTTCCTGGATAGGTTGTGAACCTTCTGACAGCAAAATAAAGAAAGATGAATTGTTAATGGATAGATGTTACTGTATTCCAGCAAAAAAGCTAACCCAGCATCTGCTTCTTTCCAGAGATTAATGTTTTGTTTTTTTATATTTCCCATATTACTGCTCAAAGATGTTTCTGAGAAAGATAACTCTCACATAAAACAGAGAACTAATAAACAAACAACTATAGTTCTTTCAGGAGAAAGTGTTAAAGTATAAATTTGATAAATGAACACTTTATCACTCTCTACTCAACTACAATCTTTCAAACCGAGTTTTGAGTTCAGGAGTTGGGGGAGGAACAACAGCCCATCCTAGCAACATCAGGCACAAAATGTACACCAAATCTAGATAGATCATAAGTCTTCTGCAGGGCCCACACACACAAAAGGGGGCAATTTTTTGATTTTCAAATAAACCTAACACATTTGTCTGTGTTAAATCACAAGGTTTACAAGTTTGTCTTTAAAAAAAAAAAAAAAAGCTTTATGTGCCTTAATTCAGTTGGTCAGCAACTTCGTACACTTCAGTTCTTTATAGTCAGTTTAGGCTTTATAAAAAAAATGTTTTAAAATTAATTTGATTCAATTACATTTGTTTTTACATATTGACCAAAAGCATTAAGCATCAAAATAAATATGAAAAACTGTGCATTGCAGTACCTTTGTATTATGTTTGGTAAACATTTGATAAACTGTTATTTAAAGAAAAACAATTAAAACATTTCATAAAAAATAAATAAAAAAATAAAAACTTGAACAGACTGTCTATATTTAGCAGCCAGTTTCACTTTCACCTGGGATAAAATGAGACAAAAGCAGCTGAGAAATCTAAGCAAAAGCAGCAAAACGAAAGGTTTTTATTAAATTTGTACTTCAGGAATTGCAGAGGAATCGAACAATCATTTTCAATAAAAATGTGTCACCTTCTTCACATATTAGCCAGTTGCCAGCAGGATGCTTGTGATATTTTTTTCTGAAATACAGATCTATTACAGCATTCATATGCAAAACATGCTGTTTCTCTTTGCTTGAATATCTTCTACTAAAACAAAAATCTTCAGCAAAATAAAACTGGATAACCATTTCCTAACTTTGGAAAAATAAATGTTGCATTCAATTTGGACACAAAGCATGCAATGTATAAAATAATATTATACTTTACTTTTTAACATAAAATTCTTACCAGTGATACCAACTGATGTCTGAATAACAATATTATTCTCCCTGCAAATTGATTTGGTATACTGTACACTACTATGTACAATACATAAATACTGTTATGTATATATATATATATATATATATATATATATATATATATATATATATAAATATAGTCAAGATTTGATTTCTTGTCACATGTACACACTCTAGGGTATAAAGTGAAATGCAGCTCAGTGAGCAGCCTGTACTGTGCAATTGTATGTATAAGTTCACATTAAAAATAGATCTAACATATTAAAAGGTGCAGATAGAGGTATAATAATTGTTTATATATATATATATATATATATATATATATATATATATATATATAATTTACATAAACAATAGATGATTTTGAGGAATGTCTGACAAGATATCTATCTATCTATCTAAAAGAGACCTCTAGTCACACACACACACACACATATATATATTTATTATATATATATATATATATATATACACATACACACACTACTACTACACAAAGGTTTGGTCACACCTAGAAATGGTCAAGTTGTTGTTTGAAATGTATACCTTCTTTAATGAAGATATGATTAACTGAGAAATATGGCCAAGACATTACTAGTTTTTCATCAGCAGTGATCATGCAATTACAAAGGTTTCTCCAATAACCAATCAGCATTTATTATTAATTACAAGCTAAGGGCTTTGCAGTCGTAAGTGAATAATAAATTAACAAGCAGTCATTTCAAGCTGTAAAAGCCATTAGAAACACCAGTCATGTCTTGGCTATACTTTTAATGTTATCTTGATAAAAATGTATCAGTTACTATGAAAAAGTGGACCATTTATATATACATACACACAAACAAAATCAAACGTGTGTAACGCAATGTTTTTGGTGTCGTGTCATCAATAATTCCTGCACTAATTTTCATGGTTTTTCAACATCTATCCTTTTGGGTAACAGACTAGCTTATTGTAAGCATGGTGGTGCAGTGCTTAGAGCTGCGGCATCACGAATCCATGGTAATGGGTAGCATATTCTCCCTTCTTTTATCGGCTACCACTTTCTACATTTGGTCCAGTGCTGGGGTTTGTGACCCGTTTCTTAGTTGGTCCGACAGGTGCCAGTTCCCCGAAGAGTTCCAGTATGTTACGTTAGGTCATGCAATGTAAAACTGCGACGTTACGTTTGGAAACTGAAAACACAAACCAATTTTCCCTTTAAATGTAGAGATTCAGTCCAGCGTCTCTTACGACCCACACAGGTTAATACTTAGCTGCAAAATGAATAAAGTGGTCCTTACAACCAAACCCTTTATCCGACCGCACGGCTTCAACATGTACTACAATGTTAAAATAACAATGCAACAGTGAGGTCAGACTCAAAAGGCTCAAAGATGATGTGAGGGTAATTTTGTTATTCTGAAGGGCTATACGCCTCAACCATCGTTCCAGATCATGTTCCAAGGTGAGTTGCAGTAGTGGTCTTTTAGCATATGTACGAATTCGGGTACTTTTCATTCACTCCCAAAGGGCAACTTGTTCTTCCATTCACCCATTTTTTAACCTGCTTATCCAATTCCTGGTCACGTACAGCACTGGACGTAAGGTAGAAACTAGCTTCGGACAAGTCGACACCCGAGGCACATATTCACACACGCTCCCGTAGTTATCACTCTTACTAAATAGTTATTATTATAATTCGACAATACACGCTCCAAATAGTATTCTGCCGTGAAAAAGATTAACGTGACAACATCAATGTAATTTTGAAAAGGCCGTTCAGTAGCGTGCTTGCTACTTCTTTGAGCTCAGTTGTGCAGGTGATGCGAACATGACTTGCTGGAGGACAAACTGTACAGCATACACAAATGTGCATTTCTACTAGGGACAATACGTTTGAACATTATATTAGCCCCCTGAAATGGTTGTGCACAAGTGTTCATTCACCCATGTGCATTTACGTTACATACCTTAGTTTCCCAAGAAATTTCACTCCAGCACAGGGTGATTACATTAGTTGGGGCGTCATTAACATCTACAAAACGCACGAACCACTGCAACCTAGCTTGCGCTCTTTTAGAAACACTGACAGCTTCTTGCACCAAAGGTAGAAAGCGAAATGACATTGATTTCCCGCCTCGCGAAAGACAAGCATGGGCATTCACCAATAGAATGATACTTTTTTCTCATCATCCCGCCCTACATATCAAACTCACGCCTTCGGAGCAGTGGGTGATTGACATATTAAATTACCAATCGGAGTTTCCCTTTGTGCAACAATCGCCACTTCGGATTGGTACCTTTTTAGACTGATGTCACACTTAACAAATGAGAGAGAGGAACTCACCGGGACTTGAAAATGGGCTAAGGTTGGTGGCACCGCAGCGCATACACAATGGCTGCTGGAAAGAGAGGAAAGCAAACAATTTTCAGGCCCGCAGCGACCAGAAAAAATATGAGAAAAAAATTATTAAAAATTCGGAAAATTGTTTAAAGTGAAGAAAAACATCGGAGAAAGGATGTTAAGGCTTCTGTGGTAAGTTTGATGTAAATTTGGTGAATTGTTACTGTCTTCTTGAATTAAAATATCAGGGTTATTTAAATTATGGGAGAGGGGTGAGCAAGGGAAAAAAAAAGTTTGTGTTAATCAGCCCCCTGTTTGGGACCTCAGAGAAAGGGAGAGGGAGACTTTAAAAATTAAGAAAAAAATCAAAGAAAATGCGTATCAAGCTGCTGTCATGTCAGGTTATCAAGAAATGCAACCTGAGCATCTCAAGGAACTGGCACATTAATCAAAAAGTTGTTCAAAGTTTTGAAAAGTTGCATAAATACAATAGTTTTTGCAAATATTATAAGAACAGAGGGAGGAACGTATCTCGTGCTAAATGCAATTTAAAAATGCAGAAAATAAATCTCAGAACGCAAATTTTCCTGAAAACCGATCAGATTTAGGGTGCAATCTATATTTAGGAAAAATAATGCAGAGCAGTCGATTGAAACCAGATTAGATTTGCTATATTTAATGTAACTATGCTATGCAGATAATATTGGTAAATGCTGTGATTAAAACTTTGCTTAACAAGTTTAGAGAGAGCTTTGCGCGTTTCCAAAATCCATATTAACCGAAAGGAGGCTATGTAGAAAGGGGGATCCAAATGAATAAGAGATTGCTTGTCAATATCATAAACAACCAAAATGGAGGGAGAACTGAAGAGTCCTAATTTAAGTTGTTTTCGAATATGTTGTTTCGTTATATGCATCACGTTTGGTGTGATATATAATATATATAAATATGTGTGTATGCGCGAATACATGAATCAGATTAATATATGCAGTGAAACAAATGCAGAGGATTTTTGTAAATTATTGTTATGATGCATCTGTTTTCTTTTTTAAATGCATAGTAAAATATAATGTGGGGTCATTTACAGTAAAATATTCATAATTTCAAATATGATGCAGTGGCCAGTCTTTGGTCAATTTATCTTTTTGCCTGTTATCTGCCGTTATTTAGCCATGTGCTTAACATGACTGATAAAAACGACTTGCAGAAAATTTCAGTTGTACAATGTTATTTATTTTGGATATATTTTTTTAATTTGCAGCAACACGAGTCGCTGAACTTTATATGATATGTCTGACGCAAAAAATCTATGGCTTCTATGCCATATTTATTTTGTGCTTTAGGTCTCAATCGATTTGACTATAACGTTGATTTGATTGTGTTAATCAAACAAGGCATTTCATGGTCCTTGCAGTTCATTCAGACAAGGCTCAGTGTATATACACTGATGAGGCTTGAAGGTTGAGGAGAAGATAATGGTGTTGCAGAATTCTGCTTGTCAGGCTGTTGAATTTTTCCTGTACTGCTCCTCAGCATTTGAAATTGTTTTTTCACCTGGTAAACTTTGGTGATTTAAAGGGTCATGGCTGTTTTGTCCTTTGAAACTTGTACACGACCATTTTTGTAGTATATTTCTGTTGCTGAACATTGACAATTGTTGTGTCACTTCTCTTTGGTAATAAACAGTACAGCCTTTTTTTTTTTTTTTTTTTTTTTTTTTTTTTTAGGTAACTCAATTGCAATCTTTGATAGCTGAATGCATTTTGCTTATTCATATTACAAGACACCATATTAAACGATTTGATGTGTGTAGGACTTATTGTTTGCTAATCACCTGGCTTATTTGTACATTTACTATTTACACCTTACTGGAATTGATTTGAGCTGAGTGCATTGTTAATTTTTATAGTTATGTATTTCCTTTAGCTTAATTTTTGTTAACAGTTTACAATTTTTTGAACATATTTGCCTTTTTACTTTGAGGGATGGGATGGAGGAGATTACTGCCATGTATATTTTTAAAGCTTTATAAAGGATGCAAAACAAATTAAGAGTGTTTTTTAACTTGTGTATGGTACGTTACATGGGCATTAAACTAACTGGGGTATTAAAATGCTGTATAATGTCAAATTTGTATTAATCCAGATTTAGCAATTTGTACATTCATTTTTTTACATTGGCTTTAACATGTACCACATGTGTTCATTAAAGCAACTAGATATGTTGTATATAAATTTTAAAATATATACTTATTTGTATATGTCAAAATAAATATTTACTGTTTTACAGATTGTGTATTTAATATGAAACATCTACACTATTATAGGTATTTAATCTATAAAATTATTTGAATGGTTTATATTACATGAAAATTCAACCATTTTAAATATCAAACAAATATTCGACTTGTATGTATTAGAATTTTTGACATTCTTCATAAATCTAATGATTGTGCCACTTGGATCCAAATTCATATATGTGAAAAATACCTTTTATGATACAAATATACAGAGAGATTTTTAAACATAAGGCTTTGGCCTGTATACTAATAGGCACCATAAAGGTAACACAAAAGTGCTTGTTTTGCAATAAAATATTTCTGTATATGCTTGCTTTTATAATGGGGAAAGCTAAATAATCAAACTGTACAGCTTCAGTAGTAGCTACATATTTATCAGTTTGTATTTAAACTGAAAACCAAAAACACTGCAAACGTATAAAACATGCAATGATAATATGTTTAAGAATTGTTTATTCTTTAAGGAATCTACAAATATTTCTCTTAAATTGAGTTTGTTTGGATACGTAATTCAAGCTGTTTTGGATTCAAAATACATTGATTTTTTACAGTGTTCTATAGCTTATATGACAAGATTGGCGTTTTTTTTTTTAAAGTCAGTTTGTAGCATAGTTTCATTTCTTACTAATCTGGTGTTAATTCGAAGTATTTCATGACATAAATTGGCACAAAAAGCTTTTGGAATGCAAGTTTCATTTCTTCACATAAATGTAATTTAATTGTGTTATACATAAGTTAACATATTGAATTTTTAACTTTTTTCCCCATCCAGTTTTGCTATAATGTTATTGCTTAATTGTTGAATTAGTACATTCTTAATTTATCAGTTTTGGTCCTTTAAAAATAATGCAAAAAATGAACAGAATAAACAGAAGCAAGAAGAGAAGAAATGCATTTTCCCAAATGTTAATCTCCACACTTCACTATCAGATGAATATCAGTTTAAGTGTTATGGTAATATTTATGCATTTCATTAAAAATAATTTTGCCTAGATGTAAAATTTTATTGTGGTCATTGGCAAGTAGAGCAAACTCTTTTTAAATGTCCATAAATAAACTGATCATCCCTAAAACCTTAATATCATTCCTTGGTAAATATTGGTTAGGGCTCCCTTCTTAGATGATAGATAAGTCCCTTTCAAGCTTTTTGGGAGAGAGTATGGTGATGATTTATTTTGAAACAACAAACTACACATTATCTGAAAAAGAATCCATTATTTGGTTGCATTTGTTAAACAGCAGGTGGCATTTCATGTAGGTAGTAATTATTAAAGTGCAGTATAGTGTGTTGTGTGTGAAATCTATGAGATCTCAATTTAAAGAAAAGAGTGAGCTAAAACAGTATAATTTTTTGCTTAAAGATAATATAAAAAAGTCTACTTGAACAAGATAGTGATGTATGAAGAATTATGGGATGGTTTTTGACCTAGGTCATTGGTCAGTTTATCAGTTAGTTAAATAAATTACTAATGCTTGATATCTTTCAAGTTTTGAGGGGAAAATATCATTTTTAATTGTTTCATTAACTTTGAAAAATCAAAAATGTGAATATGTGACAACTTTACGGTTAGAATAGATCTTGAGTGCATTGTGATACTGTACTGAACTAGTATCCTATATTTTAATAGCTTATTTATCTTATTAAATTCATTTTAAAGAATTGCTTAAGAGGTATTCTGAGTGAAGTTTTGTTGTGTTTTGTATTGGGTTTTTTTCCTGCAGTTGGTATAAAGATATGGTATCAAAATTTTGTTTGTGTCAATTAATTTAAAGTTTATTTTTAAATCATTATATGTTACGATTTGCATCTTAAATGAATTACTGTCCTTAGGGAAAACCTTATATTATAATAAGCATTTTCAGCAGGAATGACCATATTCATTATATTGGTTTTTATGCCTTTGTAAAGGATGTTTGTTGCTTATACAAATCACTAAAATATTCAGCATTTTTCAGTGCTCTTTTTTTTTTTTTTTTTTTTTAAATAATGAAATTTTAAGAAAGAAGCACCAGAAGTAGCATGAAACTATGTAACACTTGCACAATGGTTTACAAAGAGCATTTGGTTGTTAATGTGTAAAATTACCTTACCTTACTAAACAGTAGGTAACTGGTATGCTGAAAAATGTATTAAAATATTGTCTGGCATAGTAGTTGCTATCCATGGAGGGAAATGTAAAGTTTTCAATATTAATTGAACATGTACTGTGTTATCTTATGGAAACATGGGATTTTAAAATAATTACCAAAAAATTAAACATTTTACTGAGAGTGGCTTGAAAAATTGAATAGCCTTCATTTACAGTAAAATGTGCAAATCTTAAAATTCTGACATTTGAATACAGGCTGTTTATTCCCAGGAAAATGGACCGGTTTAAATTATTTTGTGAAATAGTTGTACATGCAATTAAACAAAAATAGTTTAAAGACATCTATCTGGAGATTGCCATTTGAATAGATATGTACCATATTAGCTAAAGTTCTTTTATCCACAAAAAATGAATGTTGGATTAATGCACATAATGCACACAATGTTCAGAAAGCAGCTATGAAATTATTTATAGTTAACTGGAAATCATATAGCTTAAAGTATCATTATACAAAAATATTGATAAGTGAGTCTTTTCACAGAATGTGACACTTGAATAATTTTATGTAGAATATTTGGGGATAAAAGTCAATTTTATTTTTGAAGTATTCTTTTCATGTTTTCATGTTCATATTTACATGTTTGCATACTGAGCCATCCTGCAAAATAATACAAAATAATAAGTGTATTTTTATGTTTTAAACATTTTCCATCTTTCAAAAAGAAAGTATAGAAATATTAATCCTGTGCCATGTAAATCTTAGTTGTAGTTTTAGTTTAACTTAATAATTTTTTTAGAGTTTCTGTTGTAAAAATGATGTTAATAACAAAATTCTTCAAATTTAATTTTTATTAATGAGAATCTCACTCTCCTTTATACTTGGATCTTCTCACCAAAGTATAACAGACTAGCAGTAATAATAGAGAAAAATTAATTTTCTTGTACTATAAGGCTATTGCTTTTTTACTTGAAATAAATTTAGATAATTTTATTAAGTTCTCAGTGAAATTATAGGTAGCTTTTGCTTTACATTAGTTTTATTTCTAAAATAATTTTGTATGTTATTTAAAAGACATTTTTGCTTTCTTTTGCTTTGTCCTGTATTCCTTGATGATGAGGAGTACAATCTTTTCATTTTTAAACTCAACCCCAATCTTCTTTTCTGTATTATTTAAGTGTCATTACAGACCTAAAGCATGGCTCGGTTTAATAAAAGGCAATTAATATGGGTGCCACATTGTAAGTGGACATGGTTCGTCATTCTGCATATTTTTTTGACATTATGAATTTAAATCACATTAAGCATTTACTCTGTGTTTTAATGTTACAATTGCAGTTATTAATTTACAGTACTCTGAATCTTTGAAGATATACTGATGTCTGAGTTTTATATTAGTTTTGTTAAAGTAATTTGCATTTTTTTCTTTTAAATTCTCATCCTGTTTTTCAATATTGTGACTTAAACTTAGCTTCGTCTTGCCCTTTACTTTAGCAAAAGTGGCAAAAACAACAGAGAACAAACTTTTTTTTACTCAATGTCTGAAATGTTTATTAAAAAATTTAGAAATGTCATAAAACAAAAAGCATGCAGTAGATCTATGTTTTTCTTTTTGCCTTATTCAATTCATTTTTAAATGTGTCTATATTTACATTGCATGCTACTTTGATATGTATTTTCTCATTTGTTCACTCCCAGCAAGCATAAGTGATGTTTGATCACTTTTACTGGGTGTGTGTGAGTGCTCATTCCAAATCGGTCTGACCAGCATATTTGTATGGAAGCTCTAGACTCAAAAGATTGAAAAGGCTACAAAGCTCAAAATAATATTTAGTAGAAAATCACCCGTGATGGCATCCTTTTTAGGGCATCTCCCTTACCATATAAGTTTGTTTTTGATCCATAATTAAATGTTAATCTTGACTTACTGGTTGGTCATATTATGATATAAAACTGCTGCCTGGCTTTTCACTTTTTACCCAAGAAGGCTACGTAAAATCTACCTTGCACATTTTGTTTAGGTTCCCCTTCCTTGTCTGTCTTTCAATAGTTTTATGGGGGGGGGGGGGGTTTCTGCATAGGAGGATCCTCCATGCACCTAGTTAATTTGTTACCACTGTGACAAATTACAAGTCTAATTAAATAAAAAGTGCTCTAATTTCTGTTTTATAATGCATAAAGGTTTGGCCAGCTAAGCCACCTTTGGTACAGACTAACAACTAAAAATTGAATCAAAATGCAAAAAACAACCTTAAGGAAACATACAATATTTTTAGACATTTTATGTAAAAATATGAAACCAACAATGCTTCATAAAATATAAATCACAACAGATTAAGAAAATGAAAACAAGGAACATTCAAATGAATATATAAGTAAATGATGAATAAGAAAAACTTGGATTAAATGAAGTATATTATATCTCTCTACTAACACTAAGAGATACTGAATATGAAAGACACATCCACCATTTACTTCCTGTAGAAGAAAGAGCAAGAAAAATGATCTCTTCCAATGATATTTCTTCATTAGCAGTAAGTCTAACATTGGTACTTAGTATTCCCATTCTTAGTACTTTGAATGTGTTTTTTTCCCCTTCAATTTACGATTTAATCCATCTCTCCCAGTGCCAAACCTAGATTAGTACCCATAAATTCAGTTCATCAGTGTGTGTTTTCTTTTTTTTTTTTTTTTCCCTCGAAGCAGCAGTGATTAGGTGTTCAGCTTCTTCACTTGCCCCTGCTGTTCTATTGCTTGTACTTTGTTTTACTTTTATTAAAGTTACTTCAAACTTTCAACTTCTAAAACTGTAAGAAAGGCAATATTGTGGTACTCTTTGTAATTGAAATACATATAAAGTGTGAATACATAATACAAAATACATATAAACTGTGCATCTGTGCTTTTTGGAAGAGTACTAGGCATCTTCCACCCTGAGTAGCAGTGGCTACTTTTTATTTTTTTTCTTTCTCTCCTCCATTGTTCTAACCAGTCTTTTAATTATAGGTCTGCTCATCCTTGTAACTTTTAATGACTACTATACTTTTGCAGCATCAGAATTTTCTACAATTAGAGGCTGATATGATTTATGTATTTCCTATTTCTTTTTAATAAAACAACTACTTATGATAAACAACACACATACAAATTGTATCAACTGAATTTTTGGTTCACTTTTATGTTTAAACTTTAACTGTAATCTAGCTAAGAAGAAACAACTAAGTAAGCAGAATCTTATTAAACAGTAGTCCCAAAATGAAACAAGTGACAGCATGACACGGTGGGAGCTTTAGCGACGACTAAGTGTTTTTAAACCCAGCTATTATCCATACTCTGTAATTTTTCATTTTTATTTCATTCCAAAGTCTTGTAAAGGTTACTAGGACATTATGTGTTTTCAGATTATTATTTCACACACTGCTTTCTAGTGCATGCTTCATATTACAGCTGTCTTTATTTTGTATTATCCTCTGTTATGTGTAGTAGACACTGTCCCTGTGGTTGTTGCGAATCCTGGTTTCATAGGTGAGGAACATTATAGCCACAATTTTGTCATTGTTGTATAGGTAATTTAACAGAATTGTCACATTGTTGTGATATTTTGATCTTTACTGCACATGGAACTACAAGGGGAAACATACTGTATATAATCACGGAAATCAAAAATGATCCTTGTTTCAGACTAGTTTTTATTCTTGTACTTAATATGCATTTATCCTACTAGAACTGCTTTCAGGTTTTTAACTCTTCTAAATATTCTGTAAAACATATTAAACTTATACATACATACATACACATATATATATATATATATATATATATATATATATATATATATACAGTAATGCCCCGCTCTCTCGCGGTTCAGCTATCATGCCCCCGCTATATCGTGAAAAAATTCAATAAGTACATCCTACCTGTAGTGTACTTTGCAGCCAATTCATAACAAAGCATACGGTTTTCAGCAGACAAAGTTTCGCGTTACAGCACCCAGATGATTTCTTACAAAGTCCGTTATTGGCTGAAAGATGAGACTCAACCAATCAGAGCGGATTTTATTCTCTTGGGCTCTGATTAGCTGCTGCTAATGTGGTGTAATCTCGCAAGAACAACGAGCGTGGGTCCCCGACGAATCGCATATCGTGTACCTTGCTTGTGGTCCGACTTTTTTGAGCAAACTTTTGTGAACTTTTCATTTTGTTTTAAGCCCTACGATGGCTCCCAAGTGTCCTGCATCTTGTAAGCCTTCTGGTAGCAGTGAGCCTAAGCGCCAGAGGAAGACCTTGACCATACAGGAGAAGGTAAAACTGATGATGATGATAATTATTATGTTACTCAAATCTTTAGCTGACATCCGTGTATCATATGTGTATCCAGAGTGTGTTTTAATAAGTTTACATGTGTTTAAAGCATGTGGGAGGGGTATTTTAAGGCTTAAACTATTAAAAAAAAAAAAAAAAAAAGTGGTCTTTCTATATCGCGGGTGGGTCTGGAACGTAACTTCAGCGATAGGCGGGGGATCGCTGTATATATAATGTGCGTGTGTGTGTATAATATATAATAGAATATTGTGGCGGAAGGCCAGGGCCCTTGCCGGATCGGGATGGCCCTGTAATGGATGGACAGGTGGAGAGGGCACTTTTAGAGCAATACCTCCTCCAGAACACGAGAGGGCAACCCCCCCTTGCTCACAGCAGTGCCACTGGTTTGGAGCTTAGAAGCTCAATCCTGCTGGGGCTTGTGGCCACCACCAGGGGGTGCCTGGATAGTTGCTGAGCCCTGGGTTGCAGCACTTCGGGTGCTCTATAAAAGGGGTTGCCTCACTTCATTCGAGGAGCCAGAGTCGGGAGGAGGTGGACGGAGCTTACTGGGAGAGGACTGGAGGCGGCAGAGAAAGGAAGAAAGGACTTGTGTTGTGCTGCTTATGCACTGCACTGTATACTGTGCTGTGTAGTGGGGTGCAAAGGGAAAGGGCTTCCCCACGGTATGTATTGTTTGTGCTGGACTTGAACTTGTGTCTGCCTTTCTGTGCTGGGTAGGTTGACTGGTATGCCCCCTTGGTGGTCCACAATATATATATATAAAATATGAATATTTTTTTTTTTTAATTATAAAACCTTTATTGTAAACCCATTTAGATATTTCCATCCATATGTGAGAACTGGTGGTTCTTTACTTTCATTTCTAGCTGCATTGTTTTTGTTTGAAGCAGATAGGGGGAAACTGTTAGGCATTTACATCATAAAAACCTGTTTCCATGCTGTACAGGTTCAGTTTCTCAAGAATTTCTTATAATACTGTCCCTTAAACTCAAGACTTTTTTTTTTTTTTTTTTTAATAATTTTGTAATAGATTACAAGATTATCTGTTACAGTGTTGTGTATAGAGCTGTAAAGTGATGTTTTTTGGATCCAAATATAGTGTCTAAATAATACTGCATAACTGGATAACATTGGACCAGTAAAATAACTCCTCTATAGTGATTCTGTCTTTAAAATCAAAAATAACTCTGTTCCTCAATTTACCAAAATGACTTCTGTAAGACTGGAGTCTTAGAACATTAGAACAATCTAGACTTAATTCTTCCTAAATAACATCAAGTCTAGTTTTGAAAACCCCTAAAATCCTACTGTCTACCACCCTACTTGGTAACTTATTCCATATGTCTACGGTTTTCTGTGAAATGAAAAACTCTTCTTGTATCAAAACAAATCAACGTTTTCATTATTTTCAGTACTAGCCTAATTGTGTAGTAGGCGGTGTGGTGTAGTGGTGAAAGCTTTTGACTTCAAATCCTGTGGTCGTGGGTTCAAATCCTGCTACTGACACTGTGTGACCATGAGCAAGTCATTTATTGTGCCTGTACTCCAATTGAGAAACTGAAAGAATTGTATCATAAATGTTGTAAGTTGGCCAAATAAGTACAGTAAATGTAATTTAGGTGGTCAGTGCTATATTTGAAACATCACTGAATTCTAACAATTCCAGAGGGCTAATGTTTTACTATAGCGGATAATGACTTTGATTTGATCATAGAAGGACTTGTGTGTATTGTTGTGGTGGTGGGGTGTGTGTGTGTGGTTTTTTTTTTTGGGATTTTTATTGTTCATATGCTCCCCATATTTGCATTGATTTATCTTCCATATCCCTGAAGATGTCAAAATTAGAATTGATTAGAAGCCTAGGATGGCTGCATTATGTGTGCTTGCTTGCTTGCGTGTGTGTGTGTGTGTGTGTGTGTGTGTGTGTGTGTGAGTGAATGAGTAAACGAACAAGCATGAACTAACACCCTGTCCAGGGCTGTTTCCTGCTATTGTGCTCTGTGTTACCAAGTTATGCTCCAGCCCTGTTACCCTACCTTGTGAGTTTGAGGAGTTTCAGAAAAACCCAAATACCATATAATTACAAATGTTTACCTTAATTGCTCAGCTTTATAATAGGGAAAAATCATGGAAAAGTTAAAAGGGTGTAAAAAAAAAAAAAAAAAAAAAAAAAAACTGGAGACTTGGTCCTGAAAAACAAAATTGTTTGCTATGTAGAAGTATTTTATCTCCAAGACAGATTATACTAATTGATATGCTGTAAGAACTGGCCTTGTGCTTCTATTACATATACTGTACAGGTAGACACATCAACTACAATTTTTTTTCTAGACCAAAGTTTCAAGACCGATGACTGTCAGAGACATGGTTTAAGGAGGGGCAACAAAGATGTGTCTGAGTTAGTGGAGCTTAAATAAATTTGAGCACCAAGCCAAATCATAAAAAATATCTTTGGCAAAAAGGCATTCATTTATGGATATCTCCTTCTATATTGCAAAAAAATGTTTAATATATGTGATTGACTTTACTGAATTTTCTGACATGTATAAAGGCCAAGTTAGATGTATGGCAAAACAAATTGGTTTAAGGATAATGCTGTTCCTATGGTCAGTTGAATGTCCTTCCAGTGCTCTCCCATATGAATTTATTAACCACCCTTTACACCATATCAGCAAAACAAATTTTAAACTAAAGGCTTTCAAAAATAGTGTACGTCAAGTAATGCCAATGTCTTACCTGAACTTTTTCCAGAATAAAAGTTAAAAAAAAAAAAAATAATGTCCATTTTATTTAAAAAGTACAAAATGTGCCATTTCATACTTCTATCAATGCAAGCAAATATGCATGAGAAAATTAGTTATTTTAAAGAATATTTTAAAATTATGCCTGCTAGTGAATGAATACTTTTATTCAATTGATTTAGTTTGTCTCCGTCTTGAGCACTGTTTTTAACACCATTTTCATAGCTGAGAAGAAAAAATTAAAAAATAATTTTGTAACAATGAATACATATGTCCTTAAAGAGTTAAGGCACACACAGTTGAGCAAAAGTTTTGTCTGAGCAAACGTCTAATTTTTTACCCAAACCAGTCACTTATCTAAATATATGTGAGAAAATGCATTCTTGAAAGAAATTGGTCAGACTGACCTATACATATGACTTTGTTTTAATGGGGTGAATCTTTTGTTACTTGTATCCCTGTAATTCTGGATTATGAAAATGTCTCTGAGTCAATATCATTGTAAAAGTATAAATGCATGAGTTTGGGTGACTGTTGTCATCCAAATTACAGGAAAACTAAAATCTATGTTTAAGTGGTGCTCTTTGAAAGCCATGAATGTTCATTCAATGAGAGTTTATAATACATCACAAAGATAAGGCATAAATTTTACATGTGGAAGTGTAGTTGTAAGTCTTGTAATAATAGAGATTTCTCTGTTGTTTTGCTATTTTGCATCTTGCAATTTTATCAATTGTAATGATTGTAATTGATCAATTTTTCCTTTATTTATAGCTGTTCTGGAAAAAGTTACTTTAAAGTTTTTAGTGATTGTTTTGTTTGCATTCCAGTTAATAAAGAGACTTTTGATTTAAAATATTGTAAGTTATTTCTAGGCTTTTTATTTGTACATATAAACATTCTAGATAGATAGATACTTTCTTAATCCCAAGGGGAAATTCACATTCTGATAAGTTCTTCAAGAAATCCTTAAACTCTCACACAGCTTCTGGCCCATGTGAATGCTAGTATGTCTCATTTCATACATATTAGCTGATTATGAAGCCCTACTCCAGATAATAGTTAAATTAAAATTTATAGCACCCAGTGCTGAAAGGGCCCATTCACCTCTTTGCATATGCACATGCATATATGTGTGCTGGTATGCATTTTTACTGCATGTTCCTGCAGCTAGGTTTATGTGTTTTCTTGTGTATACCTGCCATTTCTTGTTTTTTAAAAACAAAAACAGATTTCAAGTGGAGGAAAACACTGGAGCCACTTCCAGTCCTGTGCAGACATCTTGTTGAACAATGTCTTTTCAATATTCTTTTAGCACAGTGTCCACCTTGAGAATCGGTTGGCTATTTAGAAGCTGCAATTCTAAAGAGTGTTCTGAGACAGATGATATTGGGAAAGAAATGTCTGCCGACAGGACTTCACCTTCCTCCACAGTGATTTCTGTGTGCATATGCTCAATCTTATTTCCAGGATACAGAAACCTGGAAAAGGCCACAACTAAGGAAACATCTAGACATAAGTCATCTGTGTTAGTGTGTTTCCCTCCGCAGTGATGTGAACAGGGGCCATAGAATATAATATGTTTTACTGCCGTTCAGGGGATTACCTGTTTTATGCTGTTGTCTTTGGGGGTAACACAGGAAAACACACAGGTGTTAACAAGCCCAGAGATGAATTCATTAGCATTTTCCTAGAACTATTCTATGACTTTTCATGTTCCTTGTATACTCAGGCCAGTGTGTCTGGCACCCACTGCACAGACTAACGTGGGATGTAGCCCCGGGCTCCAAAATTAATCCAGATGTATGAAGAAGTGTTTGTGCTTTGTTTTTCAAAGAAATATTTCTGCCACTAGACTGACCAATCTAGACCACTTTAACCCCTTTATCATTATCCCAAGATCACTTCTGTACTGATAGTTGCACGCACACTATTAACTCCAGGTTTACATGTCTCCATAGAACTGCAAGCAATGACGGAGGGCAGTATAAAAAACAAAACTCGTCAAACAGATTTTTAAATTTTTTTTTTTAATTTTAATCTTAATAACTAATCGGGGTTGACTCTGCTGTTTTTGAATTAACATTGAAAAATGAGGCAAATATAAATTGCATCACATTTTCAAAAATAGTTCATTTTAAAAAGTGAAGATGTCTCAAGACAGTCTTCAATAAATGCTATATGGCAAGTGAGTTTAAAATGCATTAACATTAAAGAAGCAGTGTCACTATGCAGCTCTCTATTTAATGAATTTTTAAATCTATTCATAATTAGAGAAAACAGATAATTCTTGAAGTTTTCAGAACAAGCCTGGTCATGATTCCATCTGATGAGATGGACAAAATGCTGCTGCTTTAGACATTTCTAAATCGATACTGGCTTGCAAGAAAAAAAAATGTTTTTATACACTTCAAGAATGTTTAAACATTCTTGATCTAAAATGGATGCCATTGGTAGATTTACAGTTTAATTGTGCCTGTGATCTTTATTTGATGTTCACACTGATTAAGTAGTGAACTGATTTCCCCCTGGGTGACAAATAAAATTCTCTCTCTACATTAGAAGGGCATGTTCCTTTATGGTGTTCTGTCAGTGTTCAGTATTTGTGTGTGTGTGTGTGTGTGTGTGTGTGTATGGAGTACATGCTACACCAAACATCCACAAAAACACTGTTGATGAAAGATCTAAATAGTTTATTAGTTAGTTTGAAAAGCACTTGTTTATTGTAATGTTTGACAAGAATGTAATCAGTTATGGTAATTGGTATTGAAAGGTACAAACTATAAGGTAACAGATTATTCTTCAAAAATCTGGCAAATTCTTTCTATTCTTCACATTTATTAATAAAGGTCACTGAGCCTCTTTCTTTGGGTGTTATGTTGGTTTTGTTAACCTAGCTACAGTACTTCTTTAAAACTGAGCTTCAGAAGTGAGCCTTTTTTCTCTGTAAGGTTTTATTTGGTGGCTGACTTAGGCATCGGTGGACATAAATGTACTCATTAATTAATTAATGAATCAACTATCAGTTTTAATTAAATGATTGACTAAAATGACTGCTGTCTTCGATGAGTAATGTGATGTGAAATTCAGACTCTTATCAACCTTTTGAGGATGATGGAGGTGGTGGTCTGAGGATGAAATCTGTGCAAGAAGACATAAATCTGAGCTTTATGATTTTTTTTTCCCCCCTATGAGGTGTAGAAAGTATAGGGAGCATGGTGGCAATGTATTTAGCACCACTGCCTCATAGCCCCTGCGGCTTTGGTTTTATTTTGGGCATAACCAGTCTGTGAGCAGAGTTTACATATTCTCACTGTGTCTATATGGAGTCTAGACAACTACTTTAGCATCTTCCCAAATATGAAGTTGGTGTATGTTGGGTTAATTGTTCAGAACCACTGTATCACAGTACCAGAGATAGGGTTTGATCCCTTTTTTGTGGAGATTGGATGAATAAGCAATTGCAATGAATATACAGAGTTGACATAGCTTTATTTCCACATCCCACCATGTACAGTACATGTTGATTACTTGGAGATTACTGGAGTCTTGTCTGGGGTTGCGTTCTTCCTTGTGCAAACTTCTGCTAGAAGGTTGAGTTGCCCACTTTAAAAGTACAATGAAGCACTCCACTTTTCACCACATCTCTTTCTCTCAGTACTGGCCTTTTCTCTTGCTAGATGAGCCTTTGCAGCAAAATCTTCCCCCTGCTTTCCTACTGAGTTACTCTACTACCATGTCCAACCTGAAGCTCCATGCTGGAGTCGCTTGCATCATCAGAGCAGCCCACCTTCTGCTAGCAGGGGTGTCGAACTCCGGGCCTGGAGGGCCGCAGTGGCTACAGGTTTTCATTCTAACCCTTTTCCTAATCAGTGAGTAGTTTTCAATGCTAATTAACTCATTTTCCCTTCATTTCAATAGTCCTGTTTTTAAGGATTCAGTCCTCCTGAGTTGATTTGTTTTTTCATTAAATGGCAGCCAAACAGAAATGAGACGTGAAATGAGCCAACAGATGACCAGCTAAACTGGGATTTCAAACTCCAACCAGTTTCACTCCAAACAGTCTCTTAATGAGAAGCTGATCCTTGCTGTTAATTATACCCGTTATTTAATTCCATGGCTTGTTGCTGCTCTCATTCTGACACAGCAGACATTTCCAAATCTGTTGATTTTTCTGTTTTTTCTAAGAACACCGTCAATGTTTTGGTGACCTGAGAGACCAACCTTACTGAGACCTTCACCTTTCTTTATTTTCAGATATTGTGTGATGGGCAACCTGGTCATATGGTGGCTTGTTTGATGTCTCATTATTGTTTGGCTACTAATTAAGGAAAAAGAGACAACTAAGGGGCCTGAGTCAAGTTAATTAAAACTAAAGCAAAAGAAGTTAATTAGCATTAAAAACGGTTCACTAATGAAGAAGATGGTTAGAATGAAAACCTGCAGCCACTGTGGCCCTTGAGGACCGGAGTTCGACACCTGTGTGCTAGAGGGACACCAGGCTAGAACTCTCTGCAATGGCATATGATGTCATTGATTTCCCTTTCTTTTGTGCATGTGCTATGATCTGCTGCCTTTTCACTACACACTACAAACATAATGCCTCTGGTTGTTGCACACCATATAATGCATGACCCTTTGTTATCTACTTATCTTATTTGTGTATCCCCACTCGGACATGAGGAGACTGTGTAAAATCCATCCAGACAGTAGCAGGGTGCGGGATTCACACCCATTTTATTGGTTACTTAGTGCGGCTAGGTGGGCAATACATCTCGTGTTGTTGTACTTTTTACACTTGTATATCATAAAATAATATACTGTATGATGAAATACAATACATGTTTATTTCAGCATAAACTTTGTACTGGTCATTCCTGGGCTGGGATTTCTATCAAGTACTTTGGACCAGTGCTGACCCATCCCCATGGGACTGCCCTCTCCGTTTCATCTCTGTTTTACCACTGTAATGGCCGCACGCTGCAAAAAAAGAAGACTGAAATGGAGCGCTTATGGTGCTGTGTGTGGGGAGTTTCAGCACATCAATTAGATTTTCTTAATATCTGTGACTTTTTTTTTTTATTCACAAATATTCGACAAATCACTTCAGAGGTAAATTCTAGGTGCAGCATTTCTGTGAGAAACGGGGTTCATACTCAGAGGGTGCAAGTCATTTCTCTTGTGAGTTAGATTGATTTCATACTCTTGCTTTTAAATGTTGATTTCACACTGTCACTTTTTATTTCATCAATATCACGCCTTAGATTTCAGTTATTAATTTCACATTCTCATTTGTTAATGGTAGTTTTTACTGATCATCCCTGTTGAGTATTACGCTTGGTTCTGTGAGAAGGCAAGGTTTCTGCTGTAGTCCATGTGCACATACAGCCAGACAAAATTTCTGATAATTTAGCATTGTGCCAACACATACACAAAACAAGTGAGGGGCTAATGCTTTGTATATGGCTGTTGGCTAACTATCTAGCAACAGAGCATGTGGTATTTAAAAAAAAAAAAAAATTCACATTTTGAATAATTAGCAGACAAGCTATTATTATTAAAGATTCTGACATTTTAGCAGAATAAGCCAGTAGTGAAAATATAGTACATTTAAAAATAAATAAATAAAAAGTAGGATGTATTTTGATAATGGCAGTTTATAACTATATTTTCAAAACATAGAATGCAAGTTTTTAAAGGAAAATGTTAGATTAAATATTGCTAAGAATAAATATGTAGACATGAATTTCACAGGTTGTATGTAATCCATTTTTGTTGTGTATATGTTTATTTATGTAGAATTAAAATGCAATTCTTGATTGATCCTTCTTAATCTTTATGCATTATCATTGTTTACATTTTAATTTTAAAGAGGACATTTCACTGCTGTGTACATGAAGCTTTATTTACTATATTTTGCAACAGTTATCACTTTGTCTTTTTTCTTTTTGTGTTTTTTGTTTGTTTTTTTCCCCCCATCATGCTGTTTTGGCTATATTGCCAATTCTATTGGGAGATCCACATATTTCTCCCAAGGGCTATTCTTTTAAGGTGCCAGCCATGCCATTGACATTTATGTTCACTACAAAATTTAGCACCGAAATATCGACCTCCTTGGTGACCACCAACATCCCCACCATGTATTATGCCCCATGCTATTGGGATATAGCTCTCCAGTACCCTGAATAGAATATGCCCATTAGAGTATCTGGGGTGTTGTTTTAGCATGTGAGACAACTGGGCTTCCACTTATGATGGTTAAGGGTAAAAAAAAGAAAAAAAAAATCCCTTTTCAGTTATGTGATAATCAAAACAAATTAAGTTGCAGATTAGCCCAGTTGCCTTGACAGCAACAGAGTGAATGAAGAATTGCATCTTTTAACTATTTTCTTATCCTGTCATAATAAAACAGGATGTTAAAGCAAATTAATTTCCATTTATTTCATGTGTAATTGTAATAGTGTTGCCATTGAACATTCCTGATACAAATGCTATAAGTACTCAGACTTTGTTAGAGTATTGTTGTGCCGATTGTAGACAGGAGCCAGAGATGGTGATGAAACCAAAAGCTGGCTTTATTTTGTGGTTTCGCAAACAACTTCCAGTTTGGATCTGTGCCAGCTGCTTTGCACTGTTTCAGTATAAAATGTCAGTAGCAATGGAGATGCCTGTTTTTATTTATGGGTGCACAAGAATTGCATGTTTACTTTACCCCAAGACACACAAGGGAAGTAATCTAATTCAGTCCAGTGTTTGATGTACACAAGAGGGAAGGACCAAAGCTAGCTGTAGCCTGGGAAAGAAACTGTTTCTTTACACCAGTTGTCCTTGCTGATAACAATGGATGTTAAAAGCCTACATACTGTTATTGACATTTCAGTTTCTTCTGATGAACTAAGCTATTTAATATTTTCCTAACAATAATTATTTAACTTTATTATTGTTTAGTTAAAAGACCACATTAAAGATGGGGAAGGTTTGGCATGACTTGATTCAACTATTTTTGTCAACAATAGACAGTAGAAATTTCAGTAAGGCCTGCCACAGGACTTTGATATAGTCTAATCACCTAAAAGTCAGAAGTGATGACTATGCTGTGCAGACTATATTTTAATTCCCTTTAAAAAGGAGCAATGCTGTTTATTTGCCCTGAAGAATTTTTTTTTTGTCAATTTATATCTGCTACCTATTGTCCCTTCTCAGAGACCTGGCTGATAGGTCAGGAATATCTCTGCCAAGCTTCACTCCGTCATGCCTGCTGTAATAAAATCCATTAACTGGCCGCCGAGATGTAACGTCCAGTTTTCATATGGTGTGGGTGCATGTACGTAAAACATGTTTTATGCAGCAGTATCCAGTTCTCCTAGTTTAGTCTGAGCAAATACATAGTATTTTCCTTTCAATAACACCTCCAGTGAGAATGAAGCTGCTTTTGTTAACTATGAGCAGTGACATCCCGTTAACACACAAGTCCTCTGTAAAGCCAAGATAAGACTGGCAAGGGTCGTGACTCACTGGCCTGGGTCATTTATTTTGAGGAAATGTAGCTTTAGCGGCCATGAAGATACTGTACACTGTGGTTGGCTTATTGGTAAGGTAACTGGCTGAACCCTCTGTTTCATCTGGCCTGTTCATTGTAACAGCAAACTTGTATATTACATATGACAGGTAATAGCAGCTACCAACTCAGGCACTGGTGCCTTATGCCTTCACCTGACCCCCAAAATGCAGAGGAAAGATGTTATAAATCTATGCTATTCTTGTGTTCTTAGTTGCTGAGTGCAACCAGATACTCTTGAATGTAGGTGGAGGGGTCTTCGTGCATCAGGTGGGAAGCTGCTGCACCAATCAATAAAGTTGTGCAGCAGTATTGTGGTTGCATATGTTTGTGGTTAATCAGAAAGTTCCACATTCTATATGACTGTTTTAGGGTTGCATTCTTTGACATTTGAATCTTCATCAGCATCAACTTCAGTCTGTTGTTTTTCATTTTTAGTCCAATCTGCTTGTGACTTCATTTTAAGCAAAAATAAGCATTACACAAAGCAAAACCAATTTAAATGGTTAATGTGAAATTTTAAACTATACTTCTCATCAACAGTGTTTAGATTGCAGTTTTTCATCTGTATGATAGCATGACTTAGAATCAGTTGGTGACTACAACTTCTCTATAAGCTTGTTTAAGGTATTCTCGGTGCCAAGTATTCTGCTTGTACATACAGAAATAGAGATAGTTAAAATATACCATAAACCATGTTAGGTGCTAATAGAAAAGCTGGGTTAATGGGTAGTATGGAACTTATTAGATTGCCCAATTCACTCTTGGATTTCCTAATTACCTACTGTTCCATCATCTTCATTGATACCTTGTGGATGTTGTGTCAGCTGTGCCTTTACGTTGTATTTCAGTCTTTATCTTTTATTAGTGTTAGTTTAAATATTAATTATCCCTAAATAAAAAATTGAATTTGAACTTAGTGTTTTTCCCTCCTACACTTTTTTTTGTAATGTAGCTCCATGCACCACATTTTATGAATTATCTGTAACATGTTCATTCACCTTTTATTATTTATGTAATTAAAATATTTCAATCCCCTTAAAATTGGTCAAAAGTTATTTGAATTGCACAGAATGAATATTAATATTGTCTCTTTTTTTTTTTTACCTTGTGCAGCTTGGTGCCCCAATCATAATGCTTCTTTTGACTTCTAGAGATGCTCATAATGTGAGGTGCCTTAGTGCCTTGTAGCCATTCATCTGGGCTGACCCTTAGTTATTCCTTAGTGTATCCAGTACTCGACCTGGGGTTTTTGGCAAGAGGAAGTCTTAAAAGTGTCACTGCCACTCATCTGTGGGAATTAATTCTTAATGTGCAGCGGTCTGCCACAATTCATGCATCAAAAGGACAATGAGATTCAATATGTAAATCCTCCATAAACTTATTTTCCTATAAAATGATACAATAAAAAATGAAAACTATTCAATATGAAATCATAAGTACAGCATACATGTTCATATAGTGCAGATAGTACAAATGGTTCATACAGTGGCTCAGGTTGTGCAATATTACAGTTGTAGTGCAAGTATACAGTGAGGTAATTGTAATTATAAGTACAAACAGTTCTACCAGGAGCACTTGATGGACTGATTGAGTGCATTTATAGCTCTTGTGATGAAACTGTTTCGGAGTCTCAGGATGTGTGCAGGAAAGGCTGTGAAGCGTTTGCCAGAAGGGGAATGTTCAAATAGTCTGTGGCATGGGTGAGTGGAATCCATGCAGATGCTGGCGGCTTTCTTGAGGCAGTGCGTGCTATAAATGAACTCCAGGGCTGGAGGCATTATCCTCTGCTGTAAATTGTAGTCCTCGCGCTCCCAATGCAACCTGTGTAGTTGTGAAAGTACACACAAATACAATAAACAGGTTAAAATACTCTGTTTGGTGCACTGAGAGTAATAACAGTAAAGCAGCCATGGTATTAGGAATAGTTTGGCCACTCCGTGCATAGTTATATTGTTACAGAATTATTACAATCAAGTGCCTTAAATTTATAAACGATATGCAATTCATTTTAGTATATTTAATACAGCCCACGTCATTGATGTGAATCTAAAAAAGAAAGACCGCAGAAAGAGTAGCACTGCTTTGACATTGCGTGCTGCCACTTTACAAACTCGAGCAGAAAAGTGCGTATGCATGGTGTGAGGCTGCTGTTTAAATGTGCGTGACTTAACGCCAAATTTACTTTTTATACATCTTGAAGTGTAAGTGGAAACGGTCGTACACAACATTTTTGTGCGTACACACCATTTGTACATGAGGCCCCTAATCTTTACTTTGCAAGAACTAAAAAAAAAAAAAAAAAATGCAGAAGGAAAAAATCAGGCTTAACATAATGTATATTTCATTTGTTAAAGTTGTGAGGAGAATAGTAAAGAAGATATTAAGTTATTGTTAATTGTGTAAACTATCAGAATTGATATCAATGTCATTGCCAAAGTACACTCGGCAGCTTGACTACCTTGTTTTGTTAAGCAGGAAGTAAATAAAGCAAAGTACTTGCAGAATACAATTTCCAAGGTATAGTCCTGATAATTTCCACTCATCTTACTAAACAACAACTGAAGGATGCTTTACTGCATTTTCAAATTGTTTTGGATTAAAACACTTACCATTAAATAAATATTGCCATTTTGATACAGCAAATCAGGTCACTCATTATTTTTGCTTAACAATAAATGCAAAATGTGCTTGCCAGTTATTAATTTTGTTTAAGAAAATGATTTAGGATGCAGTTTTAGATTTATTTTTAAACTTCCATTTTTAATGTTTCTTTTTTTCTTTTCCACCCTTGCCTTGTAGGTCCTTGAAAATGGATAATAATTCTTTATGGTCTTCGACAAGAATATTTAGAACTGGATGAGGTTTTGAAGAAAGAGCCTTGGACTTCCACCAGGTGTGGAAATGGTATTAAAATCAATTAAATATATGTACTGTGGGTGAATAATAAAAATGAATAAATGTAAAATGGCAGATTTTTTTTCTTCTAATGCACTGGTTCAGTACATTAAAATGTCATTGTAAATTAAATAGCTTTTTTCTATTTTAATGTTAATTTTTCATTTTACATTGTTGATCATTCAAGAACATTGTCATTTATCATCAGTCTATCAGGGTTCATTATATTTTACACCATTCAAATAATTAAACATTGTAGCTCAGTATAAACATTACAATAACAGAAATACAATTTATCTACTTTAAGTCAAAGTGTGAGAAAATATTGAAGTGATTAGGAAGAGCTTGTTAGGTATGACTTAGTTTCAAGTTAATTCTAATGTAAGGTTTTCTTGACCCCATTTTTACCCAGAACTTGTGTATATATCATGGTGGAAATAACTGAACATCTTCTACTATTCTGCAACATCTGTGCTAATATGTATTACAATAATGTGGTGTAATAAAAAAAAAAAAAATCGCAATACAAATTTTTTTTTTAAACCATAGTATGCCAGCATATACCAAAACAGTACACCCCCAAATTTCATGGGGTTATGTTCCTAGAACACCCGTGACTTGTGAAAAACCGCACATTTTGGATGTGGTTAAAAAAATGCCTATTTTTATAGTTTAAACCCTAAATATGCCCCCAAAACACTTTAATTTCAAACTCAGCTTAATACATTACCTAAAAAAAAGGAATGTAAAGGTAAACCCATATACTGCACAGTACTGTACTGATGTGTCACCCGCAGTGCTAGAATGTAAAATACTGATGTTGCCGCTATATGTACTGTAATTCATGCAAGCACGTTTTCATTGCCAGAAGCCTTAGAAGGTGCAGGGCGTTTCAACGGCATCTTGGGGCTTTAACCCTTAAACTGTCACATAATTGGGGGTTAATGCATCCTGGACGCCAAAAACTTTTTTGATGCACTTTAAGTAATCATCACAATTCACAAAGATTGAGTGAAATTTTAATGGAACACATTTGTTTTCATGCAAAGAGCATCACAATTACTGCAACACTGATAATTTTACACACTGCTAATGAACTGTAAAAACTATTTAAAAAAAAACTACTGGAACAATATGTGCAAGGTGTAACTGACGCCATGGATGAAATCCTAGGGGAGCACAATGGGAGTGGGACCCCCAACAGGAGCAGAGGATGTCTGGGGAAGGAGAAAGAAACAAAGCAATCGGCCAAAAAGGGCAGGTGCTGTTCAGGCTTTTAAGTAAGAATAGCATCGCGCAAGAATCGTATCGCATGACAGAGCAGCCGCAAGTAAGCCCAGCAAGTAAGGGAGCAATGTGAAGGTAGTCTATCAGCGTTTTTTTGAGGAGCGTCCATGTCTTCTAGGGGTTGTGTTCAGCACCCCTGCTCCCAAGGGGCTGGCTGCTCAACGGATGTATAGCACTGACTGATCAGCTCCTGTGTGCTCGCAAATGACACTGGGAAACGACTATAGCCAGTTGTGGCGGTTTAAGGGTTCTGAGGAACAAAACGGAAAACACAAGAACACTCAGCTGGAGATGCATCACAGTCAATCAGCAGCAAGGAGAAATGAATAACGCTGTAGCAGTCCGGTGCCGCCAAGATTCACACCACTGAGAAGACGGTGATTTATTTATTTTTATGGTGGAAATTCCAGGGACACACCCAGCCTTGGCCCGACCCACATGCACTCACAAATAGAGACAAAAACAAAGCAAACTGGTAATCAAACAGCAAATAAAGAATGTAATGAAAACAATACCACCCATGTTCCCTTAACTGAGATTACACATTAAATATAACAAAGCACAAAGAAAACCCACACAGTAAATCATGATAAACTGCAACAGGTAATCCAGAGATCCGCACGTTGAATGGGAATATAAAGATAGTCCTACTGCTAGTTCCTGAAATGGTGAAGACGGGTGGACAGGTTCAGGAGTGCACCTTTCTTTGTAGGATGGCCATGAATCCACTTACAGTCCTCATGTATACAGGCAGACAATTCAGATGCCAAACGCGAAACGATCCAGGGCAAAACGAATAAGTACAGGTAACGCAACAGTAGGCAGACCGACAGGAACTTGAAACACAAATTACAAATTTTTGCTTTTGATCCCCGGCCCCCTTTGTAAAAGCCGCGCTGACATCCTTTGATCCCAACAGCTCCAGCACCCTCAGCAGAAGACCAATCAGAGCCACTGCAGGGACTGCTGGGAGTTGCAGTTTCAAATTCTATTGGCTACTTTCACCATCCCAAGCTGCGTTTTCCTCTACAGTTGCTTCCTGTTCTCTCTACAGTACAGTATTGCCACGAAAAAAGCCATAAAAATTGTGGAGGATATTTGTGGTTTCCGCTAACAGTTATCAGTTAGGTTCTAAGGAAAGATTTGTGAATGACTGAGGCCACAAACTCTGAACCGCGACTTCGCGGGGGTCTACTGTATACCATTTAGTAATATGACTACATGAAATTTCTTTATGTTGCATTGGTTGAAAACAAGCACTGTGTCTTAAAGAAGGGCTTGTAGGTATAAAGTTTCTCTCCATGCTAAGTTGTGCCTCTGTAACTTACAGAAAATTATTTCATGAACTTTGTTTCGTACTCCTTAATTCAGTTTACAAAAGAAAAGATGGAAATTGCTGCTAACATGATAGAAAACACTAATTGTCTACAACTTGTTGATATTCTGGGCTGTCAAAGTAAGATATGGCAATACTTTGTTCATAAGGTGAATGAAGATATTACACTGTCTGTTTGAAAACAGTGTTACAAAATATAACACATCGAATCTAGCAAAGCATTTATCACTTCCTCCTCCTGATGTCTTCTAGAATTTCAGATCTCAATAGGTGTGAAATTATATGTACAGTAAAAACAAGAAAAGTTCAGATTTATTTCAGTTGTTTAAGAACTGTAGTGTTTTCACACAGCACAAATTTACAAAGAACTTGTTTCACAAGGGTCATTTGATACACAGGCATAAATACTATCTAGTTTAATCCCAGTTTAATGTTGTAAACCAGGGCTCTTCAACATGACCATCTCCTGTTTTTTTAAAATAAAAATATATCCAGCCCATTAAAATGTATATATCATAGGAGATCAACTTGTTTCTGCAAGCCACTGCACCGAATTCAAACTCCTTGAATAGAAAACGGCTTATTCTCTTTGCTCCGACCCTTGCTGTTGCACCACGTTTAGATGCCTCTGAAGTGCACACCCTGAAACTTCACTAGGGGCCAAGATTCTACTACTCCAAATTTCCAGCAAGCAAATATCTCTACAAATGTGCCTTTCTCAATCTAACAAAACCATTACGTCTGTTCTTTTGAGAGCAATTTGAGAAGGCACTTTAATATAAAGCACTCAAACTTTGACACAGATTTTCCAACAGGCTCAGATGTTCATAGACATAAAGAGCAATGTCTAGTAACGCGCTGTGAAAGCAGGCTACCTGTCCTGGATCAATCATGTTCTGTGCAAGACAGGCTATGTCAGTCTCCCTCCATGTAGCATGGATTCTCTCTTGGTTGGGGGGGGGGGAGAAAAAATGTTCACTGACTCAGTGAAAGAATGCATGTTGGCTACTATAGAGGAGGTAGTGAGAGATGACAAAGTAAGGAAGAGCCTAACTTTATCCATTCAGAAAATACCAATGTCTGATACTACAACAATGAGAAGAGTCTGAGTACTAGCAAGTGATATTTTCAAAACCCTTTTAGAGAGAATGAAGAAGGCTGATGTGATGTTGTTCTATGAGCAGAACTCAAAGAGGAGTTAAAAACACAATGGGAAGTGTTAATGTTGATGATCACTTTCATCAGAACAACTTCAAGCCCACAACACTGCTTGTCAGCTGAGCACAATGATTTACAAGTGCATAACAATGTTAGGTGGCTAAGTAAGGGCAATGCACTTAAACGGGTTTGTGAACTCAGGCAGGAGATTGTTGCTTTTCTCTGCAGCTGTTTTAAGAAAACGGGGGCATTTATAGTTAAAATGCTAGTCAAGACGTTCATGGCAGAAGTGTTCTTCCTGAATGACCTCTTCCAAAATTTAAATAGTCTTGGTTTGCAAAGAAAGGCCAAAACAGTCCTCAGTCTTGTGGAACAACGTAACAGATTTAAAAAGAAACTGGATTTGTTTTCAAATGATTTAACTATTCAGAGACAATGCTTCATTTTCCAGCACCGCGTAATTTAATAAAAAATAAAAAAAACTCGGCATCTGCACAAATTACCATAACAATGACAGAATTTTTAGACCGTTAAAGGCGAACTTTGCTGCAAGGTTTGACAACTTTGACATTCCCACTGAGGTGATGCAATCTTAAAAGAATCCGTTTACGACTGATGTGGGAGGAGAGTTTGCATCAACGCCAAACAGTTGCTTATGTCACTTGATGAAGGTTCCCTGCAATTAGAACTGAAAGACTTGGCAAGAATCATCTGAATTGAAGCAGGTGCTTCGATATGTGGGGTGTGTACAACTTTAGACAGAACTGAACCAGTCTCAGTTTCCAAACACTAAAGGGATGGATATCTTTCTTCTAACAATGTTTGCTACAATATATACATGAGAGTCAATCTTTCCGTATATGAATGCAATAAAAACAAGCACTTACTCCCCCTTTACAAGCACCCACTTCCATTAATGCCTACAAATTGCGCTCACTTCATATGAACCTTACTTAAATGTTCTTGCAAAGTCAAGTAAGCGCAATTTTCTTAGTCATTAGAAAACAAATATAGTACTGGCTGTTAACATGTGTATAATGTGTAAATGAGATAAGAGAAGTAAAGAAAAAAAGAATGACTGTTAACATTTTGTTGTTTAACACGTGGTCCTGTGCATGTATTCTATTTTCCTAAAATTAAAAGTGATTGTAAAAATTTATATAAAATATAATTATAACACATATAACAAAAAGTAATATAGTGTCAAGAGACTGATAGTCCAGACCATTGTTATTCAGTTAAATGGCATTCTAAGGTAAATTTGTAAGATTTTTTTTGTTTGTGCCTGTATAATTCATATTGATTTAAATATTAATAATAATAATATTCAGTATTAATGTCAATAAACACCCTGTCATACACAGTATTATATTTAGTGTTGTTCATTTCATTCACGTGTGAATGCTAAGAGCTAAGAACTATGCCTGGCTATCCCAACATTTAACATTTGGTAATCTGGCCCTCAAGAGAAAGTAGTTGAAGAACCCTGCTGTAATTTTCAAGTTATCCATTATTTACTCTGGTATTGTTCACGTATCAGTACAGCAATCAAAATTTTGTTATCAATCCAACACTAGTCTGGCACTCCACAAGTCATTCCTGAATTAAGGTTTACTTTATAGTTAAGTTCACTTCCATTAGTTTAACTGAGATGTTTTCAAATGTTTTACTGAACTTAAGAACTTTTACGTTTTGCAGCTTCTTACTTTTAAAAGCTTGGGGTACTTGCTTTATGATATTGTTTCTATAGACAATAGTAAAACAATAACAACAACAGTTATTTCTATAGCACATTTTCATACAAAGGCATGTGGCTCAAAGTGCTTTACAAACATATAAGGAAACAATTGCCAGAAAAAATAGAAAAACAACAAATTAAAGATAAGTGTATGAATGAATAAATGAAATAACAAAACAAGTAAGTAAACATAAATCAATACACACTTAAATGCTACAGATATATAAGTAATAAAGTCCTTAATTATCATTTCTTTTTAATTTTGTCATGATTATAATGATGATTCTGATGCAATGATCAGATTGCCAGGGAGGACAGAAATATCTAAAACTCCAGTGCCCTCATGTATAAACGATGTATACGCACAAAAACGTTGTGTACGCCCGTTTCCGTGCTCATTTCGACATGTATAAAAACTAAACATAGTATAAAGCCATGCACTTTCCCACGCCAGCCTTAACCTGTGTGTACGCAAGTTTCCACTCGGTTTTCCAAACTGGCGGCACCCAGCGTCAAAGCAGTGCTACTGTTCCTCTGTGGTTTTCCTTTCCCTTTATAGATTCACATCCCTGGTGCTGCTTTATCAAATATGCAGTTAATTTCAGTGTATTTATAAATTTAAGGCATCTGATTGTAATCATTGCGTGGACAAATATAATGGTTCACGGAATGGGCAAAACATTCCAAATACCATAGCTGCTTAAACATTGTTACTCTCCGTGCACCACTCGGAGTATTTTAACCCATTGTATCTGAGTGTGGAATCACAGCTGTACAGCACCTGATTGGAAAGTTATATGGCGGTTTACAGCATCTACCCTGGAGAACATTTATAGCAAATGCTGCCTCAGCCATGCACACAGTCTATTTAAATTTCTCCCATTCGACAAACACAAACCTCAAGATTCAGAAAGTTTCATCCCAAGTATTACAAACGTACTCGATCAGTCCATGAAGTGCTCCCGGTAGAACTGTTTGTACTTAGAATTACAATTACCTCACTGCAATCTTGCATTACAACCGTAATATTGCACAACCTGAGCCACTTTATGAACCATTTGACTTATCTGCACTATATGAACATGCATATTGTACTTATGCTTTCAAATTGTATAGTTGTCATTGTTTTTCATTATGTTATCATTATTTTGTGTTATCATTTTATAGGAAAATTAGTTTTTGGAGGAGGTGCATATTGAATCTCATTGTACCATACAGTGACAATAAAGGAGTTCAGTTGAAGAGAGCGCGTATTTACAGATGATGACAATTGTTTAGATTTCCAAGAGCTATCTTCTTGGAACTCTTAATATCATTTTTAAGATGAAATGCATTAAACTGTGTATGTTATACAGATAAATTTTTAACGTCATTTAAACAATGTAAACTGTTAATAATTAAAAGTGTGAGCATGGTGGCACAGCGATAACGATGAGCAGGCGCCTAGTCCAGGGATTGATCCTGCGTCATGCTGTATGCTTGCTGGGACAAGTGCAACCCTGGATGGATGGATGGATGGATGGATGGATGGAATAATTAAACATGTACTATGAAGATATTTCTGTGTTCCTTAAACATTCTGAAGAATCAGGGTTCTAAGCTTACAACTGGCTTTATAGTTATTACAGGGCTCATTGTGTGGCGATTGGTTACGTGGAGAAAGAAAAGAAAAGGAAGGGCAAGCATTGGGTTTGATACGTTTGAAAGAGACAGTACTGCTGCATTAAATTATTTCATCGTCCCAGTAAGCATTTTGCGAGAGGCAGAAATAATCTCTGGATGAGGTGCCAGCTCATCTCCACCACTGCGCTTCCGTGCTACCATTTAATACATGCTTTAATTCGTTTCATCATGAAAATGATATCAAGTATACACCTTAGTATTTAAATTGTTCAGAGAGCTGTAATATTATGAATGTAATGTATTCTGTGTCCTGTCGGCGTAAGAGAAAGCCCATTTAAGAAACTCGTAGTAATCCACACACATAGAGCACATAGAAGACAACATGCAATACGAAGCATTTAACATCCAGCTTTAGTTACGATGGGATCTGAGAAACTCTAGTAACTTTAACATTGATTAAGTTTACGACATTCTACTTTAATGACGAAATAAACTACTAGATTAATTTTTTTTATTTCAGGTACTGTACAGCTTTTCTGAACTTGAACTTCTGAGTTTCTCTGCCACTCTGTATCAATCAATCAACTATAAATAATATACAAAAGAACACTCCCTGCCTTGCCTAAAACATGCAGAAGATGTAACCATATGACAACTTGTTTACTTTAAGCTTCTTATTTTTTCACAATCTATATGAAGATTAACTACTTTTTTGCTGTTTGTTATCTATGCCTTAGTACACTTAGGAATGTCTTTGTTTAGTCAGAGTGGCTCAATAAGATTGAGAGTTCACTTGCTTCTCTTCAATAGGTTGGGAGCATGCGCTGAAATAGATCTATTAAAATACATTCTCACGTGTGTCCTGATTTGTCCTGTTGTTCTTTCTGCAGTTGAAGTGTTGATACAGGCTAATGTGGTATTTAGATCAAATTAAAGTTAACAAGAAGGACCTCATTCTGTATCTATTAAAGTGTTTGTTCACTATCAAAGAATGTGATGTGGTTAGTTTTTTTGGGGGTGTATGGGGGAAAAAAATACAAAACTTTCTCTTACTGGTTGTGAAATCAAAGCATTATTTGAATTAAGTTCAGTGTGATGTTACAACTGGTGATTATGCCATTATACTGTATGTTCACTGCTACAGCAACAGGCTGTTCATTCTTTTTCATCTACTCTGTCCATTTACACCTCATTTGGCTTGTCTCCAGACAGGGTGATAGACGCTTGTGTCCGCAAACATATAAAGAAAAGAACATTTTTGTTGGTTTATGTTCAGCATTCATGTGCTACATTTTTTCTAACTCCTGATTACATGTTAGCAGTGTTTTCTGTGTCTATCTTGACTGTTTTTTATTATCATCAAGCTTATCACTAAAGTATTGTAAAGTAAAATTAGGAACAGATTTTTTTATTCAGTTCAATTGTGAATCTTGCAAACTTTAAAAATAATTTTAATCAGAAGTTACTATGTATGTCATTCTCTTTTTTTGAACAAAATGAGTTCACTGAAAGCTTGTTTGTTTATTGGTCTATAGATTCTCCTGCAACAGTAGGAACATTTTTAGTTTTATCAAGGCTATAAGGTTTATTTTCACTGTGGTTAAACTGCTAAATTCAGCACAACCCTTTTTGTTTTTTTATTTCTTCTTCTTCAAAATAACATCCATGTCGATGAATCAAATATTTTTGTCTATGATACCTTGAGGAATCTTACTAAATAATATTTTATTGCCTAAAGACTGATTTTGTGTTATCCTTCCATAATCACTCCTATTCAATCAATTGCTTCAGTGTTTCCTGTAAATCCACTACACCACATCCTAGCATTCTTTTCTTACTTATGTATGCATCTAGTTCAGACAAGATGTCATTGGAGTTAATATAAAACATTATTTTTTACATGGCAGGATGTTTTTTATGATGAACTAAATAGTATAACAATGTATATCTTTCGGAAACTGGTTGAGAATAATTTTAGGCAGATGACTTTTAAAACCATTTTCCTTGTCCTCTTTTTATTTGTATTTTTTACTCCTCATATTGTAAAGATATAAACTTTATTCTTGATGAAAGCCCACACATATATAAATTCTCTTTCAAATATACTGTTTCTTGTTGAATGTTTCCACATAACTGGAAATGTATTTAAAATTTCCAGATTTCATTAAGTTGAAAGTGTTGTATTCTTTTATTTTCAGTTTTGTAAATTTATTATAGTTAATGACTGTTTCTGTTTTGTCTTTCTAATAAACTATTAAATAAGAAATTGGTGTTAATACAGTATGTACATAGCAGTTCAAGTCCATGTTGTTAAACATTATATTTATTTTTACAATTGTTTACATTAACCATTCTATGGCCATACGGCCAAGGTATTGTTCAGTTTGTTTAGATACAATTTATCCTTAAATCTTTGTTCTTTTTATCCCCATTTTTCAGGCACTGACTCCAAACTTTATCGACCACATGAAATTAGGGAATCTACTCCAAGCTCCAAAATTTAGAGAAACTGGGCATTACAGAAGTGTCCAGCAAGCAGGCCTGCCATAGGCTGCAATGGCCACGGTGATAACCGAAGATTTAGAAGAACTTAAAGATACAGGGAAAGTCCCAGCAGCTGTGGGGAAACGAAAGAGAGGTGAAAGTAGACCAAGGAAAAATTTCCCGTGCCAGCTGTGTGATAAAGCCTTTAACAGTGTTGAGAAATTAAAGTTGCATTCATATTCTCACACAGGAGAAAGGCCTTATCAGTGCTCTCAGCAAGACTGCACTAAGGCCTTTGTTTCTAAATACAAACTGCTAAGGTACTGAATTCTCTTTCAAGATAACTGTGTTTAGAGTGTAAATCTATACATAATAGCAGAATGCACAATAACACTAGATAATACTGCTTGAATATTTCTTTATTATTGCTTTGTTATATGTTGGAAATTATATAAATTAATTTATCCAGAAATTCCAAAAATTGGTCCTTGAGTAAAACTGTGGCTATTAGTTTGTTTTAACCAAATTTTAATCAGTGGATGAATTCTGCCTTTAATTAAAATTCTTGTATAATTTGAATGTGGTGGTTTCCTGTTTCTGCACTTAGTCTGTCATTTCAGAAATATCCAACCGTGTGGGTTTTACTTTTATTCTGGGGGATACACTAGAGTAAATGAAATTATTTATTTATATTCTAGTGTAGCTGCAGAGTATATTTCTGTTTATAAATACAGAATATACATTGCAGTAAATGCACATTGATTAAAGACACTGTACACATTAAATATTCTTACTTGGAAGATTTATTTCATTTAAAAATAAACGTATTGCACATATTTGCCTCATATTTATAAGCGGCACAAATCTGTATTACCTTTTCCCTCATATTTCAAGTTGTTCTTGTAATATACTGTATTGCACAAACATGAGATTTACAGCAGCTTTCTTATTACGGTTTTGATATCTACATATGTACATGGAAATTTTACAGAATAAATTGAAAAGAGAGTACATGGTAATGTTCTCATTCTTTAGACTTTCAATAAAAAATACCTCTTAGTGTTTTTAAACACTACAGAATTACTAATCTGAACAACATGTCAACACTTTTGTGTAATCTAGTTTAACCTGACTTTTCCCAACAACGTCAGGTGTCAAGCAGGAACAAACTTTAGATTTTGCATCGTATATTAAAGGGCGCTAGCCCACCATGCATTCACACAAGGGCAATTTATAGTTGCCATTAAAACTAAACTGCTTTGAAATTAAAAAAAAAAACAAATGTCCATTTAACTGGGGAAAATTTTCAGGTAGACACTGAGTGGAGTTGAAAACTGCACACACAGGGTAATACTGGTGCCTTCCAATTTTTTGGTAATGTAAAGAAATCCTAGCACAGACTCTATTTTAACTACTTACATAAGGGCTTGTCATGTCAATTGTTATAAGCCTAAAAAGCCTTTACAGGTGCATCAGAATTATTTAGCTGTGCTTTGGTTTAGGGTCTTCTGTTTGTTTGTTTGTTTGTTTTTTTCTAAAGTTAATTCATGCAAAATGTACAAAATATACACGTAACTGGTAGCAGCAAATTGGTATTTTATTTTTTTGATGACACAGACATATTTCTAAATTAATAATTTTTTCCTTCAGACATCTAAAGTTGGGTAGCAAAAACAAAATGTATGTTGAGGTCTTCATAAAGGCTTTATAAAATATTTCTGTAAAGAACTATATTAACTTACCGTTTACACAGAAATATGTATCTTGAACCATGACATGAGAACACAAGTAGGGAGCAGTGTTTTGTCTTGGCATAAATGTTTTTTGTGCTACAGGCAAACTGTCATGAGCATCAGTTACTCTTTGAAAATTAACATGAATGGAATTAAATATGCTTATTTATTGATGGCTTATTAACACATACAAGTGTCTATTAATCTGGACCATGAAAAATGATTATTTTCATTAAAAGAGAAAATGCACAACTTCAAAAATATTAGCTTGGTCAAAAAGTTAAGCTGATAGCTTATCTATTTGAATACTTATACTTTCTTGATGTGAAAACTGCCTTAAGTGATATTCACATTGAGAAAGACTGAAGTGGAATATTACAATAAAATGAAAAGCCATATGGTATGGTCCCTTGCTTGTTTTGTTAATATGATGTGCACTGTGTATGCATATAGTGGAATTAGTGAAAATGAGTTGACACGTTGGCTAGGAATGGAGCAGGGTACTGAATACATAACCCAGAAAAAAGATGAATATCTTAAAATATGAATCCTTGTCATTTATTAAGAAGAAATTAAAATTTCTTTAATCAAAAGTTTTATAACATTGACAAGTAGTGTATTTTTAATGTACAGTATAGATTAATATGAATCTACATATATTGCATATACATGCAAATGCAGTACTATTTTGTGAAAATATTTCTGTGCTACACTATCTCCATGGTTAGTGCACATGCCTCGGATTACCAGAGTCCTGGCTTTAGTTTTCAGTCTGGTCATAGTTTGTATGTAACTTGCACATCCCATTAGGTTTTCAAAAGGAAAAAAAAAAAACATTAAATGTCATCAAACTATACAAATCTTCATGTTGTGTATTTCTAAATTTGACAGACTAAGAGCAAAACATTACATAGAAGAGGTCAGTCATTTGCATGAATTTGCTTGTTTTGAAGAAAAAAAAAAAATATATATACAGTATATAAGAAACATTGGCATACATGGTTGTATTCATGGTCAGAATTTGTGATTGTGTATATTCTAAATGTGCATCCCAGAATTGTCTCTGTCTGTCTCTCTCTCTTTTTTTTTTTTTTTGCAACTAATTTAAGTGCTAAATATACTGTTTTCAAATTTTAATTAAATGAAAGCAGTCTTATTTTTTATGATGATGATGATGTACATTAAAACAATAGGTTTAAAAGCAAATCTTGACATAATATGTTTGTACAATACTAAAATTACAATTGTGTGGCTAGAAGTTTGCAATGCATATGATTGTTTATTTTAATGCATGTATCCATGTTCTAAAATAACGTCCTTCAAAGTAATTGTTTATTGAATACATCTGCTTACTGATTGTATCTGTATTTAAAGGCATATGGCTACTCATTCTCCTGAGAAAACCCACAAGTGTAATTATTGTGAGAAAATGTTTCATCGTAAGGATCACCTAAAGAATCACTTACATACTCATGATCCAAATAAAGAGGCTTTCAAGTGTGAAGAATGTGGCAAGAACTACAACACCAAGCTTGGTTTTAAGCGTCATTTAGCCTTACATGCTGCAACCAGTGGTGACCTCACCTGTAAGGTCTGTCTTCAAACGTTTGAAAGCACAGGGGTGTTACTGGAGCATCTGAAGACACATGCTGGTAAGTCTTCAGGTGGGACCAAAGAAAAGAAGCATCAGTGTGAACACTGTGATCGCCGCTTTTATACCCGTAAGGATGTTCGCAGGCACATGGTAGTACACACCGGGAGAAAAGACTTTCTTTGCCAGTATTGTGCACAGAGATTTGGTCGAAAGGACCATTTAACTCGCCACATGAAGAAAAGCCACACACAAGAACTTCTAAAAGTCAAAACGGAACCCATGGACCTTTTGGACCCCTTCTCCTGTAACATCTCTGTTCCAATTAAAGATGAATTGCATTCAGTAATATCTTCCAGTGAACTTACCCCCAAGCCGTATGCCAATACTTTGCAACTTAACATCTACAATACCCAAATCCAGTCCATGCAGGCTGCTGGATCCACAAACCAAATGGTCAGCACAACCTTGCCTTTAGGAATGTCTTGCCCACTCGATATGGAGTCGGCCATCCATCCTTCCCACCAGTTCTCTTTAAAGTATCAACTTGGTTCTACCTCATATGCCATTTCTATGCCTGATAAAGAACAGCCATTAAAGGGAGAAATAGAAAGTTATTTAATGGAATTACAAAGCAACATGGCATCTTCATCACAAGAAACTCAAGGCCCTGCTTCTAAGTTAGACTTGGATGCCCAAGTTGGGGCTTTGGATGACGTGACTGGAGATGTTTCATTAACGAAAAGCTCTGCTTCTGCCAGTGAACCTCTTAGCTCCTCCTCACTAGATTTTTCTCAGCTGTTTAACTTCCTGCCTTTAAATGGGCCTCAGTACAATCCACCTGTTTCAGTGGGAGGTTTGGGAATTAGCTATACACAGGAGGAGGTTCTTTCTTGCCTGTCACAGCTCCCACCACAGGCCCAGGATCTACAAGATCCTAGCAGCTCTGTGGGCATGAATCCACTTCATAGTCTGCCTTCTTCTTTTACAACCAATCTAAGCACAGCTACTACGCTGCCTCGCTTTCACCAAGCCTTTCAGTAATCTATGAAACCATTATGTCATAGCAACTTAAGGTTTTATCTTATGAACTATATCAGTGTATGTTATAGGGGAAGAAATTAATTTGATAGTTAACCTGAAATTGTTTTAAACAAAGTTTGTCATGAATGATTGTTTTTAATGTAATTTGTAACACTCGAGAAGGCCAATTCTTATAACCATGATTTATTTACAAAGGATTTTACCCACATACTGAAGTAGTGAAATGTTTTTAGATTCATTTAAAATGCATCCTTGTATAGCACCCTTCTTGGAAGGCAAGCCCAGAACACACACATTTATAGTTATAAAGGTAAAACATAAAACTCAATGCAATATAAGTAAATTAGTGCTGTCTGAAAAAAAGTGCCCAGTTACAATATGGTTAAACATATTGTTTGTTTACTCTTTCAATGCTGGTTAATATGTTCATATTACAACAGGCTTTTTTGTCCTCTATAGTATTGGCTTACTTTGATAGTATTCTTAGCCCATACATTCTTTTGTTGTTATATACGCTAAAGATACTATTGTCTTCAGGGTTTTTGCCTGTCATCTTTATAGTAGGTTGTTTTTTTTTTGTTTGTTTGTTTGTTTTTCGGGGGGGTTTCCAGGTTAAATTACTTTCCTCTGGTAAATACTGTAACAATATATATAATTCTTTCAGTTACAGTATAGTTGTGCAATTTCCACCTGCTATGGTCAGCAATTTGCTGTGCTAAATGCAAGATTATGAAACTACTCAATTGGAGTACTTTCCTGCACTTACAAATTTGCTCATGCCAAGAGAAATCAAAATTTAAGAGCTTTCTTTGTGGTAATTCTCTGAATTTTCAAAGCTCTTGTTGCATATTTGTTAAATATAATGGTACTTGAATCAAAGTGTGATACAGATATTCAGCTTTGTCAGTGGAACATCTCCCTGCACCTGTCTTTCTATCATAGAAAAAAATGTAATTCAGAGTTTATTGGAATCACTATGGTTAGTTTTAGTTTTTGCTAAATTTGCAAATGTTTCATGTTAGAATAATTGTTTGGCTTCATCCTTATCCCACCCTCTTCCTGACTCCTGTCTGTTGTTATGTAGTTATTGGTGTACAAATAGTGCCAGAACTCCGAGGAGAGAAATGAGAAAATGCTTGTCATACACTTCATCATAGAAGTGTACTTTGCAGACACTTAAGTACTGTTACTATTTAGTTTAACAACATATATTTTTTTTTCGGACTGACACAGGCTAAACTGTACCAATATTCATCTAGTTTTGTAAATAGTTTAAAAACCGAAGCATCGTGAGCTCTAAAAAAATCAAATTTAAACACAAACAACTTGCATACTTGGATCTGGTTGCCTATCTGGTAGGAACCAACGCCAGAACACTGTCCATTTTCCAGTAAGGTTTATTTAGGATGCACTAAATGACCATGAATAAAACTTTCCTGAGCCAAATAGCCTATTTTCATGAAATATTTTTGTTAGTTTCTCTTCCCCCCCAACACACTTTTTTTGTAATGACTTTCAGTATATGAGCACAACTACATAAGCAAAGCTAACTTCTTGGTTCTTCTGGTTTTTTTTTGTTTTTTTTAAATAAAAGGCTAAAGGGGAGAGATGTCTTCATTTACCTTTTTCCTTAATTCAACCTGCAGTCATTATTGTTTAATTGTTGTCTTCCTGGTCCGATAGCTTTACTTATGTGTATGTGGATATACTGTAAGTGCTTACCTTCAAACTCAACATAAGGTTAAAACCAACAATGCATTTTATGAAATGTCCTCAAATATCCAGGTTAGAACAAATATTTAAATGTTAACTTGGCAGATCTTTTTTTTTTTATTATTACATTTATTATCGTACATTGTGCCTAGGTTAAATCTAATTTGTTAATATAGCCTTACTATTTAGTGTTGGTCAGTTATCATTCAGAGCAGCAATTACTTCAAACACTGAATGATCAGAAAGTGATTTCTGTGTTGAAGGTTTCAGCAGTTGGGGTTATATGTTTTAAAATAAAAGCAAATATTTGAGGGCAGGTAATTAGAAGTAATTAGCTCAGTGCATTATTAATATCTGAGGCATTTCATTTACCATTTGAACTAGTGAAATAATTTTAAATATTTGAATCTAACAAACATTTTGTGGCATTTCATTGTCATTTAACAACATCAAAAACATGACATTAAAATAAGACTTTCTGACAAATGCGAGGAGACCATTCAACCATCAAGCTCATTTGGTTACCGTTAGTGTTGGAATAAAAGCATCCTTCACCAATTAATAGACTGTATTTAAAAGCTAAAGTAGTTTTACACTAGTATAATTTAGAAATGGAAACATGAAAACACTTAATGTCTGTATTGTGAATTATGCATTTGCAGGTTTTGAAGACAATTGGCTTATAAGTAGAAGTCATAAATAATGCTGAATGAATGATTCTTCAGTGGTGCTTTTGCACCAAATACTTTTTCTGGACTGGGGCTTCTTCTGTTCCCTTCTTACTTCAAATTTTTAAATGAATGCTTACTTATTTTAGAATTTCTAGAACATGTTTAATTTCATAGGCTTTTACTTTATAACTAAATGAAGTTAATGGCAGCTTTTGGATAGTTTCACTAGAGCACTTAATCAAGGTAAATCCCTGCAAGCAATGGATTTTAAGTTACAGCTAGACACATTAAATAATATGACAGCAGTTAGCACAATGACCAGTTTGTAAATAAAGCTGGATTCGTTATATTTAAAAATGAAGAGCAGTTTAAGGTGATACAGATATGGGGCCGTTAGTGGGCATATTTATGTATGTGCATTTTTTTTTTACATTTTATGTGATTATATAGAAATAGCTTTGTATTCAATACTAAAGCAGGCGGTTTATTTTTACTCTCAATTGTCTGTTTGTAAAATAGAGAGTATAATGTTCTCTGCCTTCATTGAACACAGTTCTCTTACCTCATTAGAGTAAATTTTAGTAGGGGTATTTAAATTTAAAACAGAGAAAGGTAAATAACTAACAGCAGCACAATTGGGCATATTCCTGAAAAGTAGACTACCGAAATCTTCAGGTTATGAAACCACATATCACTTCTAAATGCAATTTTAAAAATGTTTTTTAGTACTCAGATTTTGTTGTGTGCTTTTGGTTTACGCACATATTTTTCTTTTTTTTTTTTATCTCACTCCGTCACAATCCATTTCTGCATTATGACTGCACTTCTCCGTCTTCTCTGCTGCCTACCAAGAAGGAGGGTGTTTTGTAGCACTTTTATACTTTGCAAAATATGATTCTTTCTGTAAATTTAGCATCAAACCAAACACATAAATTATCAGACCTAAACCAATTGCTATAGGCTGCTGTTGCTGCTAAGGAGTTAAACATAAACATAATAGTTTTGGGGTGTAAGCTAATTGTTTTGTATAGAAAAAAGGAAATCAAATTTTTGAATGCCAGTCTTAATATTTACAGTAGTATTTCTTGTTAGCTGGTTTTGCTTTTGGCATGTTCCTTTTAATTCAAGTGATTATTTTCCTTCACATTATTGAGCTTAAATTTAACACTAAGTATTTGTTTAAATGTTAAATATTTAATTTGTTTAGAGTAAGGAGAATGGGGAATGGCAGGTGGAAATTTGTAATTAGAATTTTTATGTTGTATAAAGCAATGATGGGTTTTTAATAAATTAAGATTCCTATCCTATCCCTAAAATTACACACAGTAATTCTAGCTAACACTAATCAGAGCTACAATATCAGTACCTAGTGTGTCTTGCTCAATCATAAGTGACACCCTGACTATCCTGTGCTGTATTTTTTTTCTTATATTACTTAATAGCCAGCATTGTAGTCTCCTCACTAACCAGCTCCTTGTGACAAAGGTTAAGATAGCATACATTTGATTTGCAGCATCTCTTTAGTGATGTTTCCCACTTTCTCTACGGTTTGTCAGTATCTTACACTATTGAGCTAAACAGATAAGGTTCTCAAATAACTGCCATAAAGAAGGTCCTTAAACACGCTTTGAGCCTCATTTGTTTTAAAATAAGGGAGTTGATCTTGGCTTTTCACACTTTCATTTCTTACAAAGTGGTGTTCACCCCCCTCCCCCTTTGTCTCCTGCTTTATGTTTCAAAAACAAAGTCATGTTTGCTTATCCTTCATAGTTTTGTAATTTGAAATTGTAATGGGGTGATTTGAAATGTCTAATTATATTCATCTTTGGGATATATTTTTATAATGATATTTAGGTTAACCTTGAGCCACAGCTATATAAAGGAAAGGTATTGTTGAATGTTGGTTTTAATATATAAAGCTGTAAGCTATTGTTTTAAAGTGGTTTTTAAAATGTCAATGAATGTTGTTTTTTTCCGCTCTCTTTCTCTCCAGAGAATGTTTTTTTTTTCCTTTAATGCTTGGTCAATGTCCATATATGGTGTATGTAAGATAGCACTTTCTAAAATCAGAAGACTGAGAGTAAATACTCTTAATATGTTTTCTTTTTTCTAAGAAAAAAAATTATAAACTCGTCATGTGCCATTAGTTTTCTTATATTTAGTCTGTTAGAATGTTAATCTTTGTATATAAAATGTTATTAAGTGTAATTGTCTTTTACAGGTACACTTTTTTTAACAGTGTTTATACTATCAAAGTGTCATTTTGCTTTATTGCACAGAACCTCTGTGTCTCTCACTTGGATTATCTAATTCTGTAACACATACAGACCCAATTTTAATCCCTTATGAGAAAAGCATTTTTTCCATTTTAGATTCAGCCTGAAGCATTTGCTTAAACAATTACTGAAAACATGTCACTGTAAACTTCATTTATGCAGATCAGTTCTAAAGATGTTGACAACTTTTACACCCATGAATTAGTGAGCTACAGATCAGCATGGGCCGAGAGATTGATTTCAGTTGTAGTTTGAACACATCTACTTGCAGTATATATAAGTGGAACTGGTTGCTAACTTTAGGAAATTGATGGCATCTTCAACTGAGTATTCTCAGTAGTAAAGTGATACTTATGGGTGTTAAATAGATTATGTTTGTAAGTGGATATCATGCTTAGCAGTAATTGGCTAATTTTTCATTGGTTCCATCATTTTTGATGAAAACATGTTCTTGATTTCTGTAATTTGTGTTCTTTCAGATTGCTTTCATTTTATGTTAGGTGCTGCCTTACAAAGATGACCAGTGTTTCAAAACCTATTTTGAACATGATACAAAAATCACGTTTTGTGAAACATGCACAAAATTCAATACCTTAATGAGTCATGATTCAAGTAACATCTGTAGAGTTTTAAAAAGTTGCGTATTTTGTTCTCATGTCTGCCCTGCAGCCATAAGTGTGCACAGCCATTTGTAGTAAAAATGTAGCTTTAACTCATTTGCCTTAATTGAGTAACACCAGACAGCTAATAATACTCAGTATCAATTGTGATAGTAACCAGGCTCAGAAAAGATGAATGTTGATAGGGAAGAGGTTTTACAACATTTTTTTTTTTTTGTCTATAATATATTCACGTAATAAGCACTGAAGTCACATCATTTATATATTCCTGTGTATTATATAATTTACATGCAGAGTGCCTTATGGCATTTAAACACAATAATCCCTTATACTGTTCATATGCTTCAATATCTTGTTCAGAGTATCAAATTAATAATGGTATAAAACATTATCCATTTTAAAAATTAATGTTCCATCTATATATCGGTGGGGAGAGGGGATAACACTTGGTTTGTAAATTATACTTCCTGCTAAATTGCAGAAGCATGCCTTCTGTATGGATGGATCTGTCATTAAGCCCCTGCCTCCAATGAGAGACACAGACTTTTTAGCAAATCACGTAAACTTCAGTATAAGCTTCGGTGGTACAAATGAACCATGTTGAATGTTTATCTTATAAACACTCCTGCAATATTTTATATTGGATCATGCTGCTAATGTACACTTCAATATTGCTCCAAATGGTGCTACAGACCTCTCTTCAGAACTTTGTTTTTTGTTGTTTTATTTTTTTAAACAAAGTGAGCTCTATGGATGAATACTATGCTTAATTGTTGTATCATATATTTTTGTACTGTGACTTTTGTAGTTTAACGGACTTTTCTATAATATCACAATGTATTCTTGTGCACTTGAGCGGAATACTAGGGCATATAATCCCTAATTTTCTGAGAATCTGCAAGTGGATTACTAATTAAAAGCAGTTTTTTTTGTAAGGAATGGAAAGGGTATGTTATGCTGAAGACAATGTGTTATTTTGTATTTGCATTTCTTTAAGCATGCAAGTTTCAGAAAGACCCTTCCTCACCTGCCTTCAGAGATTATAAAAGAGATTATGTAACTTGATTTACTGAGGAATGGATTTCTTAACAGTGGAAACTGCATTCCAGATGAATTTTTAAGTTCATCACATTTCAGAGTTGCCATCCTGTGATAATGGACGTGTGTTGCTAAACATGTATATTTTACTTAAAATGTATTTACAAACTACTGTTGTATTTGTATAAATATAGATAAAAGATTGCATATATATTTGTGTATAAGCTGTGTAAAATAGTAATTACTTTATAACGCTGCAGCTTTTCATCAACTTCCTAACATGTACGTCATCCAAAGAGACAGATTATTTATTATCTGGAGAATAACAAGATTTTTTTTTTTTTTTTTTTAATATATAGTACTTTGCTGCTATTAAACAATAGAGCTGCAGATTTTTACAGGCTACAGTGTTGGCACTGTATATACTATATATAAATATATATATATAAATTTAAATAAATATACAAGGATTTAGTTTATACAATGCTTGAGGAGTTGAAGTGTATAAACACAATGTATGGTATGTACTAACTGTGCTTTAACAGACTTTGGACAATGGTGGCTTTAATTTATGTTAAAAACACCACAAATGAATAAAACCTATGAGCAAACGTAGGGGTTTTCATTAGTGAGTTCAGAGAATTTGCATGTGAAAATTCATTTGTGGCTGATATATTGAAAATCAGAAGTTGCATTTAATTTTCGCTTAAAATGCCAATTTATCCCTGTGAGCCTGCTGAAGAATACACTGCTCATATTTGGAAAGATGAATGTATAATCTGTCATACTGAGCCCAACTTGCATTTGTGGAGAGATGAATTAGTAATTGGAAAACAGGTTTCAAGGTTTACAAAATGCAAAAAAAAAAAAAATGAGGACAGTAACCTTTAATACTTAAGGATGGCCTTAAGGATGTACTGCAAGGTGTGGTTTCTGAAAAATATTTGCACCCTCGTTTCACGTTTTCTTTATTTTTGCATACTTTACACTGAAGCACCAAATTTCCATAATTATTTCATAAACAACTTAATCCAGTCCTACCAGTGAGGAAAAAAACCTTTGACCCTAAATCTCAGTATCTTGTTGCATCACGTCTAACACAATAACAACATCATGGAGGACTTTCACATCTTTTTCAATGTCAGACTGGTTTATCTTCATAATATTTGGTTGTTATACATACAGCCATGCTACATGCACTTCAGAACAGGTCATCCTCTGGAAGCTAAGCATGTTTGGGCCCAGCCAGTACTCGAATGAGAGACCAATCATGAAGAAGCTTGGGTTGCTACTGGAAGAGTTGTTGGTGAGGCCATCTGGGGATGCCTACCCTGTGTTGTGAATGTGGCTCTCAATGCTCCAGTGCAGTGACAGGAACACTGTGCTATAACAATGGCACAGTCCTTTGGATGAGACATAAAACCAAGGTCCTCAGTCTCTCTGGTCATTAAAGATCCCTGGACATCCTTCATAAAAAGTAGGATGTATCAGAATCTCCTGGCTAAATTGTCCACCACAGCCTGGTCATTCCTTTCTCCAATTGCCTAACTATCTCTCACCCCTTCACCACCTAATAGCTAATGTGTGGTGATCATAGCAAATTGGCTGCCATCACGTCATCCAGGTGGATGCTGCACGTTAGTGATGGTTGAAGTAGCTCCCCACCTACTGTGTAAAGCGGTCTGAGTGCCTTGAAAAACGCTATATAAATGTAATGAATTATTACTATTATTATCAAATCGCTTTTTTTGAAATAATACTGTTTTCCATTGGAACTGGGAAGTCAGTACAACAACAACAACATTTATTTATATAGCACATTTTCATACAAAAAGTAGCTCAAAGTGCTTTACATAATGAAGAAAAGAAGAAAAAAAGACAAATAAGAAATTAAAATAAGACAACATTAGTTAACATAGAAAGGAGTAAGGTCCGATGGCCAGGGTGGACAGAAAAAACAAAAAAAAACTCCAGAAGGCTGGAGAAAAAAATAAAATCTGTAGGGGTTCCAGGCCACGAGACCGCCCAGTCCCCTTTGGGCATTCTACCTAACATAAATGAAATAGTCCTCTTTGTAGTTAGGGTTCTCACGGAGTCACTTGATGCTGATGGTTATACAGACTTCTGGCTTTTAATCCATCCATCATTGTTGGAACATCATGGTGCTTTGGGTAGATGGTGGTGGCACAAGCCACCACCAATAGGACACCGGAAAAGAAAACAGAAGAGAGAGTAGGGGTTAGTACAAATTTTGAATGAATAGTTATTATAATGAATTGGATATACAGTATTTCTGAATTCCCAGTAGGAAGTTTCAACTGGAATGCCCACACAGTTTGGCTCAGACAGACAGGAGAGCCTCACCAAACCCAACCTAAAAGTCCAAGGTGGCTGCACCTTGCATCAACAGAAGCAAAAGCTATACCATTATACTGTTGATTAGCAGTTCTGTCTGTCTGTGTCTCATTAAATCAGTTGTACATGCAGTACTGTCCAGTACTGTGGACATGTTGCTGTGTTTGGATGCACAAAATACCGCTTAATATGGTGTTCAGTAGTTGTCTGCACTGCGAAAGAGCAAGCACAACAAAGTTTTTCCTGGAGACACCCAGATTGGTTTTCCGAATGTTTTATTGGAACTGCAGTCAACTCGAGTGTGACATCATTCCCAGCTGTGACTTCTGAGATAAATGGAATGCAGCATAAGTTCTGGGCTTTTAACAATACATCACATGACACTTTTCTTTGCACTTACTCCTTATGTTGTATATTGGGTGTATTTTGCATGTTATGTGACCTAGGTGCTCCAATATTCATGTGTAAGATTCTGTGACAGAAGGAGGAATTCATGATTCTTTCAACAATTGAGTTATCCAAGGCCTGAGGCAGAACAACATTTCCAAGTATTAACAATTCAATGGCACATACTGCATATTAGTCAAAATGTGGTATTTAATGTTATTGTGGAATGCAGTATTGGGTTTTGTTCTGTCCAGCAAAAAAAAAAGCAACTAAAACAGCTCCCCTTCTGACTTGTTTATTTAGGGGATCTGAGGATTATCCATTAGTTCTGATTATATTGAACAATGGTGGCCCCCTTTCTTCATTAACACAAATGCTGTAACACAGCTTTTACTAGTGAACATTTATTTATATAGCACATTTTCATACAACTATGTAGTTCGAAAGTGCTTTACAAGAGGACAAAGAGAAAGTTACAAGAAAAGAAAAAGGATCAAGTTTAGGCAATAATATTAAAGAATATGTAACAAAATAAGGTAAGGATAGATGGCTGGGAGATGAGTACATTTTCATATGATAAGAATGCTGTTTTCTTTTAAAATGCAATGTTCATTGAAATGCATAAATATATCTTTCAAGTTTAGTTAAAACTGATATTTGTAATTCCCAGTGGGATTTCAGATTATTGCCATTATAAGAATTATGTATAAATATACTACTAAACAGTTACTAGAAATGTATGTTTTAGTGTTCAATGACCTCTGGGAATTGTAAAAACTAGCTCTTTTAGAGGTTTGTTCTGTATGTTTGTTTGGTTGGGGTTTTTTTTAATGGTGTTTAAAACACTATATATAAATATTATATAAATATAAATAAATTACTTTAATCTTATTCTTGTCCCCCAAAGCAAATCTCTGAAGTTATCTCATAAAATCTAGGTAAGGAGCATTTCTAACTATACATTTTTTTTTTACACAAACGTTTGTTCCATTAATTTTAGACTTGAAGCACTCTGACATTTTTGGTATAGTTAGTGGAATACAGTATAAAAACTTTTTTTTTATGATTCCCGTAATCTAATTTTTATTAAATAGTCATGTGAAAGTGTAAGTGCTCCCAATTAAATGTTTTTTCTTTTTTATTATATGTGGACACATCTAGATTTGATCTTCACGTAAACATAATCTTTAGGTAAAGGTGATATTATTAAAAAATAAAAAGAAAAGGAAAATGATCAGATATGACATTTCAGCCTGTGAAAATATCAGTTCATCCTTGGATTTTGAAGTGAGTACAAACCTGTAAAATTCAGGCACTGGAGTGTAAGTCGAACCCTATCACCTGCAATGAAAGCATTGATCGCTTTTCATATATAGTCCTGCTTCATTATAAAAAGCTCTATGCTGTGAGTTTAAATACATATTTTCTCAAATCCACATAATCCAATTAACAGTCGCAATGGGCACATGTCACATACTTCAGCCTGTTGACACTTGCCAGATAACCTAACCAGAATGTCTTTGTTGACTACAGGGTGAAAACATAAAACTCCTGACCGATGACTGGATAGTATGACTAGCAACATGAACTTGTTATGACCTGCTCTGCTAATTGGTAGTATTTCATGTTAAAAAAGTCACCTTTATTATGCATCACATTTACTGTACATCTAACAAATGAAGTCTAGTTTGTAATGAGATTTAATATTTGATGCCTATTCAGTGATCGGTGCTGCTGCCTCACAGCTCCAGGACCCGAGTTTTATTTCTTGGCTCAGCAACTTTCTTGGTGCAGTTGGCATGTCTCCCCTACGTTTTCTCCAAGTGCTTTGCCTTCCTCCCAGCATCTTAAACATTTGTTTGTGAGGATGACTGGTAAGCATGTATGAGTGTGTGCCCGGGGATGACTTGGTGCCCGGCTCATACCTGGATCCTGTCTTGTGTCCGGTGCTGTCAGCTATGACTCCCTGGATTGATGGATTTTGCTGTTCTTGGATACCACATTACTGGAGCTGCCTTGTAGCTTCTCACTTTTTGCAGTGACTCCACATGCTGTTCCAAAAGTTCTTTTTTTGTCTCTCCATTTTTCTGGGTATGTGCATGTTAAGTAAATTGGCAAAGCCAAATGGGCCCAGTATGGTTGTTAACTGTGATCAATTGACATATTCAGCGCTTTCCGCATTGGCTGTGACTACATTCAGCCTTAAAATATAGTGAAACAGCAGACTCAGAAAAGGAAGGATTTCACAGCCGCATTAACCATTACTTATATATAATATATAAATATTTAATTTATAATGTTGTTGCCAAACCTTGTAACATATGTAAAGGAAATAATTTGTAATAGAAAATCCATCCATCCATCCATCCATTTTCCAACCCGCTGAATCCGAACACAGGGTCATGGGGGTCTGCTGGAGCCAATCCCAGCCATCACAGGGCACAAGGCAGGAACCAAACCTGGGCAGGGTGCCAACCCACCGCAGGTAATAGAAAATGCGCTTATAAATTAAAATCCATTCATAACCACAAAAACACCATTCTTGCTGTGAATTATCATAATATTACACATGTATTAGTTTATTATAAAATATGTTATCTATTATTTTACAGCCTACTGTACCTCCAAAAATGGCCTTGAGCTGCTGTACTTCATCATGAAAACGGCCTGAATACAGCTAATCTCTCATAAAATAACCCCCAATAAATCCTTATGTTCCTTGAACTGCAGTTTTACTTGTTTCTGGTCTTCATGGTTGTCAGAAATATTCACATAGGAGGAATAAATGTGTCTGAGAGAGTACGATTCTGTTTTGTGGTTATTTACAATACCAAAAAGCTGCAGCACCACTGAAAGAAAGTTTTTTAATGTTTGTATACCAATCACCCATATTTTAGTCCAAATTACAATTCCTTAGGTGTGCATGATATCATCCTTGAAAGAATAAAATATACTACGTTAAAGGAGCATTATTCAAAACATTAACAGTAAAAATGCATTTAATGAACCCACAAACATGAATTTAGAAGTCTGATATGAAAAAACAGTATCTCCCAATGTGCAATAAATGCCAACTATAACAGTGTAGTCTAATGCTGAGACAGTGAACTTTAACTTGCAAGACTGTCAGTTCAATGTTCACGTAACTTTGCGCCAACTGTTGGAAAAAAAAGTATATGCAAACAGTTGTACCTTGGAGTGATAAAAGCTCAACATAAAGAATGTTTGTTTGAATTAGTGATTAGATAAGAATTTCATGTGTGCTCGATCTAAATGTGCCATTTGCTCAAAAGCTGCAAATCTTTTATGTTTCCTTGTTCTTCTGTTGTTAACCATATTGCCGAATTTACAATGAAGATTTACTCTTGTTACACTAATGGCAAATTCCTGCCCGTTGTAATTTATTTTTTTATTCAGTTATGCCTGTTAGCTTAGATTCTGCTAAATCCTTTTAAGAATGTAGATAGTAGATAGTGGTGGTGTCTCACAGATCCAGCACGGTGTGATGTTTTCATGTAGTACCAGTGTCTACAGTACATGGACTTTCTTCCCAGATACCCAAAGATCTGCCACTTTGGTTAATTGGCAATTCCAAACTGGCACCAGTGTGAGCAGACCCTGTGATGAACTGGCATCCAGGACTCCCAGGATAGGCTCTGGCACACTACAACACTAAATTAGATTAAGAACGTTAGTCAGGGGTGTCCAACTCTAATCCTGGAGGGCTACAGTGGCGCAGGTTTTCTTTCCTGCTGTTTTCTTAATCAGTGACCAATTTCTGCTGTTCTTTTCCCTTCATTTTAATTACCTTGTTTTTTTAAGACAGACACTTTTGTACTCTGTCTCTTAGAGAAATTAAAACTTCATAGAAGTTTAAGAGAGAGACAGAGAGAGAATTCTGTGTGTGTATGTATGTATATATAATATATACTAGGGGGCTTTTCCCCCTGCTCGCTTTGCTCGTCAACCCCCAGGCCGGTGCCATACACTAGCCACTTTGCGTTTCTGCCGCTCGCGTATGGGGATGTGGTTGTACAATTTAAACATTGTTATTTTCATGGGAATTGTTACATATGTATAATAGAACTATTTTACTTTGCAGTGAGTAATTAACCATATTAAAAAAAAAAGCAAAATATAATAATTTGAAAGTAAATTATGTTTCATGTTGTGTTTGAGTTTTTCATTGCGTTATATGATTTCATTCTGTTTGGCTTTGAAATTAACATGCAAATATTTTTTAAACTTACACTTTTACTGTAAAACTTCAGTAAAAACAATTTTTTTAATTACATTTTCGTCAATATCACATTGAACGACAACGCAATGTATAACTGCCCATGAGAGAAATTTGTTTCTTTCTCTCTAATAAATAAACCGACTTTTTCGAATGTTTGGCTCTGAGATTTGTTAATTGTCTTAGAATAGATTTTGCAAACGGGAAACGGTTAATGTTTTAATACGAATGACATATCAAGATCTCCTTTGTTGTGTAATGTTATCCGGGGAAGATGTACTACATTACCTTTCTTGGATACATCCTTCTTTCAACAGTAATTTGTGTGGTGGAAGACCAGACGGTGTTAACGGTTGTAGTTATTCTTTGGGATATTGTAAGTTGATGTTTTCATCTTCCGCAACATCAACAGCAACTGTTTCAGGATAGTCTATTGATACACATTTAACCAATTTGCCGCGTAACTGGTCAACAAATTTGGTGTTAATTTGTTTGACTTCATAGTTTCTCGGTGCTAGGATTACCCATGTACTCATTTCTTCTGTTGATATCCCTAAGATTTGGACATAATATGTCTTCTTTAATTGGGAACTTAAAGTGAGGAAAACGTAAAAAATTTATAAGAGCTGAGAGAGCAGGAAATATGTCTGACAAAACGTTCACACAAATGAGATGTGAGAGTACCGTATGCATGTTTGAATATGGTTGAGAGGGGGGTGTGACTTGAAACAATCTCATGTCAAAAGTTTCACCTTGTGGGACTTGAAAAAATCTTCAAAAAAGTCTCATCTCATTGCAGGATTTTTTTTTTTTTATATAATCGGGAGATAACTTCTGGCTTGGATACATGAGAGCTACTGTTGTCAATAACAAGCTTGTAGGTGGCAGTAAGATGCTAAAAACAGTCCAGACATACAAATTGAAGGTATTAACATTTGAATAGAGCAGTTCCAGCTTGTTAGGTCAACAAAAGTAACATGCCATTCGACATTTGTTCAGAGTGACTCACCATAAGAGTCCTGATATCAGAATGAACCATTTTCAGATACATCCCCGTCCTAGGCAGAACCATGGATGAATTCAGTCAGTATTTCAAAGTCTGAATTGCACATATTGCTGTTAATTGTAATGTGCTTGGATCTTAAATTTCGCGCAAACATTAGCAAATTTTTCTTCACACAGAGAAACATATAAACATGGAATGAATTGCCAAGTAGTGTGGTGGACAGCAGAACTTCAGGAATTTTCAAAACTAGATTTGATGTTATTTTGGAAGAATTAAGTGGATAGGACTGGCGAGTTTTGTTGGGCTGAATTGCTTGTTCTCATCCATATTGTTCCTGTGTTCTCATTCACATAGTCTCCAGACCCTCTCCTACTTTTTACGCTCCGTCTGAGCACATCAGATGAGACCAGCCAATTGCCCAGTCTTGAACAGTATCTGAAATAGGGGGTGTAAGCTGGTTTGCCACATTAACAAAAGTGCCACTGTACCTGAACTTGCTGTAGTTTGCAATGAGATGTGACAGTTCTTTCAGCTTAAAAAGCCATCCTTGTTATATTGAGGTTGGCCTGTTTTGAATCCTTTCTACCTTTCTTTTATCCTCGCCCTGGATTTTCACCCATTCCATCCTTGAGCTAGCTGCTCTTCTAATATGGACTCAGTCCTCTGAATTTCTTCTTTTTCCCTTAAATAGTATCCAAACAAAAATGAGATGTGACGCAAGCCAACAGATGACCAGCTATGTCAGGTTCTCAAACTCCAACCAGTTTCTTAATTTGAAGACAATTTTTGAAGTTATTTAAATCTGTTATTTAATTCCCTGACTTGTTGGTGCTCTCATTCTGCCACAGCAGACATTTCCCAAACCGCTGCTTTTCTTTTTTTAAGAGCTCCATCCAAATGTTTTGTGGGCCTGAGCAAATCAATATCACTGAAACCTTCACCTTTATTTATTTTCAAATATTGTTTGATGGACAAAGATTAGATGGTCACATATTGGCTCATTTGTACATAACCTCCTTATTGTTTAACTGCTAATTAAGGAAAAAAAGAAATAAGAGGTTGAAGTCTTAAATAGCAAGTTAATTCAAATTAACACAAAAGAAGTTCATTAGCAGCAAAAACCGGACAGTAATTAAGAAATTGGTAAGAATGAAAACCTGCAGCCACGGTGCTCCCTGCAGAATCGGAGTTGGACATCGTTGTTCAAGGTCAGATCCTGCTGCACTCTTAGTATCTGTTAGTTAGTTGAAAATAATTTGGGCTTTATGAAGGAGACCACATCATTGCACCGGTGCCCTGGACTGAAGCACTATGTTTATTTAGGCTGTTCTTTAAAGAGAAAATATCAACTTGATTGTATTATTAGAGGGAGTATAAAATTGTTAAGATTGTCTGTTGGAGACTGAACATCATAAACCTAAAGCTCTGTGCTGTTAAAATGGCCTTTCGTCATAGGGATACATTGAAAACGACAATTGTCGACCCAAGATGACCCAAAGTTCTGCTGAAAAAAGTCTGCATGGAATCATATCCATGTAGCATTATGAAATGTAGGACTTTCAGTTTGGTGGAAGATGTAATGAACAAAGTAAAAAAAAAATAGAAAGTTACAGTTACTGATATTAAATACACTAGAGGTCTACATGGATTTTTTTTTTTTATTTTAAGGTAATCCATTTTTCTGATATGAATTACACTCTAATATTTTTTACCAAAATCATTTAAATCTGTATGTTGTAAGAAAGGTGCTATATTGCACCCGACCCTACACAGATTGGACACGAGAGGCACATATAAAAATAAACAAACTTTTATTTTCTTCAATTTGAGAGCACGTCTTCCCCGTAATCCCCCCAGCCACAATACAGTCCCAAGCACAAAAACCACACTCTACCACTCCTCCACAAGCTTAGTCGTCGTCCTCCTCCTCCTCCTCGTCCCAACTCTGGCCGTTGAGTGGTGGTTGCTGGCTCCTTTTATGGCCCACCCGGAAGTGCTCCAGGTGCTTGATCACCTGTTTCCGGTTGCACTCCTGGGTAGGGGCTGAAGATTAGTCCAGCTGTGCTCAGGAACCCATTCCGTGGCCACCCTAGATCCCAACAGGGCTGTGGTGAACTCCATCTCCCATGAAGCCCTGTGAGAGACTGAGGCACCACTCCAACCCAGGGGGGGCGGCCATCCAGCATCCAGTGGGAGGTATTGCACCATCCAGGGCTGCTCCCCTTGAATACCCATCGAAGGAGCGTCCACCACAATGTTTATGATGCCAGTAAAGGATGTGCTTGTTCATGGCTTTGTAACACCTGAAGAATGATGTGCAGTGCCAGTTCATTGTATGAAAACTCATAATTACAGGAAAAAGGTGCTAAAAAGTAACCTGATGTTTTGGTACCAACCAACTACTGACCGAATGACACAAACTGTTTTGTTCTCAGTCATGTCTTCGTCTCGCTAAATCTTTTTTTATTTTCTATCTTGCAAGGTATATTATTAGATTACTGTTCATGGACAATGTGGCCACCAGAATTCTTAAATAAAACTAATTTCAAATCCATTTCATCCATCACTTAGCTGGATTATTGCTTAAATCTTTGGTCCGGTCCCATGAACTTAAACCTCAAAGTGACTGAGCTTGAAGTGGCCATTACTTCAAATTCCATGCATACCTTATTTTCTCCTGTCCTCTCTAAATAAGGGTTGTGGGAAGAGGAATCTTATCCTGGCTTCAATGGGTTCAAGGTCGGATCAAACTATGATTGCAGTGCCAACCTGCTTGCAGGGCACACTCTCACATCAAACCAACTTATGGGTGCCAGTCAACTCCACATGAAAACAATGGCGTGTTTGAACTGAAGGCCCACTAGACCCCCTCATTCAATGGTCAAGAGTCTTGGCTGCAATTCAAAGGTGTCATCCCTTGTAAAGGGGCTTCCTATTTCTGGACTAACTTTCATGTTCTGGAGTTATTTAATTAACAGTATTCTAGCAAAAAATGCATTTATTTTGCACATTGTAAGCATACAACTGGATGGCTTGACATGTGGATTATGCAACACAAATAATGTGAATTATTTTCAAGGACATTTTTGATGTTGGTTGCTGTTGCCAGTGTTGGTCGCCATTGGATGTCAGTCTATCGGAAAGAATGTTATGTCCATTCTCCATGAAAACATGAGGTTACAATTTTTCTTGGTCATCACTACAAACTAGATGGGGTAAGTAGCATATAACAAAATATCATTTTTGGGTGGAGGGTTCCTTTACCCTGCATCATTTTTTGGAATTTTGGAGTGTGGCCTGTAGGGGGTGCTCCAGCTCCCCAAACACAGGACACACAGGCTCAGATACAAGTTAAAAGGCAAACAAGTTTTTATTGTGTGGAAACTGTTCCTCATGTAAGCGATTACCACCATCTAACCACAGTACACGGCAATAATTAAGTACTCTGCAACTCTTTGTCTTCTCTTTCTCTCCATCAGTCCCTCCTTTGCTCCCCCCAGCAAGCTTCATCCTCCATCCACCCACCCAACTCTGGCTCATCCATCTGTGGCATGGAGCTTCTTTTTTCCTGTCCCCGGGAGTGCTTCTGGTGATATGAAACTTTGGCTCCGAAGAACTTCCAGGTAAGGTTGGAACCCTATGGAGTAGGGACTCCTACATCTGGAAGCCTCTATGGGACAACAATACCCAGCATGCTCTGTGGGTACCCATGCGGGGATCCAAACCTGGGTTTGCCGTCATCTAGCATCCTGGGGGAGACAAAGCCCCGTGTAAGCTTTCTCCCTATGTCCTTCCACCTTGAGGGCATCCTGACTGGGTAAGGAGGCTGGCCAGCCCTCACAGGAGGTAAACTCACCCAGACAGTGACCAGGTGACTGTTACAAGCTTTGAATCCAGTTTTCCACAGGCAGTAGTGCCAATCATTTCACCATTGTGTCATCCTTGAACCATATGCATGTATAATTAAAAGCATTTTCTTTAATTTGCTATTTTATCAAAGGGTGTTAGCAAGCAGGACATCTGTGGTTTCTCATATCCGCTGCATTAACAATACACAGCTTTTGCCGAATCCATATGGGTGTGTGATGGGGTCCTTTTCACAGCTTCCCATATTTCTGTTTTTTTAATGGCTTTGCTCTCTGTTTGTTTCTCCAAATTCACTCATTTTTTTAAATGTGTAATGCACTTTGAAAGGATTCTCACTATAAAGGACTTCATTCAAAGTTAAAAGTAAAACTGATTTCATAATTATGTATTAATCTCCGATTGTATTATTGGAGTAGGCTGTGCCTTTATACACCCTTGACTAGGATAGCTACTGTATTGATAAAAAGTATTCATCTCCTTGTAAGTTTTCACATTTTAGTGTTATTCAAATGGATTTAATGTTCAACTTGTATGTGGTGAGTCAGTATGATGGCCCAACCTACATAATGAACACAAAAGGATACTCTAAGCAACTCTGTGAAAAGCGCAAGTCAGGGGATGGAGACGAACAAAATACCCAAGTCAATGAATATCCCTTGGAGTCCATTTAAATCAATCATTATAAAATTAAAAGAGTATGGCAGAGCTGGGAATCTGCCTACAGCAGGCCGTCCACTAAAACAGTGATTGTGCAGGAAGACGAAGAGTGAGGAAGGCCAAAAGGAGACCTATGAGAAAACTGAAGGAGTTACAAGCTACAGTGCTTCACATTGAACAGACTGGTGCGCCAACAGCGGCAGTTTATTAGGAGCATGGCAAAGAGAAAGCCACCGCTTATAAACAAAACCACATGACATAGGAGACTCTGGAGTGAGATGGAACAATGTTTTACTGTATGTTCTGATTTGACACAAATTAGGCCCTTTGGCCATGAAATTAAACGCTGTATTTGAACACCGCACATTATCAAAAGCACATCACCCAAGCCGTGCAGCATGGTGGCGACAGCATCACACTGCAGAGATGCTTCTCTGTGAATATTCCAGGGAGGCTTGTGAGGGTAAGATGAATGTAGCAAAATACAGCGAAACCCTGGAGGAAGACCTGATGCAGTCTACAGGAAATCTGGGCCTTTGGAGAAGATTTGTTTTACAAAAAGACAACAACATCAAGCATAAAGCCAAAGGTACAAATGGCTTAAAAACAACACTGCAACAAATCCTGTCCTGTATTGTGCCCCTTCTGCCCACCAAAAAGTCTGTGCTCAGCAATTCTATTGTCACTTTTCCTCCTCCTCCATTCTGGCAAACAGTTCCAGACTATTAACTCTTGCATCAGTAGATTCAGGGACATTTTCTGACTACTGATAAACCACTCACGGTGACAGATACACTACTATCGCTTCTCCATATCCTCTAATTCGGCTATTATTGCATGACATTGTATTCATTGTTGTTGGTATATTGATGCACTGTTCTGTCACATGACAGTTATTTTTGAATTTAAATTTGTCTGAATGTTGGACAATGGAAAAATGGAAGTAGTATTTGATAACTTGATGGGTTCCCTCTGCACACACAGACTGGATGCGGGATTCCCGCACCCTCGTTATCTCAGATGTTCATGGGCTACAGCTCTATGCCCAATGCCGATTCAGCAAAGGGGACTTGGAGATAGACTTACGGTATATTTTATATAATTTAATAGCGGGTTATAATTATGCTTGAAATAAAAATACTTTAATGAAAATATCAAAGTAAATGTGATACATTAGTGCAGTGATGCTTAATTAACTTTTTTTGAGCCACTGACCCCTTTAAGAATCTGCTGAAAGCTATGGAACCCCCTCCCCAAAAGTATTCACATAAACACAACTTTGCATGCAATGAATATAATGTGCTTTATCGAGATATGATTGTTTCATAAATATATGACATGCACAAAGTATTATTAAACTTTAAAGTAAAAAATCTAAAAAAAACACTCCTTTTTATGAAAAAAGTAATGGCCACTCGTTATAATTATGAAATAAAATCCTCTTCTGCAAATTAAAACAGAACTACTACGTTTTCTACCACCATTACTACTACATCTACTCTAAGTCAACAGTACCGGACTGTACAGTGAATATAAATGTTAATTTTTATCTGACCCTCACGGACCCCCTGAAACCCATCCATGGACCCCTGCGGGGTCCACCGACCACAGGTTAAGAACCCCTGCCTTAGTGATAGGAAAGCACGGGCATATTCTGTCAATCGTAATTTAACCGGATGACCCCGAGCACCAGACTGTGAGGTGAGCCCCACGATTTAATCGACGTGTTACACGTTTACGATCCGTAATTCGTTTCCATTTAACATATATGTGAATAACGCATGACCCGCAAACAAGATCAGTTTTAATTGTCACGAGTATTTCACAAACTCGTGTGTCTTTCGTAACGTTCTTACAGACTCCAGGTAAAGTCCTACTCAAAAGTGACGAGTTTGGGATTTAACAGACTACATTTTTGCAATAATTTGAGTACAGAATCGTAATCGTAATTCTCTTATAAGAGAAGGTACACTAGAAGCGGAGGATACTAATAATAAAACTGTCTTGAAATGTACGACAAATGCCAACGAAAACTGAGCAATCGGTTATTAACTTCGCTTCCAGAAAGCCAAAATTCGAAGTTAAATAAAAATCATTCTTGTCTCCTTTTAATGCTTTCTTTTAATTTGCTAAAAAAAAATATGTGCCATTTTTGTTTCTCAAATTTTGTTTGCAGTCGTGGTTATCAACCCCAATAAGCAGTGGACGTCAGCGCCAGCACGCGTTTAATACAAAAGAAGGAGCCGGTCGTGCCTGAAACTGAATACCCAGAACTGCCAAAAAGGAACCGCACTTATGAAATGCTTTAAATACGGCAGAGAGAAAAACAAGTTTTCCCATCTTTTTACAAGTTTAAATGTGTTCTTCCGCCCGACTATTTTTTTTAGCCACGATTTTGCCCCATTTCTGTGCGGAACTCTTTAACTTTTCTTTCTCCACTAACAAACTAGGGCCTATGACACGGGTTCAAGTTCAAATTTACTGTCATGTGCAGCATTAGGCACATGGCAGGAGTTAAATTTGGATTGGGAGCAAGTAAGACGCCGCGAACAACGAAACACGATGTGGCTCCTTCATTTTGGTGGGAGTGAGATGTGGTTTACGGTTACAAACCTGAGGTATTCTTAATTATATGGGATTGATTGTGTTTCTGTTAGAATGAACTTTTAAATATCTTAATGTTGTTTCACAGAAGCGTATGTTTGATTGACACATTATTACTCCCTACTTGTAAAGCATGTTTTTGTAACAAATGCAATAATAATGTAATAAATAATAAAGTAATGTCTTTCTTTTTCTCTGTTGTGAACGGGCTATCTGAGCCACGAGTCCGCCGATAACGTTTGACAGCTCTACACATGCGCATAAAACGCAAGGGATTCCGATTTCCACGGAGCTCAGAGTTTTTCCACTAAACCCACCGCACACGTCTTTGGCATTTGAAATGGCCGAATACCCGGCAACAACAAAAAAAACAAATACGTGGAAGGAGTGTTTAGCTCAAATCCGCGAATTACTTATTGATATCAATAAATACAAATTAGACAACAACCACTTTTTGTTTCAATAGCACATTTTCATACAGAGAGGGCTTTACAGGTTGACAAATAAAAGGTTGCAAGAAAAAACACGACAAATTAGAAATCGATGAGAGTAATGAATACATCACTTACCAAAACTGTAAATAAGAACAAATCAATGTGCACCGGCATAACACAACTAATGCACACATTACCACTAAACTAAAGTGGTAATGTCAAAACGCAACGACTGCTTCAAATCATGTTGTATTGCAATGTATCAATTGTGTATTGTTATATACATTTACTTAATTAGGACATACGTTTAATTTACACAAATAAAATTATGTTATAAAACGTACTTAATAGAATCAGGTGTCGCGTTTAGGGCCAGAGCCGACGTCGACTGCAAAAGGTGGATCGGTCAGGTTCAGAGCGCCCGTCTATTGTACAGTCACTTTTGCTCACATCCGGGACACTTCTAAATTGTCGCGTTAAGTTTAACTAACCTGCCAAGTCTAACTAAGACATACTCGCACGGAGTCGAATTTATGGTTGTGCAGAAATACTGCTTAAATTCATCGGAGCACACAAACCTATGGAAGGGATTAAGTTACAAGACAGCCGATAAAAGTATTAATTTTAAGTGATTAGATTATTGGCATTAGAGTACTTCGCATATATTTTCCCGTATTCAGGATGAACTTAAGCTCTGCGTGAGTTTCTCCCCAAATCCTACCACATTTCACAGATGTACTTTACGTTAAATTGCAGAGTAAATATGCGAGTGTGGTTGTGTCCTTTGATGAGGTGACGTTCCGCCTGGGGTGGGTTCCTCTTCAGCGCTGTCATTTTACGAGGAACGACCACAGAAAGAAGATGGATGTGCACTGTTTTTTAATTGGTTGTCCCCGATTTGAAGTCAGTTGATGGAAAATGTGCTTAAAAACAGTAATGACACCACGATTAATTCAATTTACCACATTTCGGGATTTTGTCGCCTTTTAGGTTCGTAAAATTGCCGATGACTACATCAATTAAAGCGCACATATATTGCTGTGCTCATTTAATGTAATTATACTGTATTACACGAGCACATTGATCTGAACCTGGCAAACGGGAACGGCGAAAAATAACACATTCGCGTGAATCGACGCTGCCACTGTATAGCCTTCAGCTCCGCGTCCCAGTATTAAAGTACAGTAATCGTTTGAAAAAATAAACACACGATTGAACTCATTATAGAGAACGAAAATCAGATTTAAATTTGTCGATACGTTAAAGGCTAATAAACGAAAAAGATGAACTGTACGACCCTTTTTCTTGTTAATGCCCCAGCTTCGATAAATTCATTACATGAGCATCAGCGATAGCGAGTTTGAAGCGGCGACCTCAAGCCATGGTCTATGGCCATCATTTGGCTTTAACGGGGTTAAAAATTGAATAGAATAAATAGAATAAAAAAAACAATTTCTCCTTTTTATTTTCATTAACACATTTTCCTTTGGCACTTGAAATAATGATACATTAAAATCTTTTTTCTTGTGTGTATGTAATTCCTTGCCAATTTTTGAGATGCGGGTTTGTGCGCTAAGAGACAGAGCGGTTGTTCCTCCAGCAGTAAATACCAACGGGGCCGTTATATTATTTTTTATTTACTTTATTTTAGTTGGCGATCAGATTTTTGTGAGCTGCTTTCGTTGGTTTAAAAGAAGGCTCGGCTGATTACCGTAGTTCAACTTTTTGCCGATTTTGAGTTATGGAATTCTAATTAGTTTAAGCACCAAATAATGCAGTTTGAATCTTGGTTTAAAAAGAAAATATATCACCTTCGCCGGGACGCCATTCATCCGTGCTTAGTTGGACAAAGCAGTTTTGCACAATTCATGAGTAACGACATTTTTTTTTTAACTAACAAGATAATCGAACCTGATGTGCATTCAGTTATGTATTAATTCTTACTTTACAGTTTTGTTTGTAACTGACATAATGTTAGACGGTGGCACATTAGGACATTCGCAATACAGCCTTGTTCGTCCAAAACAGCGTCGCTGCCGTTTTTAGCGGGTGCGTTAAATTGCCATCTGTTTTCATTTACCGACATTTAAAGTTTTTTTTTTTGTTTAATTTGTTTTCAATTTTTTTTTTTCATTTCTGAATTGTTTACTTATTATGAATTTCTTATGTGGTTTTAGGGAAGGGGGTGGCTCTTTAATTTCACCACAAAAAAGGGAAGCCTACACTTTTATAATAAATTCACACGTTTGAAACGGACACCGCTTAGAAGTTCGGTAACTGTCCCACAAAAAGAATACTCTTTCTTCTAGACCTCGGTGATCTATTGCTGCCATCTAAAGGATGGAGGCTTAAAACTATCAAGAATTTCTATTTTTATGTTAATGAGAATATCTCGTATTGTTTAGTTAGCAGGAGAAACATTTAATAATCGTAGGTTACTTTCCAATATAAGATAAAGTACTGTCATCTGTACTTTAAAAATACGTCAGCCGTGCTTAAAGACGATCCCGTGTATTCTATCTAAGCGCAATTCCACTTCGGCGCTTTGCATGATATACTGTAATATTGAATGAAGCATGGCTAAAATAAAGACAATATACACTCTTAAAAATAAACGTGCTAGAGTGGTTCTTCAGAGCAGTGCCGTATAGGGGAACCATTTTTGGTACCCTAAAGATCCACTTGAAGGTTTTAGAAAGATCCTTTTTTCAGATCAGTAACATACAATGGAACAGGCTCCATAAATAAACATGAATAGATAGTAGCAGAATTATAAAATACTAGTTCTGTTGAATCCTGCTTGGTAGCATACTATACATTAACGACTTCTCCTTTTGTCCTCATATCAGGAGCAGTTTCAAACCCAACTGTCCCAGTTTCCTATGCAAACAATGCTGCCCAGAGTTACACCGCTGTTTGGCCAACAATGAATCCCCAAGAACCACAAGACTCTTGACCAACACATAAGGTGGGGAGGCAGGTCGTCAGTTCAAAAAATCCTTCCTGTGAGGCTTTGGGTTTCCTATGATGAGTTCTGATATCCAGAAGTAACTATCTAACAATATTTTAGCAAAGAAGCCTGCATTTTGAGTACACTCTTCAAGATACTGGTACTTTAATGGCATTTTATGGTTCTGTACTGGGTCGTGTGGTTCCTTGTAGAACTATTGCTTGACAAAGCACCATTTCATTCTGGGAAGGGCTCTCTGCATATGAAGTTAGTTCTTTCTACTTTGAAAAACTTCCTAATATGCAAAAACAAACTGAAATCTTTAATGTATGGTGGGCTACCTAGCAGGATGCTAACAGATTAAGAAAACCTGCTTGTGTTATTGTATGCAATGAGGGTCCTTCTAAAATCAGGAACCCACTGATATTTCATATATCTTTTGCCATTTGTTGGTTATTTACTGTATGGAGCCTGTTACAGATCTCTCTATTATAATAAAAAAAAATCCTGGGACGAGACAAGACTTTTTCAGAGAAATACTTTAATGTCCCACGAGATGAGACTTTGTGCCAAGAGATTTAACCACGTCCGGGGCCGGAAATAAAAGACAAAGAGTAGATGACAAAGTAGAACGTCGTAAAGAATTAAAAAATGTTGGCGCGATACACATGCAGAGCAGGTTAGAGATAATGAAAGTAGTAAAATTCGAAAGTCTCAAAAAAATGAAAGAAAAGATCGCATTAGCACAAACAAACAGAAATTATTACTCGGTGAAATAACAGAACAATGAAAAGAGATTGAATATATTGTTGGGTTTAAACATTAAGTCGGAGACTTGTAGATCATCTAATTCGTGCTGCCATCAGGGAAAAGTAGCGTTTCTTCCCCATGAAGAGGCGTATCCGCGAGAATTAAAAAGATTTGTTGTTTGGCGAAAGTGAAATCCACTTACACGAGCGGTACAGACGCAAAGTGGCTGGCAAGTAGCGCAGGCTGGTGGGGTTGGCGAGCAAAGTGACCAGGGGGTGAAGCCCCCCTAGTCTAAATAAATGAAGTTTCTTTCTGGAACCTTCATGTGGACTTATCTTTTAGTAACCAATAGTGGTTTCACCTATTGCACTGCTCTGAAGACCACTCTGGTACCTTTATTTTTAAGGGGGTATATGACTGGATAACTCACATGTGGATTATGCAACATGAGCAAAGGGAGATTTTCTTTTCTTTTTTCAATGGATGTTTTCCCATTGTTTGCCATACAGTACTGTTCTCTATTGGCTTCTGGAATGTCCATTTTTTTTCTCTCCATGAATACATGACATTATTTGTTTTTTATTGTCGAACAAGTACATGTGGTAAGTAGCATATAAAAAAAATATCATTTTTGGGTGAAGCACCCCTTAAAATGGCTGCTGTGGCATAAACTATAAACTTCTGTCTATTAGCCATTCTTCGGATTTCACATTTTGTGCTTTCTGTGCGTGTGTGTGTTTTTTTAATGTTTTAATTTTAGACTAGTTTTGTTTTTGCTTTGTTTTGACTTTAAGAAATGTAGCCCACACTAAAACCATTAGACAAAAATCATGTTTTATTGAATTACTGTTTTTAAATCCACTGAACAGTATCATCTCCAGACAGAGGAGCAGCTTCAGCGACAGACTACTGTCAATGTCCTGCTCCACTGACAGACTGAGGAGATCGTTCCTCCCCCAAACTATGCGACTCTTCAATTCCACCCGGGGGGATAAACGTTAACATTATTCAAAGTTATTCTGTTTTTACCTGCATTTTTATTACTCTTTAATTTAATATTGTTTTTAGTATCAGTAAGGTGCTGCTGGAGCATGTGAATTTCCCCTTGGGATTAATAAAGTATCTATCTATCTATCTATCTATCTATCTATCTATCTATCTATCTATCTATCTATCTATCTATCTATCTATCTATCTATCTATCTATCTATCTATCTATCTATCTAAATGAGTTTTTTCTTCAAATTATAACTTAAATTATCATTTTTAATGATTTTACAGCACCAATATCTCACAAAATATCCTTTCCAGGAAGCTCATGCCTAATTCAAAGAGATGACTGAGATCCCCTTGTACCTCCATGTTTTGCACCTAACAGCAAAAACATTTACTATTTAAATAGCACAATTTCATACAACAATGTCATTCAAAGTGCTTTACAAGATGAGAAAGAGGAAGTTACAAGAAAAGAAAAACTATTAAGATAAGGCAATAATATTAAAGAATAAGTAACAACAAAACAATTTAAGATCAGATGGCCGGAAGGACAGAAAAAAACAAAAAAATAACTCCAGTTAGGCAGGAGGAAAAAAAACAAATTTTGCACGAGTTCCAAGGCCAAAAGACCACCCAGACGCCACTGAGCGTTCTACCTTACATAGATGTTCTTAAATCAGTCCTCCTTGTTTTCATGCTTCCCGTGATTCTCTAGATATTAGATATTCTGTGATAGATGGTAGATATTCTATGTGCACAATTCTAGTCATAAACAATATTACATACAGTTCTATAAAAACTCAAACACACCTGCAGTCAGTTACCTACCTGGTTTTATGGGGAGAGCCCTGCTGTTCTGTACATCTGGAGACAAACAGGCCTATTTATAACTTGACTTCTGGAAGAAACGGGAACACCACCTGCTGATGCTGGAATATGACTAGTCATCTACTCTCTATATATAAAATCCTAAGCCTAAAAGTGCAACGATTTTGTGCGACGATTTTATGTGATGTTTTTATGTCACTTTTTTGTCACGCTTTAAATCGGGCTTATTTTAAAACCTACATATATATGTTTGGTATCATTCTTTTCAGAATGTATTGAGTTTTAATGTGATGTTGTTAGATTTTCATATTATTATTCCATTTTTAAATTATAAAAATATTAAGAACTCAAATCCCGTGAGACGAGACTTAACCAAGAGTGTCAAGAGATATAACCACGCCCGGGGCCGGAAATAAAACACAAAGTGTAGGACATCTGCTGTATAGGCTTTTAAATGTTTGAAGAGCTGTGTAAAATGCAGATCACGTGGCACAGCAGCAGCAGCTGATCGAGCAAAGAGGAGGTAAAAAAAAAAACTGTATTTGTTTCCCGTTGTATCACCACTTAAGAGGGAGTTTCAGAGGAGCAACTGCGTCTCCTTGGGGTGCGTTCGCCCCCCCCCCCCCCCCCTTCACAACACGAGTGGCAGACTGTCCGTAACTGGGGGTTGGGTGCCGAAGGCACCAGGGGGGCTTGGCCCCCTAGTATGTATATATTTTTTTTCTTCTTTAACACCTATGCTGTCTGGATATACCCCAAGGACATACTCCATTACATTTCTGTTACATAATTTTTTATTGTGTGCTTATAATTTTGTGTGTCCCCCTTTAGGATTAATTACAGTATGTGTTTTTGAGTATAAAGGGAACAGCTTTCACTGGGAGAGGCAGATCCAATCAGTGGCAATTGTCACAATTTTGTATGTACAGTACATCTAGCATTTATAAGGAAAGTGATGAAGCTTGAACCTACTAGCTTCTTATGTGTGTGTTATATTTCAGCAGTGGGTCTCATACTGAGTTTCACTTTGACAGATAACTTCCATCCATCCATTTTGTAAACCTCCTTATCCTCAGCAAGGCTGTGGGGAAGCAGAAGCCTACCCCCAGCAAGCATCAGAGGCTTGCCAGAACAATCCCTGGACAGGACAGGGCACCAGCCCAACACAGAGAAAACACGCCAACACTAGGGCCAACTTAGCATCACCATTCCACTTAACTGGCATGTCTCTGGATTGCAGAAATGAAACTGGAGCATCCAGAGAAAAGACACGGGTAGAACATGGAAACTCCACGTTAGGAGCCAAAATTTCCTACCACTGCACCACTTTAAAAACTTCCTTTTTCTTCAATTTCATCAAAATAATTTGTACAGGATCACTGCTCGTTTACACTTGCTGTCTTAAACAGTCTTCTATTTATTGTTTTGTTTCTACTGCACTTAATCATAACTAAATCATATCTTTGCACTGCAAGCTGCACTTTTTCCTGTATCATATTGCGGAGGCTGTAATTCTTCTCTACTGTCCCATGCAGGATGAACTGCTTTTGAATGACAGAAATATTTAAGAGCCTTGGAATCCAAGGATGAATCTAATGATGAAATGATTTTTTTTTTGTCTTATTAGACAGGCCAGCTCAAACTTATACAGTTCCCAAAACTTTGGGAACCCCTCTCAGCCTGCATAATAATTTACTCTACTTTCAACAAAAAAGATAACAGTGGTATCTTTCATTTCCTAGGAACATCTGAGTACTGGGGTGTTTTCCGAACAAAGATTTTTAGTGAAGCAGTATTTAGTTGTATGAAATTAAATCAAATGTGAAAACTGGCTGTGCAAAAATTTGGGTACACTTGTAATTTTGCTGATTTGAATGCATGTAACTGATCAATACCATCAACACCAAATTGGTTGGATTAGCTTGTTAAGTCTTGAACTTTATAGACAGGTATGCCCAATCATGAGAAAAGGTATTTAAGGTGGTCAATTGCAAGTTGTGCTTCCCTTTGACTCTCCACTGAAGAGTGACAGCATGGGATCCTCAAAGCAACTCTCAAATGATCTGAAAACAAAGATTGTTCAGTATCATGGTGTAGGGGAAGGCCACAAAAAGTTATCTCAGAGGTTTAAACTGTCAGTTTCAACTGTAAGGAATGTCATCAGGAAATGGAAGGCCACAGGCACAGTTGCTGTTAAACCCAGCAGGTCTGGCAGGCCAAGAAAAATACAGGAGCGGCATATGCGCAGGATTGTGAGAATGGTTACAGACAACCCACAGATCACCTCTAAAGTCCTGCAAGAACATCTTGCTGCAGATGGTGCATCTGTACATCATTCTACAATTCTGCGCAATTTGCACAAAGAACATCTGTATGGCAGGGTGATGAGAAAGAAGCCCTTTCTGCACTCACACCACAAACAGAGTCGCTTGTTGTATGCAAATGCTCATTTAGACCAGTCAGATTCATTTTGGAACAAAGTACTTTGGACTGATGAGACAAAAATTGAGTTATTTGGTCATAACAAAAAGCGCTTTGCATGGCGGAAGAAGGACACCGCATTCCAAAAAAAAAAACACCTGCTACCTACTGTCAAATTTGGTGGAGGTTCCATCATGCTGTGGGGCTGTGTGGCTAGTTCAGGGACTGGGGCCTTTGTTAAAGTCGAGGGTCGGATGAATTCAACCCAATATCAACAAATTCTTCAGGATAATGTTCAAGCATCAGTCACAAAGTTGAAGTTACGCAGGGGTTGCATATTCCAACAAGACAATGACCCAAAACACAGTTCAAAATCTACAAAGGCTTTCGTGCAAAGGGAGAAGTACAGTGTTCTGGAATGGTTGTCACAGTCCCCTGTCTTGAATATCATCGAAAATCTATGGGATGATTTGAAGAAGGCTGTTTATGCTCGGCAGGCGTCAAATTTAACTGAACTGGAGAGATTTTGTGTGGAAGAATGGTCAAAAATACCTCCATCCAGAATCCAGACACTCATCAAAAGCTATAGGAGGCGTCTAGAGGCTGTTATATTTGCAAAAGGAGGCTCAACTCAGTATTGATGTCATATCTCTGTTGGGGTGCCCAAATTTATGCACCTGTCTAAATTTTGTTATGATGCATATTGCATGTTTTCTGTTAATCCAATAAACTTAATGTCACTGCTGAAATACTACTGTTTCCATAAATCATGTTATATATTAAAAGGAAGTTGCTACTTTGAAAGCTCAGCCAATGATAAACAAAAATCCAAAGAATTAAGAGGGGTTCCCAAACTTTTTCATATGACTGTATAATACTGTGCTGTGTCTGACTTTGTCTATGTTTTTATATTATAACCAACTGTGGACCTCGTAGGTTTGTTTTCTCCAGGTGTTCTTTAGAATGAAGTTGTTTTTTTCCTCCTTCCGTTGTCGATCTGCCATACCTCAATGATAATTTTAATGCACAGATAGAAAAACTGTCAAATTGATTAACATAAACGGGGCCTAACTGTAGTTAACCAAATCTGTATTTTATGTCTGCACATTATCTCATGCTATCAGCTGAAAGTGCATCTTCTGGTGAGAGCACGGTGACAGCAAGCCCAGCAGGTCAGCCAAGACTTCCTTGCCCCGAGCTACAGATCAAACCCACACAGACACTATGCTAAAATAAACTTTTCTCAACATTTTGAACATTGTAGATTCAGAATCTGAATTTAACAGAATACCTGTAGTGAATTTTGACCCCATCATCAAACTTCCGTTTAAATGGAAATAAAAATCATCCTGGAGATTACCAGCATTGAACTTGCATGCAAGCATAAAGGGGGCACCATTTAGTTCATCAAGCTTGTTTGGGTATAGCTAATAGCTAGGTGGTGACAATGACATAAGCCTGCAAGCCTGCTAATTTCGGCTGGGGTATCTGAAGAAGAGGCTGGTTAAGTTGGTAAATTCCATGCTGAACAATGAAAACAAAATACAAATACATTCCAACCTCTGAGTTTTTATGGATAATACATTCCAACCACTGAGTTTTTATGGATATATTATTGATCCAGATGATCGTGTATAAATTTGGATGTCAGTCCCGATCAAAGTCCACGGCCACTTCCAGAAGGCTGGTCCAACGCCATTAAGTAAGGGTACCTTAAATTTACCTGTAGATCTGCCCCTAATTTTAACATTCTCTATTCTCTAATCAGTGCACACCCAATCCCCGCAGTCTACATTACGAATTTCATTTCAAAGAATATTTCTGGAGAAATATTTCCCAATAGGCGCATGATGGGTTAATTGGCAGCACTCAACTTGTCTGGTATGTCCTGAATCATGCGTGTGTGACTGAGTAACGTCCCTTCCAACGTTGTTTCTTGCCCAACTCGACTAGTAAAATATTATTAAGCGCGCTCAGTAACTAAACGGATGGGCGCTTCAACGCCTTCCAAATACGACTCGATCATGTGGTTCAAATTAATAAGAATGGTGTTAATTACCCGTAAAGAGATAGCCCAGTGTCACGAATGCAAATACACTCAGTCTACATTATTGGTAAGATTACTCTCCCAGAATCCACCGTGTTTATTTCCCTAAATTATTTTTTTATTTCTATCCGCATATTTACTTCATGTTTTCAGGCACGATCATTCTCACGATGCGGACTTTTAACGCTGCCCTCGCCGTAATTAGCAGTAATTATTAAAGAGGTCCGCCGCAATTAAATGAGTGGGCTCAGGCGCAGCGCTGATCGGGCTTGCCTCCCTTCCCCTCAGTAGCCTTCCCTTTTCTCTATGCACCGTACAGCCGAGTTCCGAACTGATTATGCCGTCACCTAATCCAGTGAGCCGCCTGCGTCCCACCGAACTTCGCTTCCAAGTGCAGCCGGGTCCATACAGCAGCCCGACACCGCATTTCAGGCAGGTGGGGGCAGATTCCGCGCACCTCTGTCGGCGTTTCCCTTGGTGCACGATAAACTGGAGTCAGCTGAAGTTGTCCCAGCTGCTGGGATCGGGCGGCTTCGGGTCCGTGTTTAAGGGGTCGTATTACGAGCGTCCAGTGGCCGTGAAGAAAGTGAAGTGCAGGAAAAGCAAACTGGCGTCCCGGCACAGCTTTTGGGCGGAGCTGAACGCCGCGCACCTGAGCCACGAAAACATTGTTAAGGTTTTGGCAGCCTCGGCCTGCGTTCCCAGCGATCCAGACAACGATGGTTACGTGGGCACTATCATCATGGAATTCGCGGGCACTGCCACTCTGCATCGCATCATTTATAACCACGCAGAGCCGCTGGGTGTGGGTGCTTCCCTCGGCTACTCCCAGGATGTTGCCAGCGGACTGTACTTTCTGCATTCTCAACGCATCGTTCACCTGGACGTCAAGCCAGCCAACATCCTTCTCACTGACCACGGGGTGTGCAAGATCGGAGACTTTGGTTGCTCCCAGAAGCTGGAGAGTCCGCTCGATTCGTCTTCCTTGGGAATCGCTCAGGCGCGCCCCCTGGGAGGCACCTACACTCACAAGGCGCCAGAGCTGCTTAGGGGCGAGGCCGTTACTCCCAAAGCCGACGTCTACTCGTTCGGGATAACACTGTGGCAGATGCTGACTAGGGAGCCACCTTATGCCGGGGATCGCCAGCACGTTCTGTACGCCGTAGTGGCCTATCACCTACGACCAGACCTCTCCGGGGCCGTCTTCAGGGACACCGGTGTGGGGCGCTCCTGTGGAGCTCTGCTCGGTCAATGTTGGGAGGCTGAGCCAACGGGCAGACCGAGCGCAAAGCAGCTACTTGGCACCGTAGAGGAACTGTTGGACTCTGTATAAAAAAAAAAAAAAATGGAACGGGGTATCAAAGGCTGATTATATTTTTTTATGGTTTTATAAGTGTATAAAATATTACCTCCGAATTCTGCCAGTGTTTAAATAAAGAAAAAAAAATTTGCACACGATCCTTTTTATACGTGACAGAGGTCGGGGTTACGTTAGGTAGATTAAATGCTACTTGCTAATGATTACGGCAATTGCACGGGTCTGTGTACCTGAATATTGTTGCAGTGTTGGTATCATGGTAGCGCAGCAGGTAGCCTTGCCTAAGTTCTCTTTGAAATGCTTTGAAGTTTGCATATTCGCTATTTTAAGTGTGTTTTCCCCTTGTTTTGTGCTTGCCCACTATATTTCAAAAGTGTTTTTCGGGGCTAATTGGCGAGTGTGTGTGCTATGACCGAATTAGAGAAGGGTTGTGTCGTTATGCATCCTCAAAAGGAAAGGAAGGGGGGGGGGGGGGGGGGGTAGCTGGACAAAACCTCGGGGACCCCGTGAGTGGCAGTCGTTATTGGTGTGTGTGTTCCGCAAATGCAGAATATGCCCGGGAAGGACTTCCGTCCCATCCCTTGCCGGTTCCAGCCTTTAGGCACAGTGCTGTTCGAATCGGCTTCATCTCCTTATGGCCCTGTAATGGACAAGAAGTTGGAGAAGATGGATGGATCGTAATTTAGGAGCTTTGTGTATTCAGGTTAGGAACCTAGGTAGTGTTTATTCCAGCTGTTTAGCCAAACTGTTTTCTCAGAAAATGTGATTTGCATTAAATGTCCTATCTTTTTAAATAAAATACATGCTTTAAGTTACTTTAGTGACCTGCATTTGCAGAAAATTATATTCTTCGACTGGGTTGATGGAGAGCCTGGTGTAATGGTTTGCAGTTTTTCTGAAGAAATTTACAAAAGAGAAGACCATTTACATTGGGCTTCTTTGCCAAGCTGTCCTAATGTCTCAGGTATGTTTTTAAAGCTTTCAGGTTCTGTTTCATTTGTGATTTTTGAGGGTTTAGAGATTCCCACAGGCCTTTCATTGCAGCCAATCCCATTTAAGTTTGTGTATACAATGAGTTTAAACCTATACCTGTTTTTTTTTGTTTTTTTTTAAAACTTCTTTGTATACCTGTACCTTGACTTGATCTATGAACATCAAACTAATCTTTCAGCGTATAACTAACTAGTGGTACAGTGGTTAGACCTGCTTCATCATAACTCCAGGAAGCTCGGTTAGAATAACCAACCTCTTCACCATTTTGTGTGTTGGCATGTTCTCCATGTGTGGATTTTATTGCCACACCCAGAAGACGTTTGTGCTGTTTGACCGCTCTAAACTGGCGCAGTATGAGTAGATGGGAAGAGTCCTGTGATGAAGAGGCCACTTATTCAGGGTGTGGCTTTTTTTTATTCCCTCCCCCTGATGATGTATTAAAGCTGGAGACTCAAGCCTGGACTTCAAGGATCCGTGCATCTCATCATCCCCATGCTTTTGTAAGTAAGCTCTGTTAAAACAATTTTTGAAGTCTTTCACCTAAACCATTTTAAAAACAATTACTGGAATAGTTAGCTTTTATAAGTAAAAGCATGAATAAAATGAGTCATTAAAAGTAAATGGAGTGTAGCTGTTAACCCACAAGGTGGTTGGTGCATTTCCCCAATGACACCTTGTTTAACTCTTGGCAAGTCATTTAATCTGCCCAAGTGGCAGATGTTAATGTATTTATGCCACAGATTTATATTATAGCACTAAACTTTTTTTAAAGACCCTTCAAGCAGCGTCTTCAGTCACCCTTTATGTGAAAGTATAACTGACACAACAAAAATACATACATTTTACTTTTAATTTTTTAATCATAATTAATCTAAACTCCAATCTCAATGAATTGTTTTAAAATAGATTATTGGGGTTCCAGAAGCTACAACATCATCTGATAATTTTGGTACAGATACATTTTATGAGGCCATTAAATATAGTATAACATCACTTTACAAATGCTGGCAGTTTCAAGGCCTCCGAGTACCATTTAGCCAGATTTGTCAATGCTTCAGTGTGTTTGTAATTAGTAGAACGAACAAATATTAATCTCAATTTATTCGAGTGTAGAACTTTGGTGGACAGACTTATAGCACTGAATAGGTATGGAAAAACACAAAGCAAGTTCTACAAGCACACACATTAATAGTGAGTTTTAAGCGCTACTGTGAATGTGGTTCAAGGAATCTATTGATTTTTGTGTGTTGTGTTTAAGAAAGTTAATCAGGCAAATGAAAAAGTATTGCAGGAAATGGTCAATCCTTTTGGAGAAATTTTGAATTTGGCAGATTAAAGAATGAATAGTATTTTAGATATACTTAAATTATCAGATCAATTAAGGATGGAAGGGCAACATAGTGGTGCAGTGGTTAGAGCTGTTACACTAGTGATCCAATGTCCTGTGTTCAAATCCTGAGCCCATCACGGTTTCTGCACAGAGCATACAGGTTATCCTTGTGTCCGTGCATGACACTTGCTTTTAGGCAAATTATGTGCTCTGTGGTGGATTGGTGCCCCATCCGTAGCTGGTCCCTTCCTTGTGCCCCATGCTTCCAGAATAGGTGTCGCCTCCCAATGATGCCAAAAGTTCTAAACAGGATGAAAATGGATATGTAAAAATTGCTTAAATTGTAATTCCACAGCCACTGTCGGTCCCCCAACCCCACACTAGCTCTGATTTAAACCATTTGTTCATAAGTGGTTCCACATTTAGTTATGGGTGACCTTATGGCTGCAAGTTTTTATCCCAACTTTCTTTACAATCGGGGAGTCATTTTTCCACTAATTGATCTCATTTTGTTGTTAGCAGTTTGTTTTCATTGTGAACTTTGCCTATACTCCTAAAATTCACTGTATTCACAAGGTGGATTTCCACAATTAGACTACTGCAGGAGGTGTAGCCTTTGTTTCCAGACTCTAGGATTAGAGACTCTATGGGATGCACTGTAGGCCTCCACATTTTAAATCAAAGCTGAAGCTGCATAAATTTATCATGATTTTATTTAAATTAATGATGTGGCTGTTGTAACTATTATTATTAGAATTGCAGGATTCGTGCCTTATGCCCAGTGCTGCTGTGAAGGCTGCTGAATCCCTCAGCATTGAACTGGACTGTGTAGATTTTATTGTGGGTGGATATAATTGCAAAAAAAAATATTTTTAACTGATTTAAATTTTCTATAGCACAGTGGTGTAATGGTGAGAAGCAACAGAACTTACTAGGTAGCTGAATTAGTTTTCCATCCCATGCCATTAACTGTGCAGTTTGCAAAAATATTTTTAACTGATTTAAATTTTCTATAGCACAGTGGTGTAATGGTGAGAAGCAACAGAACTTACTAGGTAGCTGAATTAGTTTTCCATCCCATGCCATTAACTGTGCAGTTTGTACCTTCCTTTTGTCTCCTTAAAGATATAGGATTGTCATTCGTAACAATTCACTGTCATGTTCATCAGTTTCATTAAATTCTGACAAATCTAAACCACATTTTATAACATCCTCACTAATCCATTTAACATTTTTGTGTGTGAGATGCCCACCTCCAAATTAGTCGTATTATAGTTTTGTAGAATCCCTTTGGAAATAGAATATTCTAATTGACAGATATCTATTTAAATAGTAATACGAGACTACTACAACATTTATTTATATAGCACATGTTCAAACAAATAATGTAGCTCAAAGTGCTTGACATGATGAAGAAAAGAGAAAAAAAGACACAGAATTAAAATAAGACAACACAAATTAACATAGAATAAGAGTAAGGTCCAATGGCCAGGGAGGACAGAAAAAACAAAAAAACTCCAGACGGCTGGGGGGGGGGGGAAATCTGCAGGGGTTCCAGACCATGAGAACGCCCAGCCCCCCCTGGGTATTCTACCCAACATAAATGAACAGTCCTCTTTGTATTTAGGGTTCTCATGGAAGGACTACACTATTCACTCGCACATAATGCAGTTTTTCTAAACAAAATGAACCAGGTTCTATGCCCTTACTGGACAAAAAATTTCTAAGCTTTGAAACTAAATCTGAATGGGCTAACTTCTTAAATTCTTGGCTGCAGCTGCCTTACTTTTAACAAGCTTGTAAGATGCTCCTGTTGTGATGCTTGCAACTTTTAGGAGGGACTAGTTATTAGAGAGACGTTCTCGGATGATGTTGATCGCTCGCCCCCCCATTTTTTGTTATTTTAGATGAAAACACATGAGTACGAGCTTACTTTACTGGATGATCAATTGCAGAAGATTGAAATTTCCTGTTCAGTTCTGTTGGATTGTGCAGGCAAGTTACTGAAGTCCCCTGATTATTTTTGTTTCTCACTCTGTCTTTCCTGCTGTAGTTTGCTCTTTGGTCACTGTTGAAGTTCAATAGATTGTGGGTGGCTAATATTAAATTTATTTTGGTTATTGCGTCAATTTCCAAAGTTCCCTGCTGGTCAGTAAAGCAATAGATTTAGAAGTTAAATTCTGCACAGCTGAATATGAAACTTCTCTCCTTGTGCCATTTTATGCATAGAGCTATCTTATTTTAAATTTGATTAAATTCTGTAGAGGATTCACAGGCTTGGAATTTTAAAGCTGCAGACACTTTGTTTCATGCTGTCATCTTATCAACAAAGATTCTAATGTTCTGCAAGCAGTTTGCACATTCTCTTGGTGTTTTTGTGGGTTTTCTCCTCGTATCTAAAAAATGTTGTCAATCTAATAGATCTGGAAATGTTTTCTTTGTGAGTGGTAACTGAAATAGACTGATGCACTGTACGGGTTGATTCTTACTTTGTCCCTGATGCCTTTTGAAACAGCAGATAAGCAAAATTAATGAATATTACTAACCTGTTTTTATACCTCTCCTCTGCCCTCTGTGAGGCTTTGGCTGCCTAACAAGATGTTCGGAAAGAGACCCCAAAAGAGATGGGAGAGAAACTGAGTCACCAGAGATTTAACTCCCAAGGTAAGACCCTTGCAATACTATAATCTTGGGAGTTTGCTTACACTATAGATGGACTAGGAATGGTTTAACCCAGCCCCACAACCAATATCGTAGCTTGTTTTCCTTTCTTCTGCTAATGAATCATTTGAGGTTTTTCAATTTTTGGCACTCTTTTAAAAATGCTTATTTTGCATTTTTTTCCTTACATTGATAAAAATTGTTTTTCTTTTTGTGTATATGTTTAGCATTTTTGTAAAATACAGTAAGCACTTTCAGAATTTGACAACTGGCGTTCTGCACCAGACTGATAAGTAGGGTCTAGGTGAAAATGTGATCTTTGAGGCTGTTTAAGTGGATTGCATCTGTTGTACATCAAAAAACATTTTGTAGAATATTGGTTTGTCCTCTAGAGGGAGCTGCTCATTCACAAGTAATTGCAACTGTCTACTCCAGACCCACTTAAATACGGGAGAATATTACTCCTTCACTAAAGACCAAACCGCAAGGAGTTGCCATGGAAATATTGCAGTCAGTTTATTATATCTGTTATGTTTACTAGTGGACTAATCACATGAAGGTCCAAGTGTGTTTGGGCAAGTGTATTCACCCTGCGATGTTCTAGGATTGCGCCTGCCTTGCGCTTTATGGTTGCCTTGATAGGCTCCAGCTTCCCCAAGACGTGCTCTAGATAAGCGGGTTTGGAAGACTGTTTTCTTATCTTGCACACGATTTGCTATCGTTGGTGTGATTGACAATTGCAAATTGCATCTCTTAAAATTGTTTTCATAAATAAATCTAGACCAAAATTACGTAAAGAGACTAGATGACTAACTTTCACAGTTTGTGGAAAAGCCCAATAAACTTAACATACCAATATTTAAATAGAGAGAGTAAGGTTAACCTGTGCTTTTAATTATAAACTATCCCGGTTCTAATGAAGCGCTGCAAACACTATGACTCTCGGGGAAAACTGAGCCGAAAACGCCTTCAGTAAACTTTTATGTTGCATGCCTTGCTATAGCAGAAAAAGTCTACATAAATGAACACTGTACTGTATCCATCTACACCATCATCAAGCAGTCCTATCGGTATCAAAGAGTGGTGAACATGACAACTGTTACGCGGCTTTTCCCAATCCTATGTATGTTAAATACTTCGCTTACCATGCTGCTATTTACCGTTGTATTTCCTTTTATTTCTCCATAAGTGGCGCCATGCCTGAGAGTCGCAAGGATTGGCTACTAAGAGACCCCGTGGCGCAGTTGACAGGTATGTGTGCGCAGGCGTGCGTCATAATCCCCGGATGTTTGATATAAAAATCCGTGAAGGCCGCATGTCCGTCCTTTCAGTCAGTTTATAGACGTGTATCGTCTTGTTTCCTGACTCACCGCTGTTCGCGTTCTTATTTCACGAATACGTCGGTCAGGACTATTTAATCATGGTAAGTTGATGTCTTTGTTTTGAAAAGGTACGAGTAAGAATATTGTATTTCGTGCGTTAATTTATTAATATTGGGTTAGTTGCACGTGTGGATGATATATACTTGTGCAGAGAGAATGTAGGCCGGAAACCCTCGTCATTTTAATGATTAAATTAAAACTCGCGGAGAGGCTGTTAGCATTCAGTTAGTGGTGAATGCCGTAACGTATCATTGTTGTGTTAATTTTCTTTTTTTTTTTTCGTTTGTGTATAATATACAATCGTGTGGGTGATAAAAAAAATCACTACTTTCTTTTTAGCTGTGTGCGTTTTGTGTGGGTGTATGTCGTATGTGTATGTATCTAGTCAGCTTTTTAGGGGCTTCTATAAATGTCAGATTTTTCCCTCGGGTACAAAGACAGATCGAACTTTATATCAGTGGGAACAACTTGATTCATTTCGTGTGCTCTTGTTCGGTAGATTCGACTTTACAACGTTTTCAAAAGTTTTACCAAGTGTTTAAATTTACCAAGTGTTTATCTACATGATACATCGGATAGCGCTTTTTTCGGTTCTACCCTTCACGTTTTGTAGCAGTATAGTGTGATACTTTAATTCTTCAATACATATATTCAGAATAACTTGTGGGAACCAGGTAAAGGCTCGAAGGAACGAACCCTTTCTTCTTTAGAGAAGGACCCAATTTTTCAGTCCATTTTCGCGTTATAACGTGTACGTATATCCGCCAACCTTGTGACGTCTGGAGTTGACAGTTCTTGCGATAAAACGTATGTCCACTATATCATTAAAACGCGCAGTGTTTACTGATGAGGAGGTGGAAAGTATTAGTGGGGGGAGGGGATATGGGTTGCGCCCCCCTGCCCTCGATACTGTCTTGGCGGCCAAAGAACCCAGAAGAGCGCGCATCTTTAGTAATCATCCTGATTTTTTTTTTTTTTTAAGCGGTCACTTGGAAATGGCGAGCAAAACACGATACTGTGTACGTCTCTTCTGATTAATAATAAACAGTATTGGCATTTTAAATTCGGTATATCTTGGAATAAACACCTAATGTCGTTTTTTTTATACACAAGTGTTGCTTCCAAAGCAATTCGCCATGTGTGTGTTGTAAAGAACTGAACACCCTTTGCATGCAGTGCATTAGTAACTTTCCTTTAGCTCTTAATTCAGCACGCGGTTTTCTTTTTCTTCCACTCCTCCCAAAAATCGCTTTCCATGTACGTATTCGTCCACCTATTTTTCTAAGCCTGCTTTATCCTGTACAGGAGACTGAAGCCTGTCATATCAAGTATTGGATTTTTAACGAGATTTCTTTCCAAAACAAAGGTTTTCTTGTCTGAAAATCTTTTTTTTTTTTTTTTTTTTAAACTAGGCATTTAAGGACACTGGCAAAGCACCAGTTGAGGCAGAAGTTGCCATCCACCGCATCAGAATCACCCTTACCAGCAGAAATGTGAAGTCACTGGAAAAAGGTGAGAGTAGTACTTGGGTTGAAGGAAATGCAAAACTGCATATCTGATGTATGTTAAACCTAATTATGTAAAGTGTTTATAGTCCTCCTGGGCTGGCAATGAAGACAATGTTTCCATTTAATGACAAAAGGGTGATTGTTCTATACGCTATTCTGAGCTTCATGCCCTGGGTTACAATGTTCTAGACACTGATTTTAGTGTCACTGAGTGACCTTTTCTTTTTTCTTTGTTAATTTTAAACCATCTTAGTGTGTGCCGATTTGATTCGTGGTGCTAAAGAGAAGAATCTGAAGGTTAAAGGACCTGTTCGAATGCCAACCAAGGTATAGTAAACCAGTTCACACTTTTAAATATGAACTTTTAAGTCAATTACTGATTATCTTGAAAAGTGCACTTTTTGGCCAAGCCATGTTAGAAATGTAGTAATGTCTAAACAAAAGGACTAGATTTTAGGTTTCATTTACAGTCTGTGTCTTGTACCAGTTGATCAGAGGGGTTTACTTTTTATCTATTGTGATAGGGTGAGATCTACACAGGTGGTGCATTAGTGCTGCAGTTTTGCAGTAATGAGATTGTGCTTTTGCTTCCCAGGTCCTCACTGCATGGAGATCACTTTGAGTTGTAAGGAATGTGCTATATAAATCCAATGAATTATCTACAAATCTAATTTCAATGGAAGTTATGACCTGTGTGTAATTTATGCAGGCACATGGTCATTTGTAGTGTTTCTTCAATAATGTGCATTGTTTGTGTGTATGTGATCTGGAGATCCAAATTCTTGGAGTCTATCACTCATTTTATATTTTAAAAGATGTGGAGATTTACCTGATGGGTCTCTGATTTGCTTTTTTTTTTTTTTTTTGAGAGAATACATGCCCTGTGGTACTCTGAAGATCTTTGGTATAGTTGTCCACATTGCTGAAGACTTTCTCCTATCCGGGGAAAGACTCCCCAACCCTTTTCTCGTTGGTGCACACCAGATACTAAAAGCAAATGCAGAATGAGGGGCATATTCTGGATGAACTTCAGTGGATTTTGATGGGATAGTGTGTGCTCCTCCTGCAGCTGTATTTCATTGTCTGCTAGAATGACTAAATTTATATGTTGATGACAGTCTGGAGTCGGCGGTGAAATGCAGGGATTTCATTAAGATCTTGCCAAGTATCTGGATATTACAGGAGTATAGTAGATTCCCATCTTCCTGTCCGCACAGAGTTGAAGCGTCATAGTCAGTGAACTGCATGCTATATAGGGAGAAATGTGTGTTCAGTATTTTGGATTTGTCTTGACTGCTCTGATGTAAACATGTGGAACTCTATTCTCTCCCTGAATTTGATGTAAAGTGTGAAACGTTTACCACTATTGTCATGCTTTGTTCGGAATACTTGTAATGTAGAGATTCTATTACCTTGGTAGTTTTCAAACACCACCTTGGGCTGTGTGTGTGAGTAATGTGAATGGTAGAACAAGCTTGATTTTCTTATACCCTTTTGACTGTACAAAGGGCCTCCACGCATCTTGTCTGCCCAGGTTTCTGTGCTCTGGGGTGGTAAGTAGCAGTTGTTGCTTTTTAAGCCTTTTTAGATCATGTTTCTGGTGTTGTGTATGCAATCAGAGTGGTGTATATATGGTGGATCAGTGTTTGCTCTTGTTGCTGCGGAAACTTCTCTGTATCCACAGTTAGTTTCTATTAAGTTGCCCAGGAAGTTGCAGTGAAATTAAACATGCAGTTCTAGGTGTGTTGCACAGTGCTAAAGGGTAGCTGTTTATAATTGGCAAGAACTCCAACTGTAGTGATACTTTCAGACTTGTTGCATTCACTGCAAGATATTTTAATTTTTACCTACATTGTAAATAAAAGCAATTGGTATGTGCTGTGTGGAAATCCTATGTCTGATGCCCTTCATAATTGCCTATAAAGTGTACTTTACGCGATTTGAAATTTATAAATACTATTTTAAGAATCTAGATCCTAAAAAGGAAAAAATGTGGTTTTTACATAGGTGTGCCTGATGAAAACCAAAGCTTTTTTTAAATTAGGAAGCCTGTAAATGATGCAAAGTTTGGTTTCAATCCTTCCAGTTTTTAGCCCTTATTTTCCCTAATGTGTAACACCCAGCCCACCCACCCCCCAGCCGACGAAACAAACCATACAGTCCGTTTAAGTGAGACACTTGTCTCATGGAATATGTGTCCCAGAGGAATCCTTGCTGTGCTGCAGTTTTGTCACTAAAGCATACATTTCATGATGACCGTTTTAATATATGTAAGTTAATCTCCCATATTTCTTTGAGATGTGACTGACAGTAAACCAGAGAATTAATGCTTACACAAGTAACTTGTGCCTCACAGCCTAGTAGATTGTAAAGTATATACATTTTTAAAACATTTCAGAACTGAAGTTTTGGCTACCATTCAGTCTTGAACCTTTTGAATATTTGAAAATCAGAATTAAGTACATATTGTTTAGTTGGGGAAGGGGGGTGTATTTTAGAGAACATTTTTAATGTTTGCGGGGAAAAGCCTGTTTATAAACATGGTCTAATGTAGGGCTATCTGAATCCACCCCCAAACCCCACCACGGCAGAAGCTATCACTTGGTTGTAAAAGAAGTGTTAATAGCTTTTATCCTTGCCAGTTTTAGCATAGTTACTCCAGATGTGCTGTGCAATGATCAGCTTTTTCATAATACTGAATGGTTAGCTAATTCTTGAGCTTTCAAGGAGACCCTTCACAATGTAGTTTCCCCCAGCATACTTGGAGCATTTTTTTCTGAATGCTTTTACTGTGCTCTAAAACACATTTTTGTACTGAGAAAAGCGCTATATAAATTTATTTTTGTATCTGATTCGGTCCAATTCAGTTTTAATCCCAAGATCCATTTGGGGGTGGGGGGCCAGAATTATGGGTTTATTTTATGAGTAGGCAGTCAGCATTAAACAATTTATGATTTTTCACATTAAAGCATTGGAAAAATTTTATATTAGCTTTAAAATTCTTTTGTCTTTAAAGAGCTTTGTCTGTGTCTGCTAAAACCTAGTGTCCAACAATTAAGTCTCTAATAGCTTGCTGTCCCGACAACGATTAGGAGGAATTTGGGTCACTTAAGACCGCAACAATGTGTCAAACCAGCAGCAAATAAAAGTAGTTATGATCAGGAGGTTAAATCCTTACTAGCCACGCAAGCTGGCGCTCTGCTTTGCTACATTACTTGTGCATCACAAGCTTAAACAAGTAATTCGGCAAAGCATGAAGTGCCTTTGACAATGTTGCAAGGGTCCAGTTTGTAGCACATAACTGGAATTCTCTGATACAGATGTATGTGTTGCTGCTACAAGGTCTGCAGTGAGGAATGGGAAGCAAGTTTAGGAGTGGAGCCCATAGTAGAGCACATTTTTTCTGACGGTATAAGCCACTGCTGTAGGAGAGTTCAGTAACTGTGGTGACAGGTAGAGTAGTTTCAGGCTTGCCCACCCAATCATTGGTACCAGACTGAAAATGAGGTGGCAGTGCAGGTGTTTCTCTTTTTGTAGGGTGCAGCTGCCTGTGGTTTTGAAGTTTTCCTAGGAATACTGCAATTTTTATTTTAAAAAAAAAAAAAAGCATGTACTTGTAACACCCAGAATCATTAACCATTGTTCAAAAATATTTGAATGTTAGTCTGACCTTTGTACCAGGGCAGTCAAATTAGCCAAAACAACATTTATATAGCACATTTCCATACAAACCATGTAGCTCAACGTGCTTTACGTGATAAAGAGAAAAAAGACAAAATAAGAATTTTAAAATTTGGGAACACTGATTTAACATAGAATAAAAGGTCAGATGGCCAGGGAGGACAGAGAGAAAGAGGGGGGGGGGGGGGGACTTCAGATGCCTGGAGAGAAAAAAATCTGCAAGGGTTCCAGGCCACGAGACCTCCCAGCCCCCTCTAGGCATTCTACCTAACATACCATACAGTGGTATAACCATCTTACAATTTGTGTGTATCTAGGAAGAAATTTAAGCTTTTTATTGAAATATGAAGTCAAGCCAAATTACACCTTTTTATTGGCTAACTAAAAAGATTACAATATGCAAGCTTTCGAGGCAACTCTGGCCCCTTCAGGCAAGATCTAGCAGGGGGTTCAGATCATGTTCATATTGGACAATTTGTATATTTACTTTGGCTATGAAAGTCTTTGTAAGAACCTGTAAACTGTGAACTGATGGTGTGTGGTGTTTTTTTTTTTTTTTTTTTTTTTTTTTCCCTCTTCCCACAGACCCTGCGTATTACAACCAGGAAGACTCCTTGTGGTGAGGGATCCAAAACCTGGGATCGTTTCCAAATGAGGATCCACAAGCGTCTCATTGATCTGCATAGCCCATCTGAGATTGTCAAGCAGATCACTTCCATTAGTATTGAACCTGGGGTGGAAGTTGAGGTCACCATTGCAGATGCTTGAGTTGTCTGCCAGCTGAAATAAAATTTGTTTACGAAAATAGCACTGGGATTTTTTTTTTTTTTTTAATTAAATCTAGTCTTAGTTTAATATTCCAACTGTAGGTTATGTAATTGAGCTTTGTGTACTTTGATATCTACAAAAGGAAATGCATAAAAGGTTCCAGTTACCATCTCTACACTGCTGAGTTCCTGCAAAATACTAACGTGATATGCTCTGCTGTGGTTTTTAATTGGCAAGATGACTTCTATTGGTATTTACAAAAGGCTTGTATTATACAATATGTAGTGAGTGAATGCCAGTTTCTGAAACACTTTTTCATACTTCTGCTAAAAGAACTAACATTACTTGATGCCTCCTCTCCAGATTAGAACTTTTCTTTCCATAGAACTGATTGAGGAAGTTGCTGGGCTTTGGTAAGCAGTGGGTCATATCTGCCAGTGTTGTAATCGGGTGTCTCCAAGAGTAGTCTGTAAAGTTTAAGTTCAGGAGAGCAGGGAGGGAAAGGCAGCCCCTAGACACATGTATGGGTTCAGATATCCATGAGATGTGAGCAGAGCACCACTATCGGGTGTTCCAGCTCAAACATCCATATCATAGAGTTCGGCCTTCTCTTGTGGCAAGTGTGGGAATTTTCTGGTGGTAGTTTTGAAAAGACTTTGTAGATAACCTTGCGCGACCAAAACAGACTAACATGATCTTGACCACACTTGATTGTTTTGAAACTTTACCTGTAATTGGGATACAGAGCGGAGCCTTAATCAGTAGTATGTTGGGATTTGCCGCCAGCAATAGTAGTAATATTTTGTGGAAAACGTACAAAAAAAGTTATTGCAGTAAAGTAACTGTCGAGGCTTTTGACGGGTGTATCATGATGCCTAGGCTAAATTGCCCTCCTAATCGTCCAGTGTCTGTAAATGGCCATCTCTTTCCCTCCCTTCCTTGCACAACCATAGCCACCTAATTGCTGTTGTGTGGGGAGCTTGCTGGTTCAAAAAGGGCTGCCTTTGCATCATCCAGGTGGATGTTGCTCGTTGGTAATGGTTGAAGTGGTGCTCCACTCTGTAAAGTTCTCGGGTAGTGAGAAATTTATACATAGGGTGAACTTAGTCCAAACTAGATTTTCCTGAACTCGGTGTAGCTCCTAGTGCAAACTTGATTTGTCTTGCGCACTTTTTTCCCTAGGCCAAACCAATTCATATTCTTTAGACTAACTGGCTTGGCCTAGTCTAAAGTGGTTTGTTGGGTTTGCGAAGGATTAAGTTTTATTTGTGCGATAACATTTTAAATTTTTTTTATCTATAATAAAAGGCAAAGTCCTCACTGACTCACTCACTCACTCACTGACTGACTCGTCACTAATTCTCCAACTTCCCGTGTAGGTGGAAGGCTGAAATTTGGCAGGCTCATTCCTTACAGCTTACTTACAAAACTTAGGCAGGTTTCATTTCGAAATTCAAAGCGTAATGGTCATAACTGGAACATATTTTTTGTCCATACACTGTAATGGAGGCGGAGTCACGTATCGCGTCATCACGCCTCCTACGTAATCACGTGAACTAAAAACAAGGAAGAGATTTACAGCACGAGTCACGCGGGAACGAAGGTAAATGACGTTAATTTTTGACTGTCTTTTAATACTGTGTAAGCATACATATTAACACGTGCAATTAAACGTGTGCATTTACGGGGTGATTTCTCAGGCTTAAAAGCTCACCTTTTATCAAACGCGGGAACAAAGGTAACTGACGTTCACTGTCTTTTAATACTGTGTAACCATACATATTAACACGTCCAATTAAACGTGTGCATTTACGCGGTGATTTCTCGGGCTTAAAAGCTCGCCTTTTACTAAAAAGGTAAATGCAAAACTATTTTCAGTCAGTTTATTGAAACGCTCCCGTTACGGATTGCAATAACATATTCGCGAGATAAAACAACGAAGTAGGGGGAAATGGAGGAACAGCCGCAAACAGCGAAGAGCAAAAAATTTATTAAACAATTGAGAACGGAGCGAGTTAAGCATACAAGCATGTTCATAAGGGAAACAAAGCACGGTGTAAAACGTAAGTTTAAATTAAGTTTATAGAAACGCTCCCGCTGCGGATTGCAATAACATATTCGCGAGATAAAAGTTTAATGAGAAGACACGAGGTATAAACGAACCACACGCCGTGGCGCAACGTTAGGGGCAACAGTTTCAACCATTCTATGATCTGCTTCTCGCAACTGAAAGACGGCACATGGCGGATGTTAGCCGACTTGCTGACCGCAACGTTACGGGCTTCAACTATGGCTCTGACGCCACATCTCAGTGCCAACACTTTGCAGACTGTACTTAAAAGACACGCCCTCCTCACTGGACAGTTAAAAACACCAATCAAACTAACGATGACATCAAGTATTACCCAATCAAAACTAGGAAAGGAGGCATCTTCATAAAATGTGTGTGGGATGATTTGCATGAGACGCTGCTTTAAAAAAAAAAATGATAAAAAAAATACGGGATAAATCCCGTCCAGTATTGATTCAAAACGGGACGCGCAATTTCATTCTCAAACGCGGCACGATTCCGTATTTTAAAGGACGGGTGGCAACCCTACAGTGCTAGGTAACCACCCATACAATCACATTGTGATTCAGACTAGGAATGCAATGAATGTAATTACCCCGATCTACATACAAGGCGAAAGTCTTGCAACATTCAAAGATGATGGTTTGGGATAAGTACACCATACAACATAAAAGAGCTTATGAAGCCTTGAACCGAAAAAAGCAAGATCTCAGAGATCGTAAAAAAAAAAAAATAGGTAATGTCGTTTTACTCACTGTAGATTTTAGTCAAACATTACCAGTTATTCCAGGAGGGAGACCAGCAGATGAACTCAACGCGTGTTTAAAATCCATGCTTCTCCCACGCTCTGTTATATGTCGCGTGTTCTCGGGTAGGTGCACCAAAAAATTTATACATTTAAGCATGTAATGGGCAAACAAAAAATGAGGTATACCCGAAGGCACTGCAGTAGTACTTAATGTAACTTTACTTCTTAAATTTTAATGTTTTACTGTTTAATAATTTCTACGCTTCTTATATGTTGTTCAAATTCTTTTATCAAAATACCACTGACAGCGCAATGCACGATAACATGGAGTGAATACACCATACGCATCTGCCCACGGCCGCCCTGGTGTGCGCAGATACGAGTTGATTCTACAATAAAATAAAATAAACATAAAAAGAATAAAACAATCATCACCCATAAACCGTGTGTGTGTGTATATATGTGTATATATATATATGTTGATATGTGGATGTGTATTTAACACACTACTTCTCCGCTGCGAAGCGCGGGTATTTTGCTAGTATATATATAAAATAACCCCATCCCCAATTCTATCCATGAGTTATCAGTTGGATTGAGGTCTGTGCCTGCGTGAAGTGTTTAAGAGCTCAAAAATAGCCCCATCTTGCACATTGGAGTAAAACCATATTTTCCTAATTTGGGAAATTTATGAACTCGCTAGGAGCTTCCAGAAGATGGCATCTAGGCAAAGATCGGTATGCACATACTGGGAAAGGTAGGATTTTTGGAAATACTGGACGACAATGAGCTTGTGATATTTGTATTAACAGTGTGTTGCATAATCGCTCCATCTAAGTGGGGACATCCCTGTGCTTTGCAATGGCAGTGACTTGATTATGATTCCACTGATTATTTCATGCTTTTCTGAACACCTTTGCAACGTGTTAATGTGCAGATTCATATCTTTAAACACCCCCCACCCCCAAATTCACGTAAGGTAATTTTAAGGCAAGCTTCATTCATTCATGCAAATTGATAAGTAAAGAATGTACTGATGATCATGGGTGCAAACTACTTTAGTTGCCAGCATGTTATATAAGATGAGCAGGCCTGGATGGGTGATTGCCAGCAAAAATGTCATGCTGGTATGGTGAGCTGTGCATTCCACGAACCCCTGGAACATTTCTCTTTACACGTTACAAGCCTTGGAAGATTCAAGAAGGCAGGCAGAAACTCCCAGGGCATAAACAGAGCCTTGAAAAAGGGAAGGGTGTGGGAAACGGAAAGGGGCACAGCATCACACAGTGCAAGATGATCCACACACTAGAAAAGAAACTTCAGAAACAGTGCAACAATAGCTGTGGCTTGTTTCAGTAACTTACATGATGAGGCATTTTCCATGGCCAAAACGGCGGGAAGGTCATTCATACGAAAGTACTGCTGTGGATCACAAATCTATCCATCCATTTTCTGCTTTATACTGAGCAGTGTCACAGGGAAGGTTGTCTTAGTAAGCACAGGGTGCAAGGCAGGAACAATCCCTGGGGCATTCCTCTTTAAACATACCTGTCATTGGACTTCCCTCTCATTTGGGGGGTGTGTGTGTCTGTCTGTACATCTTAGTGCTTGTCCAGTCGTGGCATCAATCATTCTCAAGTGTGAACTCTCCCTCCTACTTGGGAATAGATGTAGGATGGTTCTGTTGAATTCTGCTCTGTACTTGTAATATTTCTACTGCACTATTATACTGTATTGAGGATTATTTGTGTTCTGTTCTGTGTATTGAAATTACCTTCTTTTTTTTGACACCTACTGCTCGCCCAACCAACCTGGAAAGGGGTCTGTTTTTGAACAAGGTTTCTTTCATTTTTTTTTTACCCTACAAGGGATTTTTTGTAAGTTTTTTTATTGAAATTTTGTGAATTTCCCCTTGGGATTAATAAAGTATCTATCTATCTATTGTCTTCTTAGAGACTCAAGGCTGGAGTGCTGTCAAAAGGCAGGGCCTGTTAAAGCATATTGCGACACTTGTATGATTTTGGGCTATATAAAAATAAACTATTGTTCATAAAGACTTTCAGTGCAATTCCTAGGATTAATTCTTAGACACAAAATAAATATGGACTCTGAGTCTGCCACTCCAGGACATTAACATGGTGGTTTTTAAGTCATTTCTTTGTCTTTGGCTTTATGCTTGAGGTCTTTGTCCTGCTGGAAACAAATCTCCCAAGGCTTTGGTTTCTTGCAGACTGCATATCCAGGTTTTCCTGTGTGATTTTCCTGTATTATCAAGCTAATTAAAAGGACAAGCTTAGTTATATGACACACTGTGGACCCCCTGAAGGTCATATCCTGGGCAATCTTAACGTACGAGGGACTATCTATTACATTAAAAAAAATTGGGTCGAGAGGAGATCATCTCGGGGAGACACTTTGATGTCCTGCGAGACTACTTGCACGTCACGCCCTACTTACAAACAATTTCTCGGAGACACTTTAATGTTCCGGGAGACAAGGAAGTAAGACAAAAGAAGAGCTGCTGTACAGGCTTTTAAATGATCATCGCTCAGCGCGACATGCAGAACATGCAGCTCGGTAGCAGCAGCTGCAAGCCATTAGCTGATTCCTCCGCATCTCCTTAGCGTGCGTTCAGCCCCCATCTTCACAACGCGAGCGGCAGAGATGCAAAGTGGCAAGTGTGAAGCGTGCCCCCGGAGAGAGGGGTTGGGGGGTGGGCGAGCGAAGCGAGTAGATAGATAGATAGATAGATAGATAGATACTTTATTAATCCCAATGGGAAATTCACATTTTCCAGCAGCAGCATACTGATATAATAAATAATATTAAATTAAAGAATGATAATGCAGGTGAAAAAAAGACAATAACTTTGTATATGTTAAATGTTAACGTTTACCCCCCCGGGTGGAATTGAAGAGTCGCATAGTTTGGGGGAGGAACGATCTCCTCAATCTGTCAGTGGAGCAGGACAGTGACAGCAGTCTGTCGCAACAGGCTGCTCCTCTGTCTGGAGATGATACTATTTAGTGGATGCAGTGGATTCTCCATAATTGATAGGAGCCTGCTGAGCGCCCTTCGCTCTGCCACAGATGTTAAACTGTCCAGCTCCATGCCAACAATAGAGCCTGCCCTCCTCACCAGTTTGTCCAGGCGTGAGGCGTCTTTCCTCTTAATGCTGCCTCCCCAGCACACCACTGCGTAGAAGAGGGCGCTCGCCACAACCGTCTGATAGAACATCTGCAGCATCTTATTGCAGATGTTGAAGGACGGCAGCCTTCTAAGGAAGTATAGTCGGCTCTGTCCTTTCTTGCACAGCGCATCAGTATTGGCAGTCCAGTCTAATTTATCATCCAGCTGTACTCCCAGATATTTATAGGTCTGCACCATCTGCACACAGTCACCTTTGATGATCACGGGGTCCATGAGGGGTCTGGGCCTCCTAAAATCCACCACCAGCTCCTTGGTTTTGCTGGTGTTCAGTTGTAGGTGGTTTGAGTCGCACCATTTAACAAAGTCATTGATTAGGTCCCTGTACTCATCCTCCAGCCCATTCCTGATGCAGCCCACGATAGCAGTGTCATCAGCGAACTTTTGCACATGGCAGGACTCCGAGTTGTATTGGAAGTCCGATGTATATAGGCTGAACAGGACCGGAGAAAGTACAGTCCCTTGTGGCGCTCCTGTGTTGCTGACCACAATGTCAGACGTGCAGTTCCCAAGACGCACATACTGAGGTCTGTCTTTAAGATAGTCCACGATCCATGCCACTAGGTATGAGTCTAATCCTATCTCTGTCAGCTTGTCCTTAAGGAGCAGAGGTTGGATTGTGTTGAAGGCGCTAGAGAAGTCTAGAAACATAATTCTTACAGCACCACTGCCTCTGTCCAAGTGAGAGAAGGATCGGTGTAGCATATAGATGATGGCATCCTCCACTCCCACCTTCTCCTGATATGCAAACTGCAGAGGGTCAAGGGCGTGTTGAACCTGTGGCCTAAGGTGGTGAAGCAGCAGCCTCCCCATGGTCTTCATCACATGTGATGTCAGAGCAACAGGCCGAAAGTCATTCAGCTCACTAGGACGTGATACCTTTGGGACTGGGGTGATACAAGATGTTTTCCAAAGCCTCGGGACTCTCCCCTGTTCCAGGCTCAGGTTGAAGATGCGCTGTAGAGGACCCCCCAGCTCCGATGCACAGACCTTCAGCCGTCGTGGCGATACTCCATCTGGACCAGCTGCTTTGCTGGCACAAAGTCTCCTCAGCTCTCTGCTCACTTGCGCTGTTGTAATTATGGGTGGGGATGTCTCTCCTATGCTGGTATCAGCAGAAGGATGTGTGGAGGGTGCAGTACTCCGAGGTGAGAGTGAGAGTGGGTTAGGGTGGTCAAAGCCCCCTAGTGCAGGGGTAGGCAACGTCGGTCCTGGAGTGCCACAGTATGTGCAGGTTTTTGTTCCAACCCAGTTCCTTAACGAGAACTCAATTATTGCTGATGAAGCACATATTGCTTAAGTGACATTTTAATGCTTCATTTTAGTGGTCTCGCTTGTTAAGGTTCTCCAACCTTAATTGCTTATTTCAATCTTAAACTGCTTCATTCAGTGTTTTAATTGCTCCTTATTAGCAATAAGATGTAAAAGACAAAGCAGCCAGCAGTTCTCCAGCTAGCTTTTTTCCAATTACATCTGTGTGTGTTCATCATGCACGGTTTGATTTAATAAAACACTTAATAGAAAAATGTGACAGACTGAAAATGATCTGTTTTAGGCTTCAAATCATTTGGATGATATCCTTGGAAAGGAAAAAAATCTACGATATAAAAGCCTTACATTGCACAGACTAACAAGCCATAAAATTAAATAAGGTCTGAGATTGGCAATGATTGGTTTCTAATTAAGCAATTGGGTTGAATGAAAACCTGTAGCCACTACGGCTCACCAGGACCGACATTGCCTACCCCTGTTTTACATCTTATTGCTAATAAGGAGCAATTAAAACACTGAATGCAGCAGTTTAAGATTGAAATAAGCAATTAAGGTTGGAGAACCTTAACAAGCGAGACCACTAAAATGAAGCATTAAAATGTCACTTAAGCAATATGTGCTTCATCAGCAATAATTGAGTTCTCGTTAAGGAACTGGGTTGGAACAAAAACCTGCACATACTGTGGCACTCCAGGACCGACGTTGCCTACCCCTGCCCTAGTGTATGTATATATATATATATATATATATATATATATATATATATATATATATATATATATATATCTGCGGTGGGTTGGCACCCTGCCCGGGATTGGTTACTGCCTTGTGCCCTGTGTTGGCTGGGATTGGCTCCAGCAGACCCCCGTGACCCTGTGTTCGGATTCAGCGGGTCGGAAAATGGATGGATGGATATATATATAAATATATATATATATATATATATATATATATATATATATATATATATATATATATACCTATGAAATGTAATCCCTGTGATCTGGTTTGGAGCGTACTGCGGTTTGTACAATCCCAAGCAGCATATGTGTGAAGCATCTTTATCCATTACTTCACACTCCACAGCAGTGCCACTCGCAATATGGCGGCGTTGACGCACGATACTGCTGGTCATGAGGCGTCTGGTAATTCTATGTCTATGATGCTAATGACACAGATGAAGAGACACGACGTCGAAATGAAGCAAACGCCGCAGTGTGGGAGGAGGCGGGGTGATGAGTGGACAGGCAACAGTTACGTAAGTAGTTCAAGCAAGTTGAATAATAAGTCAGTAGTTTTTGCGTGCATTGAGAAAACGTTGTCTGGCGTGTTTTCTCCCCTCGCATGGCGCTACAAACGCACTATATTTTATAACAAATGATCACATTTTGAAAATAAATTACATCAGAAGATATTTAAGAAAACCTGTGGTGGGCTGGCGCCCTGCCTGCGGGTTGTTTCCTGCCTTGCGCCATGTGTTGGCTGGGATTGGCTCCAGCAGACCCCCGTGACCCTGTAGTTAGGATATAGCGGGTTGGATAATGGATGGATGGATGGATGGATATTTAAGAGAACCTCATAGCATCTGGAACATAATACCAAATTTTATGTTTTAAAAAGTTGGTGGTTTTAACTTTACATTAAAATGTCCCTATGCAGTACGGGAAATTCCAATTAAGTTAGCAAAATTCCATTTCCAAGTGTTGCGTTCATGGTCCCTTACATACAAACACAACTTCTCTCCAAACCGATGTCAGTTTTTGAATAATAAAAACATAACCCACAGAAGGAAAAGTTTATTTATTGAAAATAGATATAGAAGTATCATTATATTACTAACTCATCTCATAAATGAAAGAGGTCTCTTTTTTTTTTACATATTCAGAATTATTGCTTCAAAAGAAATTTACCGTTTCATTAAACAGTATACCTTATTCCAAAATGGATTAAATTCATTTTTTCCCTCAGAATTCTACACACAACACCTCATAATAACAACGTGAAAAAAGTTTACTTGAGGTTTTTGCAAATTTATTAAAAATAAAAAAAATTGAGAAAGCACATGTACATAAGTTTTCACAGCCTTTGCCATGAAGCTTAAAATTGAGCTCAGGTGCATCCTGTTTCCCCTGATCATCCTTGAGATGTTTCTGCAGCTTCATTGGAGTCCACCTGTGGTAAATTCAGTTGATTGGACATGATTTGGAAAGGCACACACCTGTCTATATAAGGTCCCACAGTTGACAGTTCATGTCAGAGCACAAACCAAGCATGAAGTCAAAGGAATTGTCTGTAGACCTCCGAGACAGGATTGTCTCGAGGCACAAATCTGGGGAAGGTTATAGAAAAATTTCTGCTGCTTTGAATGTCCCAATGAGCACAGTGACCTCCATCATCCGTAAGTGGAAGAAGTTCAAAACCACCAGGACTCTTCCTAGAGCTGGCCGGCCATCTAAAGTGAGCGATCGGGGGAGAAGGACCTTAGTCAGGGAGGTGACCAAGAACCCGATGGTCACTCTGTCAGAGCTCCAGAGGTCCTCTGTGGAGAGAGGAGAACCTTCCAGAAGGACAACCATCTCTGCAGCAATCCACCAATCAGGCCTGTATGGTAGAGTGGCCAGACGGAAGCCACTCTTTAGTAAAAGGCACATGGCAGCCCGCCTGGAGTTTGCCAAAAGGCACCTGAAGGACTCTCAGACCGTGAAAAAGAAAATTCTCTGGTCTGATGAGACAAAGATTGATCTCTTTGGTGTGAATGCCAGGTGTCATGTTTGGAGGAAACCAGGCACCGCTCATCACCAGGCCAATACCATCCCTACAGTGAAGCATGGTGGTGGCAGCATCATGCTGTGGGGATGTTTTTCAGCGCAGGAACTGGGAGACTAGTCAGGATAAAGGGAAAGATGACTGCAGCAATGTACAGAGACATCCTGGATAAAAACCTGCTCCCGAGCGCTCTTGATCTCAGACTGGGGCGATGGTTCATCTTTCAGCAGGACAACGACCCTAAGCACACAGCCAAGATATCAAAGGAGTGGCTTCAGGACAACTCTGTGAATGTCCCTGAGTGGCCCAGCCAGAGCCCAGACTTGAATCCGATTCAACATCTCTGGAGAGATCTTAAAATGGCTGTGCACCGACGCTACCCACCCAACCTGATGGAGCTTGAGAGGTGCTGCAAAGAGCAATGGGTGAAACTGACCAAGGATAGGTGTGCCAGGCTTGTGGCATCATATTCAAAAAGACTTGAGGCTGTAATTGCTGCCAAAGGTGCATCGACAAAGTATTGAGCAAAGGCTGTGAATACTTATGTACATGGGATTTCTCAGTTTTTTTATTTTTAATAAATTTGCAAAAACCTGAAGTAAACTTTTTTCACGTTGTCATTATGAGGTGTTGTGTGTAGAATTCTGAGGGAAAAAATGAATTTAATCCATTTTGGAATAAGGCTGTAACATAACAAAATGTGGAAAAAGTGATGCACTATGAATACTTTCAGGATGCACTGTATATATTAACAAATAAGGTGAAAGAAATTTCAAATAATATTATTAATATTATCCATGCAATAGTTTAAATTTGTTCCACATTTATTAAATGTATACAGCTGAATGTATTGAACATGCTTTCTGAAACTGTACATTCAAAGAAATTTTAGCTTGCTTTAATGAATGATTTTGGACAAAAAATAAATAGTACAATAAATATAAAGAACAGTGATAACCTGTTATACAAAATGTAACAAAGAATGTAACTATGTAATAAGTCACTTCATATTACTTACAAAATACTTTATCCACAAAATGAGTTAGTAAGAGAGTTCCAACCTATAATTAATGACCTTAATTCTTTTATATACTTAATCAAAAATATTAAAAATAATAAGTAAATTAAAGCATTTAAATTGTTATCCAAATATAAATGTATTTAATAAATATACAGTACTGTATGTACGGTTTATTTATGTATGTCATTCTCCTGGCATTGTTATTCTCTGTATAATTTGTATTGTGTGTATTTTATTATATGTATTGTAGAGATACAATGTGTAAATGAAAAAAAAATCTTGCACTCTTAGTACAGTCACTCATTGAGCATGCTACAGCCCGACTCCTGACGAGCGCAAGTGGCAGTTTTCATTTCAGGGCTTGTATCATGTTGCGTGTGGGATTCACAGAAATAAAAGAAGAATCAGTTGATTGAATAAATAAAGACTTAAGCAGCAAACGTATATTTTGTGACTCATTTAATTATGTACTCTCACATTCTGTGTTATTATTTATTTATTGACACATTTTACAGTACTTTTGCTTTTTTGGATATTTATTTAATTTGGTCCGAGATAGTCCTTCATAATACAGTTGTGACTCTAAACAATTGCAATTGTTTTTTGGGTTCGTATGCGCCCCAGCCTAGCGACAACGAACTCAAACCCAGGATGCTAGCAAGCAAGTAGACCAACCGTAATCCTAGATGGCTCTGAGATAAATCAGCCTCGAATATGTTAAAGCGTTAATTCTGCGAGACTTTCGAAACTGAACACAGAACGCTGCAGATGATGCCTACCGCATTAATTAGCCATTCCCAGGTAATCCCCGTCAGTAATCCCCACATTATTTACGTCTTCCCGCAAGGCGGCGCGCCAACTGTAGGGCGCGCGCAGTTACCGCACGTGCAGGTGATGCGCTCATTAGGCGGAGGGTGTTACTTGTAAACCCCAGTAGGCGGGCGGCCGCAAAGATGGACTTCAGTAACGAGAGTTCGGTCCTCGCACACCCGGACACTGACGCAATGGAGTCAACGCCGCACGAACTGCACGTGGGAGAGCTGCACAAGCCAGGGGGGCTCGCCGAACTGTCCACCATCTCCTCCAACGTGGTCGCCGAGGTAACGAGTCTCGGTGCTGTGGTGGTGAGTGGGTGACGTAATACATAAGCCGGGGCAATGACGGCGTCCTTCTTTATTTGTTCTTCGACGCGACGAGTGTCGGACTTGAGAAGCATTACTGCTCGCTGTTTGACCGGACCCATGTTGATGTCCTGAATTTAAGCACAAGAGTTTGAACTTGTACTCCAAAATATAGGAAGATTTAGATTATATATCATTAGTAATAGTCCATCCTAAAGGAAATGGGTAATCAGTGTAACATTTGCTAAAACTGTTTGAATTGTGCTTAAATTTCCTTTGTCTGGTTAAGATTCTTGTTGCTGCATTCTGATCTAACCGCAATGGATTGTCTCTCTTAGGTAGTCCTGTTAGGAGTGCATTACAGTAATCTGGGGACTTAGACACAAGCATGAATAATTTTTTAGCATTATGCAGTATTGTAAGAGGTCAAACGTTTACAGTGTTCCGGGGGGTCGGGCGGGGGGTTTGGATTTTTTTTCTCCCTAAATAATAAACACCATCATTTACAAACTGCATTTTGTGTTTACTTGTGTTATATTTGACTAATGGTTAAATGTGTTTGATGATCAGAAACATTTTGTGTGACAAACATGCAAAAGAATAAGAAATCAGGAAGGGGGCAAATAGTTTTTCACACCACTGTATTGGTGGCTTGGAACTGTTTTGTCATTGGTTGGCATTTTTAGAGCTGGTAGGATTGATGCTTGGGCCTTGGTTTAATTTCACACTGGGGAGTTTAAGTGGAATTTCCTCTGTGTAAAGTTGCTTGCCAACTGGCTGAGCAATGCTTTTTATTTTATAGTTTGGATGTCTAAATTTTGGGTTAATTCTCACCCAACTGCAAATATAGGCTCTTGTGCTCGTAAATTAAGTGGAAAATGTTCTATATCAAATTATTGTAGGAGTAGCAATCCGTTTGGGGCTGGTTCATTCTTGTCTGATACTGCTAAGATCCAAAATACTTTGCTTATCTAAAACTCTATGCCGTTTTCTTTCTTTTTAAAAACCTTTTGGGTACTAACAAGCTTGATCCTGTTACCACTAGTGATGCCCAGCACCAGCACCAGCAACAGCAACAGCAACAATTAAAGGTTTATCTGAGAGTGAGGCCCTTTTCCAAGGAGGAGCTTGCTAACAATGAAGACCAGGTAACATTTATGCTCATTGAAGAGAATAGGATGATGGTTTTAAACTTTATTTTTCAGCCCTTTTTGTAAATCTGCATCCAGCTCTGCAAGAAGGTCCTAAAACTTGCAGGGAAAACCTGGGGGATGGTGGCAGGATTGGCACTCTAGCCACCATTTTTATAAATAAAAAAAAAACAAAAAACCTTCCACTGTCCCAGTGTGGTGCTGAGGTGTCACACGCTGCACTCTGGTCCCAATCCAGGTGGATTATTGGGTGGTGAGTGCGGCAACATGCGATCAGTACGTGCTCCCAACTTTTGTAAAATATTCTTCACTCTTGTATGATTGGCACGTTGCTTTCATTTTGGGTAAATTTTAGGTGATCCCAAACAAAATACTTGAACATCAACGATGCTCAACCAGTATTCATTTTAGTTAAAGTTCCCAACTCTGAAATCTCTAAAATCCAGAACCTTCAGTGTCAACTTGATGCCACAAGTGGAAAGTTCTACACCTGACCTGGTTTGCTGAACCTGACATGTACTATATATTTCTGGAGCCAACCATTAGTTTTGCTAATAACTGTGTGGGGACAAATGGTGTGCAGAGTGTCACATTTGTAAACCAATCCCACACCTCATGAAGGCAGAGATCAAAGTAGATGCATTGATTTTGAACTGCAAAGAGTAATGGTGATCTTGTTAACTTCATCATAATCATGAACTTGCTCTCTGAAAGATCAACTGTCTATAGTCAATATGTCCTAAAGACCCCGGAGAGGCACATTGCACATGTTAAAAGTAAACCTCTCCTGTTGCAAGACAAAAACCTTTCTGTAACATCAGGTTACATTACATTGGCATTTGAAGACAACAGTGGACTAGTTGTAAAAGTGATTAGATGTGGTCACAGGTATTGGACATGATCAGTTATGATAATAGTGTAGTTGTCGATTGTAAGTTTAAAAAAAAAAAAAAATAGGCAGGAATGTTTGTGAAAATATGAATTGTAAGATGTGCATTCAAAGTAAAATACATGTCACACCCAGTCAAAAGGAGGTGAAAAGAACTGCTTTTAAGAGAAATGATAATGAAGAGTCAAAGGAGATTGATTTCAGAACTCCAAACGCCTACCTACTGTATATTGGTGCAAGGCTGAAAAACATAACATCCACCTTCTGACTGCACATCTAAATGAATAATTAAAGTGAACATAACTGTCTAATTGGGAATGCAGACATGCCATGCCAGAATATAGCTACACTGCTTTAACATGCAGTATATACTTGTACCACAATGCTTATATAAACTGTGTTTGCTCCTTTTCTGCCGTGTGGTGATGCAATGGTCAAAATTACAAAGATATATTGCAGCATACAGAAGCACTTCTCAAACATGTGAAGCCAAATAGCTGCAGTGGCCTACATGTGTGTCTGTCTGTTCTATTGCTGCACTGAATACAATGTACAAGTTAATCTTTTGCCTTCAGTTATGTTATGCTATTGAGGCCCTGAATAGATAACCGCTATTTCAGCTTTTTTATTTCCTCACAGCATCAAGTCTTTTGCTGTCTTCCCTGAAACCCCAGCAGTCTAAAGTGCACTCACTGCAGCAACTGAGGATGGGTGTTTCAGGAAGATGCAAGTATGCAGATATTACAAAATCTGAAATACTTCTCATCCCAGGCATTTCAGATTAGGGATTCTCAGCTTGTACAAGCAAATGTTTATGATAAGTGTTTTAACTTATGTCAAACTTCCTTCAGTCTAGGCTTGTATTGCAATACCAGGCGTTTTTAACCAAGATCCTAAAGTATTCCTCAACTAATGTTTTTTGCTTCATCAAATTAATGTGTGAATGGTTCCTACTGTTAAGCAGTTTGTGCAATTTAGTTTTACTCTTAGGCTGTGAAGTCTGCACTACCCAATAGACTGATTATCTAAGGATTTGTTTTGTTTGTCATGTCATTGTCATAATAGCATTTTTATTTCTGCTTGTGTGTGTATATATGTGTATGTAGTATAGTGTTTGACCTATGCATATACAGTACAAACGTAATAAATCTGTGTATAATTAAATGGGCACAGAGATGAACCATGGTGCACATCTAAGGCTTGTCATTTTTGCAAAGGCTGTTAAAAGGTCTTCCATATTCTCATTTTTAAAACATTTTAGGTGTGTTATCATAATTCAGGGGGTAAACTGGCAAATCTACTACAAATTCTGAAGGAAACTATATAGAACTCAAAAGTAATAGTAAATTAACAGTAATGGAGTCTCTGACACACTTGCTTAAGATTTGTTATGAATTTTGTACTTGCTGTGTACAACTCCTGTTAAAGTAAATAAGAATTTTTGAACATGGTAGCAATATTTAACATCTAGCATGCATGGGTAAAACCTACCCATTTGAATGGGAGGTTATTTAAAGGCAGTGACCTTCTCCTGCAATGCATAATGTGTCTTGCTTAATCTTTTGTGTAGTGTTAGTTTCTGCAGAATAATGTTTTAAAGGTGGTATGATAGTTCATCTTAAACTGCATGTAGGTGCACACTTTGTAAGGTTTAATCTTAGTTTGACTTTAACACTTTTTCAGGCTAACTTCTTTTTTTGCCCCCCCACCCCCCCCCACCCCCATTTCCTCCCCACATATTTTTAGGGATGTGTCACATTTGAAAATGGTGAGGTAGCTATTTTGATAGCACCGAAAGAATCTGCCACAATGAAAAACAGTGAAAGAGGAATTGGACAGTCTGTTCACAAATTTTCATTTTCAAAGGTATTGGAAAAGGTTTTCTTTTATAGTAGACTTGGCTTGTAGCAGAATCTATTGTGATAATTCAGCTTACAAAAATTGAAACGGTTCATTATTAGCATTAATATCCTATAGAGGATTTATCTACAGTATTTGCTTGCTATCTAAAGTATCTTTGATATATCTTTACACAATGTTTTTTGGCTGTAGTGTTTACATGTTTAACATTATCACAGCTAGTGGTGTTTAATTTTTTTTTTTTTTTTTTTTTTTTAACCCAAACAAAAAAAAAAAACAAAACTAATACCAGTCTTAAATTTAATTCAGTCACATTTTAAAAATACTTTATACTTGTTTATACTTTTAATGTTTTAACAAAATAAGTTTGTTGCTTTCTCCTCCTTGTTTCTAGCTACTCACTGAAAATAGCAGTAACTTGTCATGGGTATGCCATGCCATGTGCAAGGATAGACTTCTTATACCAAATATATAACACTGTCAAAATGGTTTTGGGGGGGGGGGGGGGGCGGGATGTTTAGACAGAGCAAGCTGTGTATATCCAAATGCTGTATTTGTTCCAGGGATTGTCTACAAGGTGCACAGAATTTTGTGCAATGTAAGAAATTAAGATCTCAAAAGATGGCAGGAGACAATCTTATTTCAAACCCAGCTTATAGATGGGTCATTAACCAGTGCAATGGCCTATGTAAAACTACCACAGTTCGCATTTTTATTAAGGATCAAAACCTCTTGGATCCATGAAGAGGTGTTGTGTGTTGTGGTGTTTTTTGTTTTTTTTAAATTGCTTTTTTTCTTTTAAATCAGATGTTTGGATCCTAATCATCAAAGGTGAATAAAACTGACTAAACTGGAAGAACAAAAAGATATGCCCATTAATGCTAAAACACTTCTAGTATATCTGAGGGGGTCAAATGATTTTGTGCTTTGCATAAAAATTTCACAGTTAAAGGGAAATGAATTGCTGAGATTTTTGCACCATGACTGTGTAAATTAAGCTAACGCAACTTAAAACTGAAATACTGTTTCACTTGTAGTGGACAGATGAAGTTCCGTCCTTGTGAGAATATTGAGCTAAAATTTGTATTTCCTTCTTATCCAAATATATAAAAAGGAAGTTTGGAATAAATTTCTAGAGATTAATAGTGTAGCTTGGGCCAGAGGTTAGTAAACACAAATAACATGTTTAGGAATAGTAGGGACTTTCATCTCAAGTACAAAAAAAATGTGTACCAATTAAATTAAGATCTAAAGCAGAAGGTGAAATATTCCCTTTATGTGACCATACATCAACTTCTTATGTAGGATTACTACTCCACTTCCCTTGGCCTCTGTAAAGTATAAATCTTGACACTGTTGCAGCAAAGCTTTGCAGGGAAAAGGGTGGTTGAGGGGGTGTGTGAGTCAGGTTCTTTTTTTTTTTTTTTTTTTTTTTGGTCATGACTAGAACATGTTCGAGGATATGGCACCGTGGAGAGGGGTGCCAAACTCATTTTAACATTGAACACTGTTTAAGTGCTTTTGTGTTCTTTTATCCAGTTGAACGGGTAGATGTGGCCAGATTTACAAGTTTTTCAGTTTCCACCAATATAGATGTGGTAGTGGTTTCCCTCTAGCAGCATGTATGCGTGTGTTTACAGATTTTGAACCTTCTGATTGATACTATCGGCTGCAGTTGTGACAGTTTCCTTTGCTCCTTAATGAATTAAGTTCAAATCTACTTTTTTTTTTGGTATCCATTTCCAGCATTGTTTTTATGACAACTGCCATTTGTAATATTGGGCATGGGAAAGGTGCTATAAAAATGTTGTAGTAATAATAATAATAAATAAAAAATATTGGTTTTTATGAAGAATGGAGATACTAAAATTCCTGATATGGTCGACTTGAATGGGGGACACTACGTGAACACCAGAAAACCATATCAAAATGTCCATGAGAAACTCCAATTACATGTGCCACTTATTTCAGATATCAGGTGATCAGTCTGCAATTCAAACGGTTTACTCCCAACATCCCACCTTAAGGTGTTGATCTTTGGATTGAAATGGATGAATGGGTAGGAGTAGCAGGATTGAAAGATTTGGCAAAGTTGGGGTCAAAAGGGGAAGGGAGGAGTTTTGGGAGAATAAAATGTGAATTTGTTGACTATATTTACAATATCTGGCCCCTTAATAGAAGGTATGAGTTAACCAAAATCTTCACTGGTTAATATGACTTACTTGAAAAGCCTACTTTTATTTGAAGAAATACTGTAGAGGTCAGATTTAAATTGATATTATTGTGTGAAGGTAATAGATTTATATAATTTTCCAGATCTTTGGACCAGAAACAAGTCAGATTCAGTTTTTTGAAGGCACAGTGCAAGACCTTGTAAACAGTTTCTTAGAAGGACAGAATGCACTGGTATTTACATACGGAGTTACGAATGCTGGAAAGACTCACACAATTCAAGGTACAGTACAAACTTGGCAGACTTAACATTTAACTTAAAAGCACTTGGAAAGCAGCTTTTTCATATGTACAGTTGCACTTTTGTGTGATTCTGCAGTGGAATGTATCATGTTCTACTTTGTAGTTGAAACTTACACCTTCTAAAATAGTTAAATCTATGCTTAAATTACAGGCATAGAACAAAGATTACATGACCTAGTGTAACAAAATATAAGCCTTTGTTCTATGACAGAAATAATCTTCATCAGTTATAGTACTATGTTTGGAGTAAAGTTTCCTTCCTTTTTGGTGATGAGGGCCATGACTGTTAAGGTTAAGGAAAGTCCCGTTCTGTATGTACATGTTAAAATTACTACTTTTTTAAAAAAATATTGAGCACTTTAACAAGGTGTCTTGTTGCAGTATTAGTTTTTTTTATGGTTTTAATGTGTGATGTGGTGGTTTTTACTCCCCCTCTTCCCTTACCACCTCTGGATAGTAAGAATATTAATAATAATAAATTTTATTTATATAGCGCCTTTCCCATGCTCAAGGCACTTCAGAGTTTAAGAAAGAACAGCAGGGTATATAGTATTGTACTAAACCAGATAAATAAAGAAGAGTAAGTTAGTAAATTCAGAGAAACAAAGCCCAACAGACGACATAATTGAGGGTCTAGCACATACACACAGGTTACATGAGCAACTTGACATTGAGGTAAACTGAGAGAGGGGTAATAAAGTCAGGTAGAGTTAAAAGCCTTCCTGAACAGATGAGTTTTGAGTTGTTGAAGAATTCATGGAGTCAGCTGATCTAATTTTGGTAGGTCATTCCAGAGTCTGGGCACTATACAGTTGAAGGCCCTGTCACCCATGGAGTGTAGATTAGTTTGGGGTACGAAAAGATTACCAGAATCGGAGGACCTTAGTGGGCGGACAGGCACCTAGTGATGGAGAAGGTCACTGATGTAGTTTGGCGCAAGGTCGTTTAAGGCTTTGTAGGTTATTAGTAGAATTTTATATTCAATTCTGTAAGACACAGGGAGCCAGTGAAGGCAAAGCAGGATGGGTGTTATGTACTCGCTGCTGCCAGTCCGTGTAAGAACTCTTGCAGCCGAGTTTTGAATAAGCTGAAGCTGTGATTATAATATTGAAAGGCTGAGTGACTTGCTCAATGACCTAAACTAAGACATTAGTGTAGATTGAACTGGCAACTCCTAATTGATATGTCTGACATCTTGACAAGTTCTCTGATCTATAGATTAATAGTGACTTTGTCTCTAAGCTTTGTTTTAGTTATGTGAAACATTTTCTTCCACCCCTCCAGGTTCTGTGAAAGATGCTGGCATTCTGCCTCGATCTATTGATTTAATCTTTAATTACATTAAAGGAAGACAATACACACAAATGGATTTGAAGCCTTATCTAAGCACTGATGTACAATACTTGGATGGTGATCAAATAAACAAGGAGAAGTCTCTAAAGAGTTTTGTTTTTTCACTATTGAAAGAGGTATGCTTTTTGCAGAAGTCTGGTCAATTTGCATAACAATAATCAAAATCTAAACTGACGTGGTTTTGTTCTACTTGCTTTTCAAAGTCTTGTTCCTTCAGTGTTCTTTTTGGCACAATTCTTACTGAAATGTTCTTAAACGTTTTTAAAATTGATAGGACGGTGACCGTATAGTGACGCGTAGCACCAGTGCTGCAAATTGCAAGAATATGATTAAATCGGCCCATGCTAGTTTGTCTTTTTCATCTGTGTCATATGATCAGACAGGTAATGACCTTTCTTTTAGTTTTGTTGTTTTAAGTTGAAGGTTCAGAGGATGTAATTTTTTTTTTTTTTTTCCCCTCCTCAACTATGCAGAATCTACTGTATCAAACTCTGATATTGAAACATTACACTTTTCTGTGTGGATTAGCTTCTATGAGATCTATAATGAATGTGTTTTTGACTTGTTGGAGCCATTGCCAACCTCTAAAAATCAAAAACGAGCTAATTTAAGGGTGTGTGAAGACCATTCTGGCAATTCATATATTAAAGGTAAAACCACTTATTGAAGACTTTGCATTTTTTACAACTGTTCATGCTTGGAATTGTGATGGGCTCGTGCCCAAGATGTGTCTCTATTCTCGTTCTTTGTTCATCATTTTTTTAAGTAGACCAAAGTACGAAAACCTCTGAAGACAATGATCACCTTGGGAATATTTTTAGTTAATACTCGATTAGTAGGACAAGGGTCATCTTTAAAATTTATATCTAGATCTTTTTGCATTGTTCTCAATATACTGTGCTAATCATTTATAGTAATTTGGTAATTAGAAGGTCAGGGATGTTGGTTATATCCTAGAACATTTGTAGCCATAGTATATACTGTATTAGACATGTAGATTGATGACAGGAGTTTGATTGTGCTGGTACTTTATTCAGCAGCTACAGAAAACTGTATAAAGGTGCATTACAATTCAAAATGCCAATCCTTCCTTCCAACCATTTGAGAGTAAACCACACAATTTGTACTATAAATTAATGAACCATTTGAACTTATCCTGAATCATTTCATAATGTTTTATTTACTAAAGTGCACTTTTTTTGCACTTTTCCTACTCCATACTTATTACAAGGCCAAAATAAGTCCTTTTTATTTGGGCAAGGAGCCATACTAGTCCATTTGACTTGCTGACGCCAGGAAAAATTGTGCATTGCTATTCAAATAAATTGTATTTGGACCATTGGGTGAAGATTCCAAACTATTTATGTATTTATTTTGTAAGATTTAAAGTGGATCAATGTTCATTCTTCAGAGGAGGCTTGTAAAATTTTGAAAATTGGCAACAAGCACCGAAGTGCGGCAACCACAAAGATGAATCAAGCATCAAGTAGAAGGTACCTCCCTTTTTTTTTTTTTTTTTTTTTTTTTTTTTTTTTTTCTTCCCTCTTTTTGGAGCTTGGGGGTAGATGGACTATTTAAGGCTGTGTGAGTGTGCCCCTCACCTTCACCTTAATTTTGTTTTGTTTCCTTCCCCTTCATAATAGCTTATTGCACAGATTAGGTCATTCAAACTTGGAGTATTTTGACTGTATCATGGTTTAATATTTACTGATCATAAAGTGCAATACAATACTTGCAAGTCTTATTGACCAGTATCTATAGTGCAGCTCAAAAAGACCTAGCAAACCAAGTAAGTACCATACAGGCATGCCAGTTAAGCCATTGCATAGTGAAGAGTATAATCCATAGCTATCTTTGTTGGTGTTTGCCCCAAGTATAAGGAAAAGCAAAACATAGCTGATAAAGGATTGCTTATTTCCTCCTAATAAGGTGGTCTAGTTGCTTGCCCTTTTAGTCTTGGTGGGTGAAAGTGGCTATAGTGGTGTGTGTGTGCGCGTGTGTGGTTGTTTTTTGTTTGACAAAGCCACTCTTATCAGCTGTATAGATGTTTAGCTATTTGTGCTTAAATTTAAGACACACATTCTCCAAGCCAGGCTGAAACCTTCAGAAACTAACAATTTTGTTGTAGACTATTGATACTAAGGACTTGTTGATCTTTCTCTAGCTTATAAATGCTGATATCAAACAATGATGTCTTGCTAGCAACTTTCAGACTTCAGAGAGGAATCAAGGTGGCTGAAAACTTAAATTCACAAGACTTGCTGGACAAACTTGTATGCCATTTATTATTGAAATCTGTTCTTTTCTATTGTAATAAACTTCCTTGGACTACAAAAGGTCAACACATTCAATATAATTAACAACCTTTTAATATTTGCTAACATGTCTTACTGCCTGCTTATCTGAAAGCTCACATTCATGTTTTCCTCCAGCCAAAGGTGCAACTTTGAACAAAATGGTTTAGTATCTTTACTCCATGGTATTTTTGTTTTTAGACTTGAACAGTAGACTGCGTGTGAGGTTTACCTTGCGTAACACGTATCCATTTTTCACTTCTTCTATACCTTCTTCAGTGAGGCTAGGTTAGGTAACAGATTTATCTATTTCAAACAATGGTTAACTGGTCACCAACCTTTCACAGATTGTTCTGTGCTAGCCAGTCAGGGTTCCAATGAGAGACAATTTTTAAATGTAGCTGAATCTGGATAAAGGATTATGAATGGGTCGTAGTCTTACTGTATTCAGTTCCTATTATCTTAAGGACCAAAGTAGAAGTCCCATGGTTGTAATAGCATAAGATTTTTTTTTTTGGTTTTATTCTGCATCTCCATAATAGCGTGCATGTCTTACAGTTCACCTCATCTTGATGTCTAACAAACCACTTAGTAAATATTATATAAATATACTGGCTGCTAATTCTGTTACAAGACTTCTAGTCTAATTCCACAACTGTTAAGTGGAGAAGAACTTTTTGCCCTTTTTTGTAGCCATTTGCTACATCTTCTCTTTGTTCAGGGAATGCAATACAAGTCTCCAATCTGTCACTAAATTCATTTATTAAATGCTTTTCCACTCATGAGACCAGTATGCTATGATTTCCAAAATAGTATGGGGGAAAAAAATGCAACAAAAGCAAAAACAATGCTGAAACTCGCAATGAAGAAAAATCTTTAGGGGTGTGGGTTGAAGGGGTTCAGAATGTGCTAGTGTATATATAAATTGTGTGTTTTTAATTCCGAAAAGAATTCATATGTACAATGACAATTTCATTTGGGTAGATGTTGTTTTTAAAAGGGTTTTACCAAGAAGAAAAAAATCTAACTGAAGAGCAATATGAAACATTTGCAAAACCATTGCTGTATTGAAGTCTTGGGTATTGATTTTAAATGCTGAAACTGATGTGGTTTCTCCAATTTGATTGGGAAATTTTCGTTTTTGGTGCACTGTGCCTCCTACAGTAGTTTTTATTTATCCTTGGTTTTAAGGTAGTCTATACTTTTGGTCCTGATTTACACAGTGGACCACAATCAAAACTGGTAAAGCTGGTTATATATGGACCTCTCTCAAACATTCAATTAAATTTTATATTACTCTTCTCTAGATGCAGGTGTTTTAAACCAGAAATCTGAGCTTTATGAAAAATCTATCTCCGCCTTAATGTTGTATTTATTTTCAGGTTAGGGGTAGGGTTGCATTTACAAAAGTATAGGTTGAATAGCTGGGGTTTCTGAACCCATTTTTTGTTCATCACACTGATTGGATGCCCTACAAGGTAAAGAAAATGTAATGATCTATTTAAAAACAATTCGGTGTTATGTGGTGCCATGCATTCTTCATGGTTGAATATTCAATTTTTGTTTCAACTTTAAATGCTCATATGAAGATAGTTTGTGTGTGTGTGTGTGTGTGTGTGTGTGTGTGTAGGTATATAAAAAGAAACACACTAATGTGCTGGTGTTTGGCAGTTGCCTTAAGGATGTTTGAGCAAACCCTTCACCACTTTTAATTCTTTTTCCTCCCTTAGTCACAGCATATTTTCAATCAAGTTGCTTCAGATTAATGGAACGGACGTTCAGAAAATGTCAGAGTAAGTGGCTCTAAAAGTGTATTGTTTTGATTTTCGGTCTAGCAGTTTGTGAGGGTTTTTTTTTTTTAATAGATTATCATTGTGTGATTTGGCGGGGTCGGAGAGGTGCAACAAAACCAAAACTTTTGGGGAAAGACTGAAGGAGGCTGGAAACATAAATAATTCTCTGTTAATTTTGGGAAAATGCATATCTGTTTTGCGACAGAATCAGAATTCCAAGTGAGTGGTGTGTGTTTTCTTCAATATTACATTTTCTATGCTTTTGTTAAGCAGACACTTTCTATCTTTATGTAAGCAATATGTACCTTTTTTTTTTTTTTTTTTCCCTCTCTGCATTTTCAATTTTAAGAGTAGTTTAATTTTTCATTTTGTTGTGGACATTTGCCCCAATCCCCCACCTTCCCCTTAACCTCCCCCTTGCTTCCCTGCTTTTACCTCCCTATCATAAAGGATGAAGAATAACTATGTCCCGTTTCGCGAGAGCAAGCTGACACGTCTTTTTCAGGGCATCTTCTGTGGCAAAGGTCGTGCCTGTATGATTGTCAATATAAATCAATGTGCCTCTACCTATGACGAAACCCTACATGTGATGAAGTTTTCGGCTGTAGCAAAGCAGGTATGCAAGAATTACAACCGTTTTTAAAAACACAAGATAGAAAAGTATATCCTCAATCAATGAAGAACGTCCTCAATCTGTTTGGTAGGTTGTGCAGATAATGCCACCAAAATCGTTGGAGAGTTTAGCTCCAAGATTGGTTGGCAAAGATGGTAAAATGTTGCTTAAAACGGCTCCATCAAAAGAAGAGGATATTGATCTATCAGAAGAAGAACTTCTTGATGAATCGGATGATGAAGAAATGTCTCTCCTTCCCCAAGAGGTAGTACTATTACGCCACCTCCATACCTTTTTATCCTCTGAACTATTGCCTGATTTTGAGCATTTTGGAAATGGGTACAGGTATAAAAAGCCACTGTAGTGCTTAAATATGAAGGTAACCATTACCAAAAGGCACTCGAGCATTAACAATTGCTTTTAGATTCTATGCTAAAGTATCATGCAAATCTTTAGCTCTTTGGTCTGTGTGCTTAATGACCCTGCATTAATGAGCTCAAATGGCTATCATTGGCTCAACCTAAGCATATTTTTGTTGCTACATTGTATAAACAAAACCATCTGAGTCTCAAATAGCCAAAGCCTTGTCCACCAGCATCAGACACACAGGCAGGAACCAAGTCATGCTTGTTTATTCCAGGCCAATTCGTATTGCCAGCTTAACCTGTGTGGTTTGGAACGTGTAGGAAAAACTGTATTCACATGATATCATTTAAACGGTATAGGAAGGTGATGGGAGTGTTCACATGTCTCTGTCAAACTTGTTGTATATCCTAGCTGGTATTCAGATTGCCAGTTGCCTTAAAACTGAAGAAAGCTGTAACTTCAGTTGTGCACATTTTTGATTGCAGTTAATTCTGTTGTCTTTTTGGTAAGTATGGTAGTTGCATACTTGGATACCCTCCCCTTTTTTTTTTTTTTTTTTTCTTTTTTTTCCCTTTACTTTCCCAAGCCAGCTATTTATATTAGTTATGGTTAAGGGCACATATGAGAGAGTACAGGGTATATCTCTGCAATTATGAGTCCTCAATTAACCTAGATATATTTGAGTTTTTCACCTTTCACCCAAATCCCAGTCACTGACTGACCAGATTTGTTTATAAAGGGGTTTTTGTTTTTTTTTTAAAAACTATCCAGTTTAAAATTTATATTTTGGAATTAGTGAAGAACCTTTTATATATAATGTTGAAATCCATGTTTGATTTCATAGAACACAATTAATGGTGTGGATTATGATGGTAACAATATAATGTAAAGTACCAAATCAGTTGAAAAATCAAAGCTTTGCAAATATATAAAAGCTATGATGACACACTTAAAGGCTTGGAAATGCAACTGACAGCGCCATACTGTAAATATCAATAGAAGAAATAGTATATAACTTGAACATAGCATGCATGGTCATTCGAGAGGCTTTTTTGCAAGTACATGTCGTAAAAGCAATTGCATATCACAATTCTTTGAGCACCTTGTGCCATAGGTGTATAGTATATGTGATGGAATAAATATTCATCTAACTGGAGGTTACTGTGATATTATAGATTGCCATCCTTTACAATTAAAATATTCCAGTTCTTGACAGTGTTTACCAGGTATGGCAATACAAATGTCTTCAATTAGTGTGTAATATATTCCCTGCATCAGTCATGAATGCATAAGTTTGTCAATTTCAAAACCAATAAAGCATGAAGTTCTGGATAGTCTAGACGTAAGCGTACTTGTAAATAAAATAACTAACTGCTGTTTCTTTCCCCACCTCCAAAAAAACCCCAAAAGTTTAGCAATCTGTAAAATTATTACTGGCAATTAGTTTACATCACCTGCATCAATCATTTCGAAGCATTACAATTTTTTGCATAAAATCCTTTGGATGGAAACCGTGTGATTTGCTCAGAAATGTGAATAAAGGGATAAAGAGGATCTTCCATCTGCATTTGAAAGTCTGACTTGTATTACCTTAACCTATTATTTATTATTATTAACCATTAATTTCAGAATAAAAACATATTTTAAAGAAAGTTTTATGTTGCATACAACAAGTTTGAACTTGGCAGATTTTAAATTTCTTATACTTTCCACATCTACCAACAGTTTTTCATACATTTAATATGTAAAATGACAGGTTTGATAAGCCTATTTGGAATGGAGAAGTAGAGCATTGTTTGATTAGTTATTTGTATCTTACTTAGGAGTTGGTAAGTATTATCGAGAGCCTTAAAGAGAAGCTTCTTGCTGAAAGACGTCGGAATCTGGTACAGGAAATTGAAGTTCGCAAGGAAATGGGTGAAGCAATGCTACAGCAGTTAATGGAAACTGAAGAGACCTGGAGGTGAGTGTAGTGATCTAGTCTTTGACATAATTTTAAAATGGTTTGTCTGTTGTCCAGGTTTGTAGTTCCGTAGAATCTTGTAGAATCTTGTGTGTGCATTGTAGGTTTTGTTTTTCAGGAAAATAAGTGGCAAGATTTACATTTTTTTTAAAAAATTTTTTATCTTAAAGATTTTATGTTTAGGACTGACTGACAAGCTGACTTAATCTATTGCACAATAAAAGTGTTTTTTTTTTTTTTTTATTTAAGTGGTGCAAATTCTACATTTTATTACTCTTAGTTATTGAAGATTTATTGAATTAAGTACAACTCATTATGATCTTGACAGTGTCTTTTGTAGAACATGCTCATTAGTGGATTGCTTGTAAAATTGATTCATAGACTTCTAGTCTTTAAACCAACATACTCTTGTCCCAATCTAATAATCCACTTCATGGAGCACCATTTCTTACATTGTTGATGCTTAAGGAATAGTTCAGCATTGCAGAACAGATGTTTGCTTTCTTATATCCCACAAAAATTAACACTTTAGAATAAGCAAGTTCTGCTGAGAGATGTTTACATTGTGACTACATGAACTGGGGAACAATGGCAGAAGGTTTTTGATCCAGACTGAATCTTCCTGTTGCACATGGTACACCTAACTTTTGGAGTCATCTAAAGATGTACTTTTGAGTTTATTTTTTATCATATCATAGATTATTCCACTCTGTTCTTGCAACTCTGCTTTGCCTGACTGAAAAATATTGAGGGTTAATGGTATTTACATTTGTCATAAATTGGTAAGGTTAATTTTTTTAGGAATTTGGACATAGTGCCCTCAAACTGAATAACTTGGGGCAAGAACTGTCTCACTATAGACACCTTTTTCTTTTCTTGAAAATGGGATTTCATTTGATCATTTCGATACATACTTGGTTGTACACTTGCAGCACAATGTTGATCTAGGTATGCACATTACTCTCTGAAATAGAAAACCTTGAGCCAGAAACTGTGCAGACCTTAGCCATTCATGGCGAAAGTAAAATTTTGCTGACCTGTTGAATAGAGTGGATATACTGTACAGTATAACCGCCAGGAAGTTTTCCTTCAACATTCTTTTGAGTATTAACTCTGTTACTGTTGCATCCTAATACATTTCAGATTCCTACTATGGACCAAGCATTCACGTTTCAATAGTTGACTTGATTGTCTTTAAAAGACCTGTAATTGTTTGTGAAAGATGCATCTGTTTTAAGGTGTTTTTTTTTTAATCCTTGTGTACTGTAACTTTTATAATATGCTTTTAGTAATGTGCTGAGCATTCCAATATAACCCTGTCCATGCCTTCATTTTACATATTTCTCTCCTGTAGCAATCGTCTTGAAGAGTTAAAGGAAAGCTATGAGGAAAAGTTGGAAAGTACCTTTGATATGTATAAAGACGCAATTAAGCAGCATGCTTACCAGCGTGCCCTGGAACAAATAGAGGATGAATATGTTCCTGTGGATGAGTTCTTAGCAGAACAAGAGAAAGTTGAGGTTAGCACATTCTTGGCAGAAGAGAACTTTTATCCTGTGTACTGTAAAACTAATGGCATGCGTGAAGTGTGTGTGTATATGTATATACGCAAACAGTGCATCCGGAAAGTATTCACTGCGCATCACTTTTTTCACATTTTATGTTACAGCCTTATTCCAAAATGGATTAAATTCATTTTTTCCCTCAGACTTCTACACACAACACCCCATAATGACAACGTGAAAAAAGTTTACTTGAGATTTTTGCAAATTTATTAAAAATTTGAGGAAGCACATGTACAGAAGTATTCACAGCCTTTGCCATGAAGCTCAAAATTGAGCTCCGGTGCATCCTGTTTCCCTTGATCATCCTTGATGTTTCTGCTGCTTAATTGGAGTCCACCTGTGGTAAGTTCAGGTGATTGGACATGATTTGGAAAGGCACACACCTGTCTATATAAGGTCCCACAGTTGACAGTTCATGTCCAAGCACAAACCAAGCATGAAGTCAAAGGAATTATCTGTAGACCTCCGAGACAGGACTGTCTCGAGGCACAAATCTGGGGAAGGTTACAGAAAAATTTCTGCTGCTTTGAAGGTCCCAATGAGCACGGTGGCCTCCATCATCCATAAGTGGAAGAAGTTCAAAACCACCAGGACTCTTCCTAGAGCTGGCCGGCCATCTGAACTGAGCGATCGGGGGGGAAAAGGGCCTTAGTCAGGTAGGTGACCAAGAACCCGATGGTCACTCTGTCAGAGGTCCTCTTTGGAGATGGAATCTTCCAGAAGGACAACCATCTCTGCAGTAAATCCACCAATCAGGCCTGTATGGTAGAGTGGCCAGACGGAAGCCACTCCTTAGTAAAAGGCACGTGGCAGCCCGCCTGGAGTTTGCCAAAAGGCACCTGAAGGACTCTCAGACCATGAGAGAGAAAATTCTCTGGTCTGATGAGACAAAGATTGAACTCTTTGGTGTGAATGCCAGGTGTCACATTTGGAGGAAACCAGGCACTGCTCATCACCAGGCCAATACCATCCCTACAGTGAAGCATGGTGGTGGCAGCATCATGCTGTGGGGATGTTTTACAGCGGCAGGATTTGGGAGACTAATCAGGATAAAGGGAAAGATGACTGCAGCAATGTACAGAGACATGAAAACCTGCTCCAGAGCGCTCTTGGCCTCAGACTGGGGTGACGGTTCATCTTTCAGCAGTACAACGACCCTAAGCACACAGCCAAGATATCAAAGAAGTGGCTTCAGGACAACTCTGAATGTCCTTGAGTGGCCCAGCCAGAGCCCAGACTTGAATCTGATTGAAGATCTCTGATGGAGCTTGTGAGGTGCTGCAAAGAGGAATGGGCGAAACTGGCCAAGGATAGGTGTGCCAAGCTTGTGGCATCATATTCAAAAAGACTTGAGGCTGTAATTGCTGCCAAAGGTGCATCGACAAAGTATTGAGCAAAGGCTGTGAATACTTATGTACATGGGATTTCTCAGTGTGTTTTTTTATTTTTTTTATTTTTAATTTGCAAAAACCTCAAGTAAACTTTTCACATTGTCATTATGGGGTGTTGTGTGTAGAATTCTGAGGAAAAAATGAATTTAATCCATTTTGGAATAAGGCTGTAACATAAAATGTGGAAAAAGTGATGTGCTGTGAATACTTTCAGGATGCACTGTGTACACACATGTATGTATGTATGTATGTATGCATGTATTCATTCATTCATTCCTTCCATTTTCCAACCCGCTGAATCCGAACACAGGGTCAAGGTGGGGGTCTGCTGGAGCCTGTCCTAGCCAACACAGGGCACAAGGCAGGGTGCCAACCCACCACATATAATTGTTATAATTTTCTTTGTAGGGGAAATTCCTCAGGAGAATATTACACCCGTGTTTATGGTGTGTGTGTGTGTATATAATATTAGAAACTGAGATTAAATATATATTGTAAGCCATGTAGGTCAATGGCCTTTTTTCTGAAAGATATTTTTTAGTTGAATGTAGTTAGCTAGATGTATATTAGAATTTTGGATGCTGTGTACTTTATCCAGACTGACATTTCAAGCAGAGTAAAGCAATGTCATATTGCTATAATTGTGAGATTACAATAAAAATTAAAAACAAATCTTCACGTAGACTGGAGTACTGTATGCCTGTCAGGTCTTTAAACCACATACAGCTCACATATACTGGCTACTCCAGATGTGTTTAAGAAATGAATATCATTGGGGTTCCAAATGATCCCAATTTGGAGAAGAGGTGGCAAGTATTCAAAGATCCATAGCCAGCACCAATTTAGATTACAAGTGTTGATAATGGAGTAGTTCAGACAAGTAGACTACTAAGCATTCTAACCTTTATAAAGGCTGCCCCATGGACATGGTTGGTTGGGGTTTAAATGCCTATGGAGTTAAATGGGCAGGTTGTTTTAGCCACAACTCCTTGGTGTACCTTGATACTGGGTTTATTGGGATAAATTTAATAATCTCATTCTTCATCTTGTGCAGAAGCCATTCTTTTTGAATCCATGCAGTCAGGGATAAAGGCACACTTTATAAAGTATTTTGCTGTGGGTATGAAGGGTTAGTTATGTGGCAATGTGCGACTTTTGGGTATTTTTTTTAGTGGGGCAGAGGAATGCTAAAGATGCTAAAGCCTCTGCTGCTTGACCATGGTTGCTGATGGCAACACTATAGTGACTGAGTACAATACAAAACTTGTCTAAAATTAACCAGACTATACAAATAAAGGTGATTTTATATATTTTTAATATATTGGCAATGGCTCATGTATCTGTGTGGTTTAAACTGTTAACCTTCTCCAACGAAGTCTTAATGTACTATCTTGTGTAGGAGCTAAGGAAGAAAATTTCTGAAATGGAGCATAAGTTAAGTGTGAATCAGATTCCATTGAATGAGAAAAATCTGAACCCTACGGAAGCAAGCTCTAATGAGATGAACCTGCAGTCCCAGAGATACAGAGAGATGTTGGAAGAAAATATCCAGTACAAAAGACTCAATGAAGAGAACTCGCAGGTAGAAATTTGTGCACCTACCTTTCATGCTCATGAACCAGTTATCAAAGCAGTAAATATTAATACTTTTTAATGTGCCATATAAACATTTAGAGAGCATCTTCAAAATGTAAAGAAAAATCTATCAAAACATACTAGTCTGCTATTAATTACAAACTGTTCAGACAGCTGTGGTGGGTTTTTTTTTTTTTTTCTCTCCACTTTGTAATGTTTAAAAAATTACATATTAGATGAATTTTTATGTTAATTTAGTTACTTCAGTCTATGATGGGAAAGACAGAAGACCTAAGCAAAGCACTGAAGGAGGCAGAGGAGAGCATATTGGAAAAGCTATACGAGATAGAGATGCTTAAAAGAAAAGTTGCAGACCAGGTAATGTACTTTTAATTTTGGTGGTATTCATAACTTTATTGTAGGTTCCCAAATGTTTGTTCTATATTAAAGATATTAGAATAGCCTAATGTATTTGTAGAAAAAAACTACAACAATTGCCTCTGTGCACCCCTGAATTTGGGTATGATGAAAGTCTAGTTTTCTATAATGTTGAGTTGACGTTAGGCAGGCAGTAATTCTTCCTATTGAATCAGTCCTAATTAAGTAACTTAATCCGCAGAAACATGAGGAAATGTAAGTGATGATGTAATAGTCACATCATCATTCCAATGTTGTAAATCTACTGTATGAGGCCTTTAAAATGTATTAAATATTCTGGTTAGGCCCACATCTTCAGATTTATTGTCCTTCTGGTACTGGCACTTAGAGTATAGTTGTCATTTAACCTACTGTAATGAAGATTTGGAAAAAACGTTTTGGTAAAAGTGCCCCCTTTGATTTATTTGCTCCTGGTGGGTGTGTCTTGCAGGAGGAGGAAATCGAGAGCTTGCAAAATTCCACCTCCGTACTACAGACTCTGGTGTCGCAGCTTCAGGAGGAACTTGAATCTAAAAAACTTTGCCCTGATGTTTCTGCCCGACCTAAAATCAAGAAAGGACTCCTTGCCAATTTAAAAGCCTCTGTTAAGTCACCAGTTAAACCTTTAAGCAGAGCCCTAAAGAAATCTGTGAATGGGACACCGATGTCTTCACTAAAGAAAAATGTTGAATGAAAGTGTGTTGTTTTAATTTAAGACAATTATGACCAAAATACTATTTTTTTAAATGCATTTGAATATTTATTTTCTAAAAATTGTTAAATTATTGACTACTTGGAATTTTTAATAAATAAAATTTGCTTTATGTACAAATTGGCATATTTTACAATGAATTTAACCCATTTTAATGATTCCCATGCTTGTTGCCTTTAGATAAAGAACTTTATGACTTTAAAGGCCATGCACTGAATATTCCCTGTGCACAAAATACCAGCACAACATTAAAGATCATTCAAGAAACTCCATGGGCCAGAATATCAGGTTATTTTATTAATATACCCGCAGGAGTGCTCAAGTAAAGCTGTTGACCATAGCACCATTAAGATGGTTAAATGAGTCATTAACTATTTATTTACTGAAGAATCTATGCTCCCCAGATAGTTTTGTTTCAACTACCATATATAATTTTTCTTTTGCTGCAATGGCGTTTTCATATCTGTCATCTGTTTATGCATGTTTCTGGTGGCAAATTTGTTTAATTTTACAAAGTATAAACAAATTAGCTGCTGCTACCCCAAGTCCTACAGATAGAAGTTGCTCCGGACTTCTGTCTTCAGCCAGCTTCTTAAGACATATTGTTGATGAAGACCAAATTTTTCTAGCTTTTTTTTTTTTGTCGTTGTTGGCAGCCCAATAGTGTGGCTTTTCTTCCAGCCATGCTGTTTCTCATATTTTGTGAATGGCTAACTTCCTGCAAACTCTGAGAAAATCTGCAGCCACGTGATGCATAAATATCTTCTAACACTGTACCATTTACATATGTGTGCATCATTAAAGAGCTCCTCCCCGTGTCTGCGTGGATTTCCTCCGGGTGCTCCGGTTTCCTCCCACAGTCCAAAGACATGCAGGTTAGGTGGATTGGCGATTCTAAATTGGCCCTAGTGTGTGCTTGGTGTGTTTGTGTGTGTGTGTCCTGTGGTGGGTTGGCACCCTGCCCGGGATTGGTTCCTGCCTTGTGCCCTGTGTTGGCTGGGATTGGCTCCAACAGACCCCCGTGGCCCTGTGTTCGGATTCAGCGGGTTGGATAATGGATGGATGGATTAAAGAGCTCTTAAATAAAACTTAAGGAGAAAAGACTGAATTAGGTCTCCAATTCAGAAATTCATTTTCGTGAGTATAGTCTAACTCTGTTTACGGCAGGGTGTGGGATAAGTCTCCTCCTTAAATATTCATAGTACTCTAAAGAGTAGACTAAATTTCTTTCTAGCATATCCACAATGCAACAAATTGTCACTCTGGTACAGCTGTAAGTTTAAATTGAAAAATCTTTACCCTATCAGTTAATCAGGGTATTTTTGTAAATGGTACTCTATTTTGCTTTTCTTGCTTATAATACTTGCTTTTGTTACTTATTTGCCTAATATTTAGCCTACAGTGTTCATTTTCTGTTTGCCCTTCATTGACAAGTTTTCCCCATTCCAGTGTTTGGTTTTTGTGAACAGATATTCAATTTTTCTCTGTATCTGAATAAAAGATTTGTTAATTTGAAGCGCAAGGGGGAGTGCGTAACCTTGGTAAAGTTTCTTTTTCCATGTAAAATCCTACACCTTCATGCTTGCCCAACTTCTAGGCTTTTACAGCCAGTACAGTGGAACCTCGGTTCATGACCATAATTCGTTCCAAACCTCTGGTCGTAAACCGATTTGGTCGTGAACCGAAGCAATTTCCCCCATAGGATTGTATGTAAATACAATTAATCCATTCCAGACCGTACGAACTGTATGTGTGTATTAATTTTTAAGCACAAATATAGTTAAATAAACCATAGAATGCACAGCGTAATAGTAAACTAAATGTAAAAAATATTGAATAACACTGAGAAAACCTTGAACAACAGAGAAAACTAACACTGCAATAGTTCACGCTATAGTGCTAGGAAACGCTCGTTAAAAACACTTTTTTTTTAATGAGTTTTAAGCACGGGAAAAAATGAACATTTGAAAAATCTGTAATTTAATAAACCATCAAGAAAAGTAACATTGCAACAATGCAGGCTATGAACCGATCGCTGTAAACATAACTGAAAAGAAAAACCAGCCTTCTCTGCCATATGCGTCCAGTCCTCCCTCTCTCGCTCGCTCGCCTGCCCGCTCTCTCTCTCTCTCTCTTTTGTGAGCCTGGAGTGCCTGTGTGTGTCTCTCTAGCGTGGTCCTGTGTGTGCGCCTGTCTGTGTGTGCGTGGCTCTCTTGCTGCCTGTGTGTGTGCTGCCTCTGTGTATGTGCGTGTGTGTGTCAGGAAATGCACAGGGAGAGACTGAACATGTACAAACCAAAAGGGAACCTGGCTTGTTCGTATACCAAGTGTGTGGTCGTGAACCAAGGCAAAAGTTTGGCGAACGCTTTGGTCGTAAACCGAGTTGTACGTGTACCGAGACATTCGTGTACCGTGGTTCCACTGTATATATGATGGGTGTAAAACTGAGAAGCCAAAAAGATGATCTTCAATTATCTGATGGCCAGCTTATTTCTAGAGACATGACAGTGTGAAGCCATTTGTAAATAATCCTATGCAATATAGTACGCTATGCTGTGATTTTTGCCAGTTGTAGGTAACACGAGATTTTAAAGTATACAGCATTTTGATTCTTTTGAGATTCATTTTTGATACTTTCAGTTCTTATTTTCACATTCCACCATTGCCTGATGCGCAAGTCTTTTATGTAGATGCCTAAGAGGGCCAATCGTAAATGTGTTCCATTGAAAACCTTTTTTTTTTTTTTTTTTTTTTTGACTTCTTTTCAAAGGCATATCCCAAGCAATTTAATACACCAACCTATTTATGAGCACCAGAGGCAAGACAGAATGTAACTTTGGATGGGGTGCCAGACCAGCACAGGGTGCACTGCTCGGACACCATGACTAGGATACAGAAGACCTCCTTTCTGAGTGGGGATAACAGACTGACTGAACCAGGATGTGAAGTGAGTCTTCCAAAATAATGCTGAATTGTGAACCACGTTGCCATTGTACTGGTTTCTAGCTTGTGTATGTATGACAGCCTTCCCTGCAACTGTAACCTACGTTCAAAGTATAGTGAAAACTAGTGGCACTGATTTCTCACTAGATGGCATAGTTTATCTGAGAAAATTTAATATTCTTCAGAAACGCTGACAAGAAACTAAGCACCCAAAAGCTCTTGTATGTCCCTAAAGTCAAGGCAGGGGATCTAGAGTGAAACAGAGGGAAGGCTCCAGAGCTTTGCCCCCATGTCTTTCTCCTCACAGGCCCAAGCACTTTCGGGTTAAGATTATGAATGAATGCTTTAGCAGTTCTATCTTTTTGGGCTGTTTGCAATTGGTATTTTGACAGTTTTCCTGAGATGAACCACATTCTTGGTCACTGTCCTCTGTTCTTGGTTCCTAGTCTTGCTAAATATTTTAAGGAATTTTTTTTTTTTTTTTTTTTTTTTTTTTCTTTCCCTTTTTCAGTTAAACCATATTTCAAATGAACCTATAGTGATATGTCAAGGTTTCTGATATTGGTAGCCTTTTTGGGAAGTGGTGAAGGAAGTAACTATAAAAATCTGAAGATTTTCAGTATCGAACTGTTCACAGACACTAATTTCTGAGAATACATTCACCATGGCTTGGTAATTTTGCAGGCAGGAGTAGAATTGAAGCAGATCACTTATAGGGGCATGTTGCTCAATTTTTGAATGGGCTGTAAACAAAGCCTGTAGTCCTTCATGATGATGTAGATGCTTTTAATCTAACCAATCCATGGGCAGACAGGGGGCCAAGCTGCTTGAACTTTCTGATATTGATTTTAATAAACCCTTTAGCTTCCACTTTGGTGGCGTAGAGTACATGTGCGATGACTTTAAACTACCCTCAATTTAACTTTATTTCCATTTCTGAGTGGCAGAGTGCAGCATCCCATCCTGATTTAACAAAACTGGCTGACCCTGGATAGAGAGTCTGTTTGTCATAAGGTAGCCTAAGTGTAGTAAGGTATTACTTGGTGGATGTTGTCCTCCGATAAAGAGGGGGGTGGCATGGGGTTCAAGTAATGCTTGAGTAAGTAGGTCTGTAAAGGTGAGTATTTCACTACCTTGAGCCTTGAGGTAAGGCAGCTTTTTTCCCACACAAATTTGAGTCCTTACCTCCGCTAACAAGCTGAAAAAATATAAGCAGTATGCGGTTCTGGCAGCCTAATGTAGCATGAGGCAATACTGAGGGAATTAGAAATTAAAGATCAATTCCTTTATCATCTGTCTTTTATGATATGGCCCCAAGTATAAGAGTCTGCCTAAGTGTACACATTGTGCTTAGGTGAGACCTTTTCAAACCTTGTCCGTAGCTAAAACTTGACGTTTTTACTTTAAATCTATTGGGATTGTTCATAAGTGTTTTTGCCTTTTTAATCTATCTATGAGCTTGTTAACCTCCTTTGCTGCCTTTTTATGTAGATTGAGATAAGCGTACAATTTAATGCCCTTGTAAATGTACAGAAGTGCTTGTCTAGATACTGTACGTTAGATGGAAGTAATGTCCATGTTCTGCCAGGAGCGAAATTTTGGATTTATTATTTTTTTTTTTAATCAATATTCCAGTGTCCCATTTTTTTGTTTAGGTTATTGTGTCCAGGTTTGGTCTTGGTGAGCCACAGTGGCTGGAAGTCTTTGTTCCAACAGAGTTTCTTAATTGGAAGTGAATTATTGCTGCTGAAGCCATTAATGTTTGAGCTCCACTATTGTGATTCACTTTAGTTAACTTGCATATTAAGATCTTCTAATTGTAATTGCTTCTTTATCTTGAAAGCCATGAATATAGCCGTTTTCTGTAACCAGATGCCAATTAACAATGGCATACAATTGGCAAAATAACCAGCAGTTCACCATCTAACTAGAACATACACCGGTGTTAATGGGGCAAGTACCTGTGGTGATACTAATTTAATGGGTTGAAAAAAGTGAACTTAACGTAGTTTAGTTGTTGGGAAGACCCCTTGGGGTAAATTGAGGGTCGTTTGGGGGGCATTGCTGCACCCACCACAGGTTAGGACAAAAACGTGTTGCCAAGTTTGAGACCTCTGTTTTAGGCAGTTCCCTCAGTGGGTTTTCTCTTGAACCATCAAAGTGCATCTTAAAATACTGGACATGATGACGGTATGGGCTTCTATATTTTTTTTTTTTTCTAGCTTATGCTCTTGTACATTTTACCTAAATTAACTGGATAAGTAGATCTGAAAATCGGCGAATTAGTATTTGGACAGGAAAGTCCAATGTTAAACTTCCACACTTGCCATGCATCCAACTAGTTTAAGTTAATGTTCTGGATTATAAATGTGCCACCTGCCTGAGCAGGTTAGCAATCAATCATATGAAAAGAAAATGTTTCACAATATCTAAATATTTCTTAGACTGCAAAAAGCTGCTTTGATTGGTGGTTTGGGGGGGGGGCGTTGTTCAGTGTTAGCATCTGCCAAACCTGAATAAATATGCAAGATATCACTCTTTCAATGGAAACAGCTGCCTCGGAGATACGGCTGCCAGTAGCTGGCACTTCCCTCCCCATGTAGTTTAACGTTTAGCCTATTGGTTGGAGTGCCCACATCTGTGGAGGAGGAGACCCCTTGATTTTCTTTATAGTCTCCGTTTTGAGTGTGAAGCAAAAAAAAAACAAACATTTCAGTATATTAAGTTGCACAGCATGGCTGCTGGGAGGAACCGGCTGATTTGGAGAACTGGCAGACTAGATACATGGCATTCAGTGTGCTTTTCCTCCATTTTGATATTTCGGGTGCACCATCACTCACTTGGCAAGCGTCGTGTCTTGTTTCTAGAGGCTCTCTTTGTGCTTCTGTTCTTTTTATTTTTTTAATATAAATCTCGGCACTAGTCAAGTGTTAAACAAAAGACAGCTTTGGTTCCCAAAGGTAAGGACAGGAAGTCCTTCATTCTAAAACTATCATCCCCCAATGCTGCATTATTGAAACACTGACCATCTGTTACCACCAAGACGGTGAGGAGGGGGTCCCCCAGACTTTCAAGTGCTAGTTTATTAGAATTTTGCACAGCAGATAAAAGTTTTTTGTGTATGCTCCTTCCATTTTATTTTATTTTGTTTTTTAAACTGCTTATCCAATTTAGAGCTGGGGTCTGTCTTAGCAGCTTGGGTGGAAGGTGGGAACCAACACTTGTGCAGACTGTTATGCGACCACCTAAGCTGATGCTGTGCCAATGCAGTGCTGCCAGTTAATCTAAGCGGTATGTGTTTGGGATGTGGGTAGGAAAACTAGACTGCTATTATCATAGTTCAGGAGCGTGCGCTGATAGCACGTTACCACATCCACCACCCGCTGGCCCACCTGGATGGGACGCAAGTGCAGTGGGTGACACCTCGGCACCAATCCGGGGCAGTGTGAGGTTTTTATGGTAGCTGGAGTGCCACTCCTGCCTCCAACCCCCAAGTTTACCCTGTGAGTGGGAGGACCTCCTTAAAGGGCTGGGTGCAGATTAAATTCATAGTTGACAAAAAAAATAAACTGGGGGGGGGGGGGGTCACTAAAGGGGGCAATATTTGGTTTTGTAGTGCAGTGTATATAAGGCAATCCTAGAAACTAGATCAGACTTTATTTTAAATAAACATTTATTCTGAGCCCTGGCGCCTAGGCACAAATCCTTTTGGCAGAACGTTCACACGTTGACCAGTGCACTCCCCTCTTGGGTATCATCTATGCAACAATACAGCTAGAGCCACAGGTCCCTTTGCACCCACTTGTTCATCACTCACCTGGGGCACTTGAAACTCTGGTTTTTATTAGGAATTGTACAACACAACAAGAAAAATAGGAATTTACAGAAGAAAATGGAATTGCATATCAATGTGCCTCCTCCACTTGTTCATACAGCTCTTCATGCCCACCACCCATTCACCCACCCATTCTTTTTAAGCTGGGCTCCCCACCTGTTGCTGCTTGAACCCTTGTCACTGTCCTACCTCCTAACTTCAAGCTCAGTTCCTCAGTAGTTGGAAGGGGCTTTTATACCTCGGGCATGAACAATGTATTGGTATGCATGTGCCTAGAGTTACCTTTGGAGGCTCCAGCTGATCCTACACTTTGTCTTAGGCAGTCAAGACATGAAACTGGTGCTCCCCTGATGTAATGGCTCCTGTAAACAATTGGGAAGTCAGCCCATTTTCTGGAGCCCCCCTGATCGGTGGATGCTTCCCACTCTACATAAATCAGACCTCTGATGTGTGTGTGTGTGTATTTTATGCAATGCTTATGAAGTGTTCACTCCTTAGGAAGCTTCCCCATTTTAGTATTATACAATATTGACGGATTTCATTTGTCCATTTTGAAATTGATTGGTGAGACTAATGTCGAAGAGAAAGCACATCTCTGTAAAGTGATTAAATTAATTGCAAATATAAAACATGAAAGAATTAATTTGTATAACCCCTTAATGTGACAGCACTCGGTCCCCACTGCTACATCCAATTAGCTTTTAGAAGACACAATGTTAGTTCATTAGAGATGACCTGTCTGAGGTCAAGGGGTCTCAATCGATTGTAGTGTAAATACTCCTGATCTAGAAGGTCCAACCAACTTGTGGTGAGACCGTATAGCGATCTAACCTATGGAATTGAAGTGAAAAGGGGTTTGAAATGCATAAGTCGGGGGATAGATATCCTTTGGAGTCCAGTTATTTCACTAATGAAGAGTATGGCAAAGCTGTTAATCTGCAGAGAGCAGGCCTTCTACATAAAACTGAGTGGTTGCACAAGAACACCACCAGTTATGGAGGTCACCAATAGACCTAGCAGAACTCTGAAGGATTTACAAGCTACAGTGCCTTTGATTGGAAACACTGTGCAGACAACATTTTTTTCCATTTTGACAAAGACTTTTTATATATTAAAAAGGAAAAGCTCATGCTATCTCAACTAGAATCTGAAGTTGGCTGGTAGAAGGTTCTAATCTCGGAGACTAAAACTGAGCTATACTGGCCATCAGACCCCATGTTTAGCGTGAACCAAGCATTACATGTTCTCAAAAAGCACGAAGTAGCGTGCTGGCTGTGGTGATGCTACTCTGCAGAGACCCTGGAATGCTTGTAAAATGAATGTGTAGCAAAATCCTGGAGAAAACTCTGATGCAGTCTGCACACAACCTGCACCTTGAGAGCTTTGTTTTCTAGCAGGACAACACCTCCCAGCATAAGGCCAAAGCTAAACAAGAATGCCTTAAAACTGATGAGCATACCCGAGAATTTGTAGCTGGACTGAAAGGGCTTTTCATCCTTGACCCCCATGTAGCCTGATAGAACGGCAGCAGCTTTACAAAAAAGAACCGAGAAAAATGTCCGCATCCAGGCATGCAAAGCTAATGGGGGGGACCTGTGCAGCGACTGAAGGCTGCCAAAGGTGCAGCTACTAAACACGGACTTGACAGGGGGAAGAATGTTTATGCAATCAGTTATTGTCCATTTTATGTTAGTAATTTATTTAGACCACTTTGCAGAGATCTGTTTGACATTAAAGAGTTTTTCTGTTGATTAAATGTCAAAAGCCAAATGAAATGCATTGATTCTATCTTGTTTTAACAATGTGAAAACTTCTTCTAGACTTATATATAATATATTTTTTGTGTGTGTATACGTGATGTGATTATTTTATGTAACAAATGTAATTGCGGTTTTACACATTGTTCATTCTATCCTAATGCTTTCTTTTCATGTGGCCACTAGATGTCATAAAAGCTGCACCAGTCGATGGCTTCAGAAACCGACACTCAAAGTTTAGAATCGGATTTCGCTTTATTGGCCAGGTGCACGAATGGCACAAGGAACTTTGTTTTGATAGTTTTGGTTCAACATACAAGGACAACTTGGCATACAAAATATAAAATGATTCAGCATTCAAGGGCAATACAAAATAGTAGGATTAAAAAAGTGCAGGCCATCTGGTGTGCAGGTATACATAGATATGGAGTAGAAGGTCATCCCTGATTAGTCAGAATAACGGCACGTAGAAAATAACTGCTAAGTTGATGATTTGTTTTAGCTTTCGCTAAATGGGCAGAGTGGTGGCTCTGAGGCCAAGGGAACCGAGCCAGCAATCCGAAGGTTGCCGATTCGAATCCCATAAACCCCAGAAGTGACTAAACTCTGTTGGCCCCCTGAGCAAGGCCCTTAACCTGCACTTGCTCTGTCCTGGGTATGACGTGAATCTGCATCCAGCCCTGCAAAGCAGGTCTTCCAACTTACAGGAAAAAACTTGGGGGTTGTTGGCAGGATTGGCATTCCAGCCACCATTTATTTCTATATAATATATATTAAAGGTGTCACTCATTGCAAGGCCAGACTCTGATCTCGATCCAGGTGGTTTGCTGTGTGGCAACGTGCTATAATCCACCCTGTGGTATAGCAGGTCCACAGCTCATGTCAAAAGGGCAAGTTTTTAAAATAATCGCCACACTCGCGGCTTAGCGAGGGGGCATGGTGGTGTGTGGCCAAGCAGTTCCCGGGGAATTCGTTGATGTGGGCGGTTCTCATTTACTGTAAGTGCATTGGCGAGGAGTCGTCCGCATCCGTAATTGTTCCTGGGAGCTGCTGATCCACGTCCCTGTGATCTATAGAAGCGTGAGGCGGATAGTAAGGGAGGATAAAGAAAGAAAAGACGGATGGAGGTTAAGGAGGCGAAGACAGGTGCAGGAGAGAAGGAGAATGAGCGAGTGCAGGCTCACGCCGATAACAAGCAGCTGGGAGAGGCGAGCCTGAGTGGGGTGTTTGGCCGGCACCCGAGGGCCGGCGGTAGTGGTCACTCCTGCTGAGTGCGTTTGGTGCAGGAGTGACCGGGAGAAGGTTGGCTCACCGCAGCGGGAATCAGATTTGGAATAGAAGCCCCAGTGTGAGCATCCTGGTCGCTGGGGAGCCCAAGTCTCGGTCTAGGTGAGCAGAACTGGTCCCAGGGATTAGAAGGCCACCAGACCAGTAGAGCAAAGAAGGTCATCTGCATGTAGAGCGACTCCCCTGGTGCATAGCCTGGATGGGAGAAACTGAGTCACCAGTGACAGAAGGCACCAGGCTTTGTGTTTTTAAAGAGACTGCTTCCAGCCATTGTATTAACTTCGTTGTTTTTAAAGGGATTGTTTTTTTTTCTAATGGATTTTAACCTCCACCTTTCACCTCTGTTTTTATTGGATTATTTATTTAAGGAATTGATGCGCTGCACTATTTGGACACTTTTTTGTTGGTTTTAAAATAAAAGCACTTGGCATTTTTACACCATCCCCTTGTTTCATTGTTGTGCCTCACTGCGAAGCTCATTGGTGACATTACCGACGGTGTCGGGTTCATGGGATCCCAAAAGCAAGATGGGAGCTTGGAGCAAACCCGCATCGTCACAGGCCCATGCTCCCAACCTGCTCCTGCTTTCGTAGCATGAAGGAATTTACTGGAGTGAAATGGGTGATGACCTGGGTGAGTTGGATCAGCAATGATCTTTGGGGCCCACTTCCCTCCCCTGGACTCTTTTATAGGAGTTGAATGTGTGTGAAGTTACAGCCTACGATCTTCTCGCAGGTTCTGGTGACTTGCTGCAGGTTGGTCTTGGCCTGAACAGAGGCGGCAACAGCAAGCCAGACAGTTACAGTTGGGGGACGGAGATATTAAGACAAAAACAGCCAAGGCTGTTTGTGGTACTACTGTCTTACCCCTAACCCTCATTACATAATTATCTAAATTAATTGGGAGGCAAGAAGTCCTAGATCATGAGTGTCAAACTCCGGTCCTGGAGGGCCACAGTGGCTGCAGATGTTCATTCTAACCATCTTCTTAATTTGTGACCAGTTTTTGCTGATAATTACCTTCTTTTGCCTTAATTTTAATTAATTTTGACTCTGGCCCCTTAATGGTTTCCTTTCTTAATTAGCAGCCAAACAATGAGACCCAAAACAAGAATCCATATGACCAGCTCACCTGTGCTCATCACGCAGTATATGAAAATAAAGAAAGGTGGAGGTCTCCGTAAGGCTGATCTCTCGGGTCACCAAAACTTTGTGAGGGTGGTCTTAGAATCAACAGTTCTGGAAATGTCTGCTGTGGCAGAATGAGAACACCTCCAAGCCATGGAATTAAGTAGCGAGTTTAACAGCAAGTATCGACTTCTCATTGTGAAACTGGTTGGAGTCTGAAGCCCCAGTTTAGCTGGTCATCTGTTAGCTCGTTTCACGTCTCATTTCTGTTTGGCTGCCATTTAATGACTAAAGGAATCGATTCAGAGGAATAAATCCTTAAGAACAGGGCTATTAAAATGAAGGGAAACAAGTTAATTAGTAATGAAAACTGGTCACTGATTAGGAAAAGGGTTAGAATGAAAACCTGCAGCCACTGCGGCCCTCCAGGCCTGAAGTTTGACACCCCTGTCCTAGATAATAAAGAATAAAAATTCAGAAAGGCCACCATAGGAAAAAGAAAATGCAAAACTGAAATTTTAATGTGACACCCTGGCACAACCACAACGGTGGTCGCAATGAAGGGGAGTCTTAAGATGTTCGGCACATCTTTTTGAAAGAAGAGAACTTGCTATAGAGCCAGAGATTGGTGATGTGGTTTTTAGACGTTCACTGCGCTCTGTTGCTACTAAACCCTTTGCTTCATCTGCTAATATTTTGAGCCGTTTTCCACTACAGGGTTGTCAGGAGCCAAAGTCTTTTCCAGCAGCATGGACTGAATGCAGGATTTAAACGAGACAGAGTGCCAGTCCATTACATGGTCACCTGCACCCACTTGTATCAAGTCAGTCAGCTTGGAGCTGCCAGTCACCCATTTACCGTCCCAGGCTGGCACAGGTTCTAGTATCTTCAGAAAAAGCAAAGATGATGTTCAGACCTTACACTGATGGGGATTTGAACCAAACGTATTGTCTGGGGGGCAGCACTTCTAACCAATGGATGACATTAGGTCAGCTAGTCTACCTTCTTCGAGTGAATTACAGAGACGCACCGTGCGATACAAAACATTCTGGTCCACTTGTGCACTTTCTATTTCCACCTTGTTTTTTAAACTTGCTTTTATCAGGGATTCCTCTTTATTTAAAGCTCATCTGCCTCCCCATTTTCTGTCTTTTTATCGTCGTGGTTTGCGCTGCCATATCCGGGATTTAAATCTCATGACTAGATGTTATCTGGATGGAGTTTGCATGTTGGTCGTCCTCTCTCATCCCCAAGGATATGCATGTCGGATCAATTGGGGTCTTCAAACTGACCCTGTGTGTGTGTCTGGGGGAGAAGCAACCCTGCGATGGACTGGCTCACCGTGCGGTCATCTAAAAGGTTAAACCTTTGGACTTCAAACCCTGAGGCTGTGGGCTGAAATCCTGGTATTGCCACCGTGACCTTGAGCAAGTCACGTCACCTGTCTGTCCTCCATTTGGGGCGGTGGGGGGACAGAAACCGAAAGAAATGTAACCAGTTGTATCTTTCGGTTGTTTGGTACCTTTTTATCCAAAGTGGTTTGCCATAAAGTAGTAAGTAAATGCTGCAGCCATAGGCTTTGGGCCCCCATGACCGTGACGGGGGATTGAGAAAGTTGTTACGGACCACAAAAGGAAAGGCCTTATTGTGACGATCTGCTTGACCCATCCAGGAGTGGCGATTATCCTCGACACAACAGAACTAACCGGCTTTGTCTCCTGAGGGCATTAGCATGCACATACATTTGTGTTTATCACCGTCAACTCTGTTGCTTTGTTAATCTCATTCTTACCATTTTGAAATCCCAGTCATCGTCTTGAGAATAGTTCAGTATTTTGGGAGATGCAATTAAAAGTATTCTGAATGTGAAGCAGGAGGTTGGGATCGTTGAATACATTTTGTTCTATTGTAGCTTAGGTGGCATGGCGCTACTAGTGTTAGCACTTCTGCTTCATGGACCCAGTGGTGTGGGGTCAGGTCTCACGTCTGGGACTTCTCCGTCACTTTGTCCCTAGGAGTTTATGGTGTTTTTATATTTCTGAATATTGTGATTTTTTTTTTTTCCCCGCTGTGTCGTTTAGTCCGGAGATGGAGTTGCCACCCTTTTCAGGGTTCTGTTCTTGCTTTGTACCCAGTGCTGCCAGGATTGTCTCTTGCAATCTGAAATTGAATTAATTCACTAGAACGTGTTCAACCACCTTATCTCAACGGGTACCATTTGCTCATTTTAAAAACACTAAGCTCCAGTTAGAATTAACTGCTCAGGACAGACTAACAAGATGCATGGCCCAGCAGGGGCTGGAGGTTCTCCTGGGTTGTGTGTATCGGTGGCGTACTGACCGCTTCTATAGACGCACAACCATAAATGGAGCCGGCAGTGGCAAGTCTCCAATAGCCTCCGCTAACAGAAGCCATTGACATCATTCATTCAGTTACCAAGTGCTATTGAGCAGCAGTTCCTGTCTGGATCAATCAATGGCTAGCACAGAAATCCGATGTGTTAATTATAAAGTTACTTTCCGTGCGAGTAAACAGAAGGTGAACCCGGCACACGTTTTATGAATAATATGGTTTATGAAGGAGAAAGTTATTGCTAAACAGAACACCGAGCTGTAAGGAAGGACAATGGAAGTGTTGGTGAGAATGGGCCACTCGACTTCTTGAACAGGAAGCTGTGTTTTTCATTCTTAAAAGGTGAGCAGTTTTTATCTAAAATGTTTTCAATTCTAAAAAGCTGTTGCTTAAGCTCCAGCAAGTTAAAATCTCCAGCTGGTTGCGCATCAGATGCTCCTCTTTCCGATCCTCTCAGCCCTAGCAGATCATCCCAACACGGGCTGTGAGATTTACTCAAATTCTGCATTTGCCGTCCCTGTTCCAGAAGAGTTCCCTTTCGTGTAACAATGCATCGCTCCTGATTTTTCCCTTCAATTTACACTCCGACAATACCAGAAACCTTTGCCACAACCTCATCAAACAGACACCAGCCTTTGATAGACTTTTGACAAACCGCATCATTAACTCAAGCTTCATAAGACGGGGCTGCGGTGGCAGCACTTCATCTACCAAGCGAGGTTTCAGGATCTTTTAGGCACCAAGCTGTAGCGTTCTTCTAGCTGGCCATTCCTTCTGACCACACTGTAAATTCTGGGCTCTGCTGTGCCACATGTGAATTTTGTAGGCCCTGACTGCTATCCCAGTAAGATATATAGAACTTTCATTTCTCCATGTGTGAGTCAATGGTCCTAATAATTTTCTCGTACATTTTCACAATTCTAATATGGTTCTTTCAAATGCATAAAATTGGCAAAGCAATCGGTATGATGCGTATTTATTAGCGCTATCAAGAAGACCTCTTTTTGAGTCTATAAATAGTCTCTGTTCTAGTGCATTGTAGTCTCTCAAGTTTCCGCATTAGGCCACTTATGTCAGTGCAGCAAGACAAGGAGCCATCTTTCTTGAAACAATTCTACACCCTTCTTCTCTCTCAGTACCAAGAGAAAGTCCTGTTTGGATGTAGTAAGTTTTTTATTTTTAATGGCCTCGCATGTTGCTATCTGCTGCTAGGACTCGTCACTGGGTTCAGTTCCAGTTGTATTCTGACCTTACTATTGAACTAAGTAACTCTTATACTTTAGTGACAATTTTCTAATACTATGCTACATTTAAACATTTACAGTGCCAAAACAATATAATAATAATTCTTTGCATTTATATAGTGCTTTTCTCACTACTCAAAGCGCTCAGCAATTGCAGGTTAAGGGCCTTGCTCAATGGCCCAACAGAGCAGAGTCCCTTGTTGGCGTTTACAGGATTCGAACCGACAACCTTCCGATTGCCAGTGCAGATCCATGTGTGTGTGAAAAAAACAATGAGAAAAATATTGTTGTTTCATTTTATGTATTCAATCAGAAAACTGCACCTGCATAATCTGAGAATCCCAAAGTCACCTTTCCATGAAGTAGCAGTCGGCCTTCTACTCGAGTTGTGCTGCTTGCCTTTCTTATTTAGATAGAACTTGCTGTGTAAGCCCGGGGTGCTAGAAACTATTGAAATCCTCAAGAAAAATAAATTGAAAGGTAGAGATGTCAAGTAATTGAAAGGAACTACTTGGGGCGTCTCTCTCCTAGGAGGATTTGTTTTGCCAATGTGCCCGCATTGCTGGTGCAAAAGTAAAAGGGATACGGTTTTGCCGATGTTAGCGGCTACGCGACTTTGTCTTTGGAAGTTTCGTTTTGCTGTCATGCGCGCCTTGCTCATGTTGTTAGTGGCTAAGCGAGTTTTGTGTTTCCTCAGAGGTGGAGCCCTTACCCAGACTCCACCTCTCAATTCCGGGCTGGACAGATGTGCACACACACGTTTATATACAAGACTAGCTGTGCTACCCATCTAAGAGGGGTTGAAATCTAAGTAATCCACGTTAACCTCGGTGTTAATATCTGCAGTGCACCATCTATTGGAATGTTTTATGTAGTGCATGGACTAACCAAATGCGTTGTATTGCATTTCAAGCAAAAGTTTGCAAAGGTCCTAGTGGAATATGGGTTGGTTTGTTTTTTTGTTTTAAATCCCGATTATGACTTCTTGAGAGAACGGACATGGTCTGTGCTGCACTCGTAATCAAAATCATAAAGGGCTCACAATGGCACCTGAGCAGTTCCAGTCTGTTTGTTACAAGCAAAAATGGAGATCAGCACTTTTACGAGACAGTGACATTAAACACGTACCAGACAGTGAGAATTGCATCCTTACAGCTACACGATGCACACAGACAAGACTGTTATTTTTGTGTTCGGATAATTTATTAGAGATTTTACTGAGATATGGAAGTGAAAGAACAGAGGCAAACAAAGGCCGAGGTTAGGGGAAGATGTTTGGGCTTGAAAAACCCACCGCTTTGGGGTTATGCAAAAAGTATGGTAGACTGGGGTGGCATAAGGGGGTTTGATCTTAAATAATTAAAAAAAAAAAAAAACAAAATGCAGAGGGTGGTGAGAAAGTTGTCAAATGATCAAACAGCACACCCAGTCCCAAAGCAATGTATGTTTGGGGTCCTGGGATCAAGACTGCAGCTAGGAGTTAAACCTCAGTTTGAGGAGAAGCAATTCAGATTTTTGGAGTAAATGAAGAATGGACCAACTCAACAAGCGAGTTTGGAATGGCTGTGTGTTCCCCAAGAGTATGAATGACTTCTACACAGCTCTGAGCTGAACTGTCTTCAGGACTATGGAGTCACATACTTGTACTGAGAGTAGCTGCTGCCTTATTCATGGTAAGTCAAACCCATTTAAAATGGACACACAAGTCTGGGTAGAGGGCATTACGTCTTCCTCGCTTACCAGCTCTGGTGTGCACTCGGCAGGAAGGAGAATCAGCACTTCCACAGGTGGGATCCTGGTTCTTTTCTGGGAAAAAAACTGACGAACATGTTGAAGTACCTTGAAGTTTAATTCACAATTGAACCTACAGGGCCTGTAGGAGTAGTCGGAGGCTTGGTGTAGTAGTACTACGGCGGTGGCTTTATCGCACCTGAAACCCTCGATTTATTATTTGTCATGCAACCCCATTGCCACATACGCTCATGAGTGTTGTATGGTTAGAAAATGGAGCTGCAGGTAACCTTGGGCCAAATTAAATAAAGTTCTATCAGCTCTCCATAATAAGGTGAAAACCTTGACAAGTTAGCCGGTCCTTGAAGTACAGAAGCACAACATTCACAGAATCCAATTAAGAGCATCTAGTGAAGGTACTGCTGGGCACCCACCTTGGAAGACATCATTGCTGCATCCAAATAAGAAGAAATGAGGTACACACTGAAAACTCACCAGAAAGAGCCGTTACTTTAGAAAAGGAAACTAAGTCAGCCGCATCCAGCCTGTCACCATCTGGGCAACGTGGTAAATAAGATTGGGGACGTGAAGTGATGAACATTTTTTTTTCTATTCACTATTTGTCCCATGAAAACCTTACCAAACAAACAATCCTCCAAAAATTGTATTCAATTATCTCTTTTAATTGTTTAATGATTAGTTGACTAAATAATATGGTAAAAAAATATTTAAACTTAGCAGTTTATACAAAAAGTCTGAATTAGACAGAGAAAAAGATGACATGTTGACATGATAGTAATGTTCGGTTAGGTTAGGAGTCCACTTTGATTAAATTGCCAAAATAAGCAGTAATAGTTTTTAACTTTGTATTAAGAAAGTTTTGCTCTATTTCCACCTTCCCACCAGGTCCAGCTAATGATGCAATCTAAAGAAAAGGAAACAAAATACAAAACAAAACCATCAGTTTCTTCAATTTCTTTGTTAGCCCTAATGCTTCTACTTTTGTAAAATTCAGTTATGACTTTTACCAATTAGTTATTCTAAGTTTTTAACAGCAGAGAGCTTGTCTTAGAAAGCAAGGAGAGACTCGTACATATTTAAATATGTCTCTGTTATTAGGGTGTCTCTTCCTCTCCCAACTGCTACTCGCAGCAAATCCCGAGTGTAAGTGGAAGGAAGCGCACCGTGTGGCGGAGGAGCCTTTGCACAAGAAAACACCTGACGGCCAAACTGGCTGCTGGCTGAATGGAAATCAACATTTAGCTTAGGGACACAACTTGCTGCCTGCAGTTCCTGGGACTTGTGTTCACATCCCAGTGCTGATGTCTTAGTAAGGGAGGAGTGGAGGCTTGGAGGGAAAGTGAAACTGTGGCCGTCCAGTGGTGCTGGGGGCTGACTGGGAGCTCCGCTGCCATCCCCAGGAAGCACGGCTAAGAGTCAGATGATTCTGCATTCAGTAACAGAGAGATGTCTCTGTTGCTCAAAGTGTTGAAGAGGATACTTTTGAGCGCATCTTTGAAACCCAAATGTTGCAGGTTCATGGATGGCAATCAGTGATTCCTGAGCCAATTCCTCAGCAGAAATACCACGCATATATACAGTACTAGGGGGCTTTGCCCCCTGCTCGCTTCGCTCTCCACTTCTTGTCTCTGCTGCTCGTGATGTCAAGGGGAGATTGCTGAACGCACACTGAGGAGATGCAGCCTGATCAGCTGCTGTCTTTCTGCTGCGTTTTCTGCTTGTCGTGTTGCATATCAATCATTTAAAAGCCTGTACAGCAGCTGTCCTTTTGTCTCATGTGACACTTAAAGTCTCTCTCACGGGACGTCAAATTGTTTTCTGAGAAGATCACATCTCGTCTCCTTCCAAGCCCTCCAAGAATTTTTTTTTTCCCCTAATAGAGAGAGATATGTGTACTCGAACCGGCTTAATCCAGCTCAGGGCCACAAGGCATGAATCATCCAACAATGGGGACACGGTCTGCAATCAATTATTGTTTCTCTAGGCATAAACCAAATTAATAGTTTATTTAAGAAAATGAAAAAACATTTTTTAACACGTCCTAAAGGAATATCAAAGATTATACCATACATAAAAAACAGACTGCTACTGTAGCAGCAGTAAGTCGGATGTTACTAAAGATAGCAGTTTACAATTTTGTGACTAAATTCAGGAAGACCATGAGCAGTGCAATGCAAACTTAACACTGGACAGTGCAATGTAAAGCGTCAGCAAAATGGCCATTTATATAATCAGCAGAAATAACAGTGCCGAAAAAATTTTGCCTTTATTTTAAAATATTTCTCTCTCACACACATTATATATATATATATATGTGTATATATGTGTGTGTGTGTGTGTGTGTGTCTGTGCACTGATGGAAAACAAACATTCACTGTGTCTGAGAATTTATGACCTCTTTGGAAGTTTTGGGTTGACATCATTAAATTAAACAGTGGAGTACCGACTATTTGCCTCCAAATTTACACACTCCAATGTTTTCCAGTGCACAAGATTAGTCATTAAAATTCTCAGTAATTCTGTTCATGAAGCAATTGCGATAACTGGAAAAGCCACTAGGCATGTATTCTCAATATATTTACATTAGCAGGCTTTCCAATTAAGTTTAAAAGTTTGCAAATTCCAATTAAATCCATTTTAGGTATTAGCGTAGATTAAAGTTTAGGGCCAAACTTTAAACACGGTGAGAATAAACTTGCATAATTCTTTCTTTCTTTCTTTCCTTCTTTTAAATAATTACATATGGGTCGCTTCTGAGTGGCAAATGATTGATATACTTTGCATCACAATGGACAAATGTTTTTGATAAATATAAAGTGAGTGAACTGTTCAGCCACTGGACTTCTCCTTTAGCTCCACTGGCTGTAATCCCAAAAGGGGTTGGGAGGTGTGGGTTTTGGTGCGGTGAGGGCAGCTAGTCAGGGGTATGTTTCATACAAACATTACATATTCTTCACACAGAGAACCAGAGATGATAGTACTTTGGAGTCCTTCGGATCTGTAAATGACATTTGTAAAAAGGAGCTGACAAGACTGAACTGAAAGACAACATCCATTCTGTTATAAGAAGTGAGTGTATCGGAGCGTTGGGATTTCATCTCATGATCAAAGACAGACGTTGTGTGAGTCGTTAGTGAAGACGTTCATATTTCAGGAAGGTGTAATCAACAGATCCCCTGGTTACAGCAATGAATATGCTGTCAGACAAAGAATGACTCCTCAGGTGAGGGATTTTCTATCCTTGAATCTTGCCTTTTAACCAAATGACTACATTTACAGAAAAACACTTCAGTATTTTAAGTTTCAATCAGTGCAACCCCAGTAACATTTTGCCGTTATAATCTTCTCATAAACAAACAAACAAATAAAAAGGAGCCTACCTGTTCCACATCAGCATTCCGTGGAAGGAAATAGACAATATTGTTGGTAATTATTTTAGACAGGCTGAAAATTTCAAACGTATTAAGTCAAGGAAAACATTTCAGTTTGATTTAGACACAAGTTTTTTTTTTTTTTTATTTAATATGTATTTCTATTTGTTAATCTTTATTCCAAGAAAATATTACTGATTTAGCATTAACCAAACAGGAAAAGATAAAAGTTCTGACTGTTCTCAGAAATTAGCTCAAATATGATGAAGCAGTGAAAAGCGAACCATTATAAACGCGCTTCCCTTTCCCATCTACATCAGCTTGGCTTAATTTAAAGCTAGCAACCCTCAACGTAGGTTAAATAGTTCATTTCTGGGTTCTTTATTTAAATCTAATTTCAATTTCTTGAATAATAAGTCTGTAATAATTTCTGAAGTTTAGATATCTGAAACGTGTCAAAGCTAAATAAAATGTCTAAAAAATAAAAAAGAGGATTTATACTTTTCATCATTTTTGGAAGAGTGTCCTTAGGATTCAAAGAAAGATGGCATTGGATATTTTTTTACATAAACACAGCAATTACAAGAACAAGCATAGAAGTAAATCAGAACACAACAGTAAATGAGGGGCAGTGGCAAAGCAGTCGGGTTCAAAATATGTCAAGTGCCAACAGTCAGAGGTACCAAAAATAGCATCAGTTGTTAATACTCTAAAATAACTAAATATATTCGGCATGGAAGGTTAAAGCATGATACTTCTCTTAAAATTGGAAACTTACTTATAAAAATACTGGCATAATTGCCTTTTTTTATCATCAATAATGCTTAAATGCAGTACACTGTACATACCGTGGTAAATAATAACCGCTGCCTGCTGCTAACCAGTCCGAGCCAAGTCTGAGTGAAGCATTATTTAAATATGTGTTCCATTAGCCTGCCCTCCTCGTATCAAATAAGTTAAGGGAGATGCAGCTTAGGCAGACATTTCCATCATACACTGTTCCCCATACTTTTACCCTTTCTGATTTGGAATACTGTCATGAATCTCTACAATATTTATATAACTGATTCAGACAAAGTGAATGAGAGATAATGGCATTACTTGTGACAAGACTTGGCCATCAGACTATTTTATGATAATAATCATAATCATGGATTCATATTATTTTATATTGGAGAATGCTCAGTCAAGAGGTAAAGTAGATTGCTGGCCTAGGGCACCCAGACAGGACTGTGTGTGTATGCATATGTGAAAGTTTCTCTTGCAGAAACTTCTGTAAAATTTACTGTCTTATTTTATATCTGTGCAGTGCTCTGGGCCTATCAAATGAGATCAGTATTTATGAAAGCAAAACTTAACTGATTATGAAATGATTATCTCAATGTACCTTAATCTTCAGATGAATGCGACGTGGACACTGCGTTCACACCACCATTACAAGCCAGTAAATACTTACACTAAAAACAATGCTGGCAGTTTGTTAGATTTCAACTGAAGAAAGGCAGGTTTTGATAATAAATTGAAACTGTGCTGGGACAAGCACACTGTGACTGTAAACTTGAAACAGATGGTCGTTTCAGCATGAAATACGCTTTTAGCAATAAAACCAGCAAATTGAAAGAAGAAAAATCACTATGTGGACAATCCCTTAAAGGACAATGACATAAAAAATAATATCATCATCCCAATATTGTTATTCAAGACCATACAGCAGCAAGAAACTATTAGCTCTGTCTAATTCTAAAACTTCCAACATTGAATGTTTCAGCAATTATAAAATTACATCTTAATTATAAGTTTTTATTCCTTACAAATGACATCTTAACTGTGTAAAAAGTGGAAAAACACATTTATTTTAATGGATTACTGTACTCCCATTTTCTCTCCCACATGCAAAAGACATGGAAGTTTGGTGACTTTTCAACTCTAAACTGGCCTACTAGAGAATTTGGGCGTGTGTGTGTGTGTGATTTATGATGGACTAGCATACCGTCTAGTGAGGCTCTTTGGCTTTGGTCCAGTAATGGACTGATAGTTTCTGAACTGGATTAAACAGGTCTGATAACAGATAGATGAATATAGTCATATGAAAAAGTTTGGGAACCCCTCTCAGCCTGCATAATAATTTACTTTCAACAAAAAGATAACTGGTATGTCTTTCATTTCCTAGGAACATCTGAGCACTGGGGAGTTTTCTGAACAAAGATTTTTAGTGAAGCAGAAATTAAATCAAATGTGAAAAACTGGCTGTGCAAAAATGTGGGTCCCCTTGTAATTTTGCTGATTTGAATGCCTGTCACTGCTCAAAACTGATTACTTGCAACACCAAATTGGTTGGATTAGCTCCTTAAACCTTGAACTTCATAGACAAGGTGTGTCCAATCATGAGAAAAGGTATTTAAGGTGGTCAATTGCAAGTTGTGCTTCCCTTTGACTCTCCTCTGAAGAGTGACAGCATGGGATCCTCAAAGCAACTCTCAAAAGATCTGAAAACAAAGATTGTTGAGTATCATGGTTTAGGGGAACGCTACAAAAAGCTATCTCAGAGGTTTAAACTGTCTGTTTCAACTGTAAGAAATGTAATCCGGAAATGGAAGGCCACAGGCACAGTTGCTATTAAACCCAGCAGGTCTGGCAGGCCAAGAAACATACAGGAGCGGCATATGTGCAGGATTGTGAGAATGGTTACAGACAACCCACAGATCACCTCCAAAGACCTGCAAGAACATCTTGCTGCAGATGGTGTATCTGTACATCGTTCTACAATTCAGCACAATTGGCACAAAGAACATCTGCATGGCAGGGTGATGAGAAAGAAGCCCTTTCTGCACTCACACCACAAACAGAGTCACTTGTTGTATGCAAATGCTCATTTAGACAAGCCAGATTCATTTTGGAACAAAGTGCTTTGGACTGATGAGACAAAAACTGAGTTATTTGTTCATAACAAAAAGCGCTTTGCATGGCGGAAAAAGAACACCGCATTCCAAGAAAAACACCTGCTACCTACTGTCAAATTTGGTGGAGGTTCCATCATGCTGTGGGGCTGTGTGGCTAGTTCAGGGACTGGGGTCCTTGTTAAAGTCGAGGGTTGGATGAATTCAACCCAGTATCAACAAATTCTTCAGGATAATGTTCAAGCATCAGTCACAAAGTTGAAGTTACGCAGGGGTTGGATATCCCAACAAGACAATTACCCAAAACACAGTTCGAAATCTACAAAGGTATTCATGCAGAGGGAGACGCACAATGCTCAGGAATGGCCGTCACAGTCCCTTGACTTGAATATCATCAAAAATCTATGGGATGATTTGAAGCAGGCTGTCCATGCTCGGCAGCCATCAAATTTAACTAAACTGGAGAGATTTTGTATGGAAGAATGGTCAAAAATACCTCCATCCAGAATCCAGACACTCCTCAAAGGCTATAGGAGGCGTCTAGAGGCTGTTATATTTGCAAAAGGAGGCTCAACTAAGTCTTGATGTAATATCTCTGTTGGGGTACCCAAATTTATGCACCTGTCTAATTTTGGTATGATGCATATTGCATATTTTCTGTTATTACAATAAACTTAATGTCACTGCTGAAATACTACTGTTTCCATAAGGCATGTCATATATTAAAAGGAAGTTGCTACTTTGAAAGCTCAGCCAATGATAAACAAAAATCCAAAAAATTAAGAGGGTCCCAAACTTTTACATATGACTGTATACATATAGAATATAATATATAAAAATTAGACATACAGTAACTTAGCATTAATGCTTTATGTGTTCTTAAGTCAAACCTCATTGCTAGTTTTAGTTTGTTCTTAGATTTCTTTTGACACTCAGAGCAGACAAGGACTCTTTTGTTTATTGTTAAACACTGCCCTCTGTCTTTGAGCTGAAATTCCACATCAATTACAATCAGTGGTCACAAAAGTTGATTAAATTTACATTTATATGTCAATGTGTAAACTCTCCACAGTGACTGGCTGAGAATCAAATCAGGGATCATGGAGATGTGAGGCAGCACTAATAAACACCGCTCCCCCCTTGCCAGTTTTCATTTCAATAATTGGTATAAAATTGCTTTATTTCCAAAGATAACTTACCTTTACACCTTTTGATTAACATCAACACAATGTAAGGGTATAATTCCTGAATAACTAAGCTTTGAACTTTGAAAAGGATATCCATCTGGTGAAATCATTGTTTTAATATTGAAGATATCAGCGCTGAGATAATCAGGGCCACCCCAAGGAGGGCTAAGAAACACAACATCTGCTTTCAGATTTGGGGCAAGAAGCATGAAGTCCCCCAGGATAAACTCAATGTTTTCAGCAACTCCATAAACCTCAGCATTATTTTGTGCTAGGGCTATCCGTGTTGGGTCAATATCAATAGCAATTACTAAAACATAACAACAAAAAGACATTATTACATGATTACACCAACCAGTTAAAATGCGGTAGATTTTACTGCATAATGTTTACTAAACACTGTCATCAGATGTGAACATACTATCTGGACGCTATTCATTGCTCAGTTTGTTGACTGGAATTCACCGTTATTCACTTCTATTTGTATTTGATAGTCCTGATACTGAGAGGAAACTGTGGTTACTTGTTAGCATTCATTTTGGCCTTTTTTTAAATGATTGCATAATTTAAAATTGTTTTCCTGCTCTTTCCTTAACTGTGCCAGTTTGAAATTATTAAGAAGTCTAGGAAAGACATCAGGCCAAAACAGTCATCCAGATCTATGCCATCCTGCATATTTTTGCAATATAGGATGAACACACACAGGATTATCTACTCTGCTGTTGAATCGATTATTACTTACACAGTTAATTTGCAACCCAAACAATACAAGTAAAAAAAGAGTGAATTATATGAAAAACTAAATTAAATGGTAATTTTCATATTATTAAAAGTTTTGATAGCAATACACATAATTCCTAATTCTTATCAGAAATAAAAATCACAATTTGGCATTTCTGACTTTGTAGAATTACGAGGGAATATCAAAGTTTCCGCACTTTTATATTTTCATTGGAAACGGTCAAGGCCGGAGGAGTAGTAATTGGGCATTAAAAAGTTGCTACAACGCTGAGAAAATTGCATCGCAAAGCAAGGTGACTATGTAGAAAAGTGCTCATAATTTGTTATTGAAATTCTTAATAGAGTTAAAAAAAAAAGTGGAAACTTTTTGACCGTCCCTCGTAATTGAGAAAATACCAGATGTACTGAGAACCTTCAGTGAATATGGAAAAAGACCATTAATTAAAAGACTGGCTGTTCTGAAAAAGCAGTAGCTACTGTGTGCCAGAATTTGGAAACACCATTTTAACCACTGCCATTTCAAATTACTGAAGATATATGTAATGTAATTCACTAAAGAAAAGTTTTGGGTTCCCCTTGAAATTTTGCGATTGTGGCGGCAGAGAAGGGATGAGGTCCCCTTTCACACGATCAAGGGCTTAACCATATCAACCTTGTGCTGGGTGCAATGTATTGGTGGGCTACAGCCTCTGATGCCCTTCCTCTCGATGCCACTGGCATGTTTTTTTAATGCTGTTTAGTTTCTTTTTAGTTCACTTTTCAAGTAATCTTTATAACAACATACAGTGCATCCGGAAAGTATTCACAGCGCATCACTTTTTCCACATTTTGTTATGTTACAGCCTTATTCCAAAATGGATTAAATTCATTTTTTTCCTCAGAATTCTACACACAACACCCCATAATGACAACATGAAAAAAAGTTTACTTGAGATTTTTGCAAATTCATTAAAAATTAAAAAAACGAGGAAGCACATGTACGTAAGTATTCACAGCCTTTGCCATGAAGCTCAAAATTGAGCTCAGGTGCATCCTGTTTCGCCTGATCATCCTTGAGATGTTTCTGCAGCTTAATTGGAGTCCACCTGTGGTAAATTCAGTTGATTGGACATGCTTTGGAAAGGCACACACCTGTCTATATAAGGTCCCACAGTTGACAGTTCATGTCAGAGCACAAAGCAAGCATGAAGTCAAAGGAATTGTCTGTAGAACTCTGAGGCAGGATTGTCTCGAGGCACAAATCTGGGGAAGGTTACAAAAAAATTTCTCCTGCTTTGAAGGTCCCAATGAGCACAGTGGCCTCCATCATCCGTAAGTGGAAGAAGTTCGAAACCACCAGGACTCTTCTTAGAGCTGGCCGGCCATCTAAACTGAGCGAATGGGGGAGAAGGGCCTTAGTCAGGGAGGTGACCAAGAACCCGATGGTCACTCTGTCAGAGCTCCAGAGGTCCTCTGTGGAGAGAGGAGAACCTTCCAGAAGGACAACCATGTCTGCAGCAATCCACCAATCAGGCCTGTATGGTAGAGTGGCCAGACGGAAGCCACTCCTTAGTAAAAGGCACATGGCAGCCCGCCTGGAGTTTGCCAAAAGGCACCTGAAGGACTCTCAGACCATGAGAAAGAAAATTCTCTGGTCTGATGAGACAAAGATTGAACTCTTTGGTGTGAATGCCAGGGGTCATGTTTGGAAAAAACCAGGCACCGCTCATCACCAGGCCAATACCATCCCTACAGTGAAGCATGGTGGTGGCAGCATCATGCTGTGGGGATGTTTTTCAGCAGCAGGAACTGGGAGACTAGTCAGGATAAAGGGAAAGATGACTGCAGCAATGTACAGAGACATCCTGGATGAAAACCTGCTCCAGAGCGCTCTTGACCTCAGACTGGGGCGACGGTTCATCTTTCAGTAGGACAACGACCCTAAGCACACAGTCAAGATATCAAAGGAGTGGCTTCAGGACAACTCTGTGAATGTCCCTGAGTGGCCCAGCCAGAGCCCAGACTTGAATCCGATTGAACATCTCTGGAGAGATCTTAAATTGGCTGTGCACCGACGCTTCCCATCCAACCTGATGGAGCTTGAGAGGTGCTGCAAAGAGGAATGGGCGAAACTGGCCAAGAATAGGTGTGCCAAGCTTGTGGCATCATATTCAACAAGACTTGAGGCTGTAATTGCTGCCAAAGTTGCACCGACAAAGTATTGAGCAAAGGCTGTGAATACTTATGTACATGTGATTTCTCAGTTTTTTTATTTTTAATAAATTTGCAAAAACCTCAAGTAAACTTTTTTCATGTTGTCATTATGGGGTATTGTGTGTAGAATTCTGAGGAAAAAAATGAATTTAATCCATTTTGGAATAAGGCTGTAACATAACAAAATGTGGAAAAAGTGATGCGCTGTGAATACTTTCTGGATGCACTGTACACTTAAATGGTATAAAATGTATTAATAAGAAGCAGAAATGTGAATGACAATAAATCACGTGTACTAAGTGTTAGACACTGTTATACAAAACACATAAGGAGCTTTAAAAATAAATAAATCACAGAGTAATAAAATTAAAGTTTACATTGTATACATTTTTAGAAATTCAAAATTACACTGTAGAGTCTGGATAAATAAATTTATAGGCAAGGAGTATAATAAAATTAACCAATCCTTTGTTTTAAAGATGGTATGGAACTTCAGCACCAGGGATAGCTCCTCTGTACCAGAACTGTGCAATCAATTTATAACTTTAAACAGAAACTATTTTAACATTCTTCAAAAATTATTCTTGTTTTAAAAAGTTTTCACTTTTTAGTTCTACATGAAGTCTTTCAGATATCTTCATAAATACTCAATTCCATGCACATGCCACTTAAATTGTTAAAGTGCATCTCCAAAGTATTAATTGTAAATACATTTGCAATTTAAATAATTTTAAGATGATGACCAATAATACTGAATAACACATTTTTGTATCTTAATATTAATGAATAATGATAACTCGTACCTCTCTTCCCAGTCAAAGCAAACTGAATAGCGTTACCACCAACACCACAGAAAGCATCAACAATGATATCACAGTCAAATGTCTGTTGAACTCGGATAGCGATGTGCTCTGCAATCTTTTCAGGGGTGACAGAAAACCAGCCTTCTGTAAAATAAAGAGCATCACTCTATCAAATGTCAGCCAAGAAAATACTGAAACCTGTACATTGTTAAGCTTAAATGTTAACTAAAGGGGAGTTGAATATTTTGTTAAAGTTATTTTTTTTTATTTATATTTTTGCCATCATAATCCCTGTGATGGGCTGGCACATTGTGGCGAGTGCTGATGGGCTATGCACCGGCCTTCTAGAATCCTGAGATGGACAAGCAGGGTGGAAAATAAATGGATGCCTGGATGGGTGAAATATTAGTGTATTAGTTATACTGAAAACCTCAGTTTGAGGGCGGAGTGGTGGCTCCGAGGCTAAGGATCTGCGCTGGTATCCCGAAGGTTGCCGGTTCGAATCCCTGTCACTGGCAAAAAGGCCACTGCTCTGCTGGGCCCTTGAGCAAGGCCCTTAACCTGTAATTGCTCCAGGGGCGCTGTACAATGGCTGACCCTGCGCTCTGACCCCAAGGGGTATGCGAAAACTACCAAATTCCTAATACAAGAAATTGTATAAGGCGAAATAAAGAACAAAAAAAAAAAAACCAAAGTATCCTGTTTTTACTGCAAGGAACCTTTTGATCCAATAAAGCCTTTACCCCTTAATCAATTTCCCTTTATCTTGAGTATAGTGCAGTTCAATAAAACCAGTTAAGTGTAACCTGATAACTTGTGGTCAGTTCCACTGCAACCGTGTTGAGATTTATAGTAAATAATAAAGTAGGCACTGGATTGGAATTTGTTTCTCTTGATTGTTGCTCTATGGATACAAACAGATTTCTAAAAAGTTAGTTTAATGTATCTAGAATTTATTATGCTACAACATCTGATTTGATGACAGTTGTTAACAAATAACGCCCACTGAATGTCAAGAGTCAGCTTGTGTACTGATTGTGAAATGCTGAGAAAGAGGGAGAGCTTGCAGGAATAGCGTTAGGATCTGTAAGCAAATTGAGGGAGTTTATAAATTATAATGATTCCAGTTTATTGACTATTTAAATCTGTGTTTAAGAACTTTGTTGTAGCTTGCTTAGTGTATGTTTACCTAGGAAAAATTAGCCAGAAACATTTTATTTTTTTTTAACAAGAGAAAATGCTATTATAAGTAATTTAAATGTATAAATACCAAATTGCCAACATGAATGCAATAGTGAAGGCAAGTCTAGTGTCTACAGCTGTACTGATGCAGAATTAAAATACAATACAATTTATTTTTGTACAGCCCAAAATCACACAAGAAGTGCAGCAATGGGCTTTAACAGGCCCTGCCTCTTGACAGCCCCCCAGCCTTGACTCTCTAAGAAGACAAGGAGAAACCTTAGTAGGGAAAATAATGGAAGAAACCTTGGGAAAGGCAGTTCAAAGAAAGACCCCTTTCCAGGTAGGCTGGGCGTGTGGTGGGTGTCAAAAAGAAGGGGGTCAATACAATACAATACACAGAACAGAACACAAGTAATCCTCGATACAGTGTAACAGTTGTTTTGAGACAGATGTACATTCTGCAACACCAGACTGTACACTAGTGACTGACAGTAAAAGTACAACAGTAGAGGCGTATTTTTTTGCGCAGTTACAGTGTGCTTTCTGAATGTCGGTGCCTTACCTGTAAGATCAATGTACCCCTTGTGTTTCTGTAGGCAACCTTAACACAAGGCTTAGTGATTTCCACATTTCCCTTGATATGAACATTGACAGTTACTGAATTGGGAACAGTGCTTAAGGGGCTAACATCTTGTTTGTCCTTGCATTCGATCGCAATTAATTTCTCTTTTTGTTACACAGCTACTGTCACACCAGTCTGAAGCTTCATGTGACTGAGTTCACCGGGATGTCATGGTGGTGTGGTCATAAAGTGCTATATCATGCATCAGTTTTACTTTCTGTATCAACATCTGATGATCAATTCACATCATCATCTCTATCGCTCAGTTACAGCAATGGTTCAGTTTTCATTCAGTCTAAAACTGCCTTTATGGTTTTTCTTTGGCCATTGTGTTTTTACCTTGGAGTCTGTGCCTTACTCATGAATACTGATGGATTGCCTGAGAATGGCAAAAAAAATATATTAATGATTTTTTTTGCAACATGATATTATTTCATCCACTAGATGGCAGTAGAATACTGTTCCAAGTGTTATTCAGGTTTATAACGGATTTTTACACACCAGCCCAAGCCTGACTCGTGGATAACTGTAATAGCATAGAACTCTGAGCCTGAATCAAACTTGGGGCTAACACCAACAAGGTGAAATTTGTATTTAACAGTTGGTTCTTTTATTTGTAAGGCATTATCTAACATCACAGAGGGCAATTCTTTTTCAGTCGTTAAACACAATAGCAAAAAATTCCATATTTGAAGAGCAACATGCATTGAAAATTCAGATTTGTTCTACACTTCTAAATGTAAAGACCGCTGTGCTCTCACTGCTAAAAAAGGTCTCTTATCTTTCCATGTCATGTCCAATGTATATACACTGCATGTGTATGCATCATTAACAACTGAAAACATAGTATTAAAGTTAATTCCAGCTTTTTAGTGGTTTTAATGAGTTATATGAATTACCAAAGAAAATAATGTAAATAAAATATTATAATTAAATGGGCAATATGAGTGCAGTACTAATCTACTTCCATATATTCCAGAAAACCAAGTTTAAATTTTTGACTCATTCCTTGTGTGTACTTAGTATGTTCTCCCTTCGATGACGTAGTTTTCCCAGGTACTACAGTTGTCACTGTCACATCCCGCACATATGCATGTTAACCCGATTATGGGTGAATATGCCTTGCAATAGATTAGCACCACATCCAAGGTTGTTCCCTGCCTTATAACTGATGCTGGCAGGGCAGGCTCTGGCCTTTGTGACCCTGAAATGGACAAATGTGGCACATAAATTAAGAAATAGAGTCCATTAAATAAAAAACAAATTGTTAATAGATGACAGGCTCCTGTTTTAATTGAAGCACCTGACAAAAGCGACTCATCTCAGACTGTTCACGGTATACAAAAAACTAACTAGCCAACCAACCAGCTGTATGTCCTCACAGGTGGCGCAGTGGTAGTGCTGCTGCTTTGCAGTAAGGAGACTGTGGAAGATTGTGGGTTCGCTTCCCGGTTCCTTCCTGTGTGGATAGCGCTTTGAGTACTGAGAAAAGCGCTATATAAATGTAATGAATTATTATTATTATAAAAATGTATGTCATAGCATTACGTATTTGCATGTTTAAATTTAATATTTGTATTGAAGTTAATTCAACCTTTAAATACTTTGTATTTACAAAAAGAAAAAGAAGATACATTTTAGATAAAATATTACATAAGTAGACAATTCCAAGAAAACGTTTCTTTTTTTGCATGTTCACAGTCTCAAAATTAAAAATTGTAGAAAGAGTTCATTAACCAAGGTGCTCACATAAATTCTCTCACTTGGATTAGAGATGCTTCATAAACTACATTTTTTCCCACTGAGATTTGAGCCATCTGTTTTAATTTTCTTAATACCATTTCCATTTTCAAGTCTCTTTTTTACATTTTCCTTAGAGGGCACAGCTTCAGCCATCATACCTCAAGGAATTACCTTATCCCATTATGATTACTTTAGATGACAGCCTACTGAACACACAATATACAATACAATTATTCCTTTCTAACACATCATGTGGAAATCGCAATAATACAATTTCAAAATCAAAAGAGTTTAAATTATGTTGCTCAACAGTTACAACACAGTCTTTATAAAAGCAGCTACTGAAAATAAATATATTGTTGAATATATATATATATATATATATAAGTATATATAGTATTATATAAAGTATTCACAGCATCACTTTTTCCACATTTTGTTATGTTACAACCTTATTCCAAAATGGATTAAATTCATTTTTCCCTCAGAATTCTACACACAACACCCCATAATGACAACATGAAAAAAGTTTACTTGAGGTTTTTACAAATTTATTAAAAATAAAAAAACAGAAAGCACATGTACATAAGTATTCACAGCCTTTGCCATGAAGCTCAAAATTGAGCTCAGGTGCATCCTGTTTCCCCTGATCATCCTTGAGATGTTTCTGCAGCTTAATTGGAGTCCACCTGTGGTAAATTCAGTTGATTGGACATGATTTGGAAAGGCACACACCTGTCTAAACTGAGCGAATGGGGGAGAAGGGCCTTAGTCAGGGAGGTGACCAAGAACCCGATGGTCACTCTGTCAGAGCTCCAGAGGTCCTCTGTGGAGAGAGGAGAACCTTCCAGAAGGACAACCATCTCTGCAGCAATCCACCAATCAGGCCTGTATGGTAGAGTGGCCAGACGGAAGCCACTCCTTAGTAAAAGGCACATGGCAGCCCGCCTGGAGTTTGCCAAAAGGCACCTGAAGGACTCTCAGACCATGAGAAAGAAAATTCTCTGGTCTGATGAGACAAAGATTGAACTCTTTGGTGTGAATGCCAGGCGTCACGTTTGAAGGAAACCAGGCACCGCTCATCACCAGGCCAATACCATCCCTACAGTGAAGCATGGCGGTGGCAGCATCATGCTGTGGGGATGTTTTTCAGCGGCAGGAAATGGGAGACTAGTCAGGATAAAGGGAAAGATGACTGCAGCAATGTACAGAGACATCCTGGATGAAAACCTGCTCCAGAGCGCTCTTGACCTCTGACTGGGGCGACAGTTCATCTTTCAGCAGGACAACGACCCTAAGCACACAGCCAAGATATCAAAGGAGTGGCTTCAGGACAACTCTATGAATGTCCTTGAGTGGCCAAGCCAGAGCCCAGATTTGAATCTGATTGAACATCTCTGGAGAGATCTTAAAATGGCTGTGCACTGACGCTTGCCATCCAACCTGATGGAGCTTAAGAGGTGCTGCAAGGAGGAATGGGCGAAACTGGCCAAGGATAGGTGTGCCAAGCTTGTGTCATCATATTCAAAAAGACTTGAGGCTGTAATTGCTGCCAAAGGTGCATCGACAAAGTATTGAGCAAAGGCTGTGAATACTTACGTACATGGGATTTCTTGTTTTTTTTTATTTTTAATAAATTTGTAAAAATCTCAAGTAAACTTTTTTCACATTGTCATTATGGGGTGTTGTGTGTAGAATTCTGAGAAAAAAAATGAATTTAATCCATTTTGGAATAAGGCTGTAACATAACAAAATGTGGAAAAAGTGATGCGCTGTGAATACTTTCCGGATGCACTGTATATTCATACAAAGCTGCCCTGGGAGGGGTGGAGGAAAAGAAGAGTGGTTTGGGTGTTTTTGGGACCGTGTTGTGCCTGTTTGGATTACGGGGAAGAGGTACCCCACAGGTGAAGAAAAATAAAATCTTTTTGTTTATTTTGCCCGTGCCTCTGGTGTCAGTCTGTGTCGGGTCGGCACCAATAAAGCGCCTTTATCACAACATACACAAAAAATGAACATAATTAATTTACAGAATATAAAAAAATAAAATGCCATTTCTATGCCAAATACAAATGTTAAGAAATGTTTTTGAATCAGTAGGAATTCTAGTTTGTAAAGAAACTGGTTACAGAAAAAAAAAAATGACACTAGTATATATATATAGTTTATACTAAAATATAGTTTTGTACAATAGCTAAACACTGGATTAATTCATAAAGATGTACGGCTCTGTTCATAGCTGCACTATTGGTTGTTTTTCAAAAGCTGTTTTTTTTTTTTTTAAATGCATGAATGTTTCTCACCTAAATATTTATTGCTAGTAATAATTCAGCACTTTCTCTCAGTATCAGAATACATTGCAATGGCTATGGCTATCGAAGTCTGGAAGCACCAAGAAGAAAAATCAATCCCTGCAAAACCTTGGCTTTGGGCAGAAGTCTTCTACATTTTTCTATATACATATACTATTTGAGGATCAATATACATGTAGGTGCTCAATTTTGAGAGGTATTGTACTTTAACCAATATTACTGTTCTAACCAATGTTGGTTATAACAATAAGGCTATTAGTTCTATTTAAAAAAGTACCATTAGAAATGAAAATTCTAACAAGAGCGGCTATACTCACTTACCATAGTCCAATTTGATTCCATCATCAAACCTTGAAAAGAGGCGATATCGCTGTGCCCAATATTTGGCTAGTTGTGGTACAGCTGCAATGTCTGGTGGCATCTGACATAGATTTTTATTTTTCCTTTTCTTTTTCTTTTTTGTAATCTTTCCTCTATCTGTTTGATTTATAAACAAAAATTAAATTAAAAAAAAAAAAATAAATGCAACAAAAAAAAGAAAGAGCAACACACACACCTTCAACCACCCATTTCCTGTTGCTTCTCCAGGTGTGTGTCATGGGGGCAGGAGTCTAAGCAATGATGTCCTGACATTCCTTTTACCTGCCACCTCCTCCAACTCGGTACAGAGGCGTTCCTAGTCTTGTTCCGAGCAAGAAAGAGCAACACGCTGACAATTAAATTTAACATGATTGTACACTTTAGACACCAAATGATGTGTGTACAGTAAGATATTTGTCTAGAAAAACATTAAGATCCTTATAAATACAGCAGTCATTAAAGCCTAAAATTTTTGTATTTTTAACCATATTATTAGCATTATTACTAAATAGAATGTATACCTTTAAAATGTACTTGTCAGTTTTTTTTCCAGTGCTAAAATAAATAAAAAATCTAAAAGCTGCATAGTTGTTTATATCAGGATATCCAAAAAAAGAACCCAGAGTACAAATTCTAATTGAATAATTTAGAGGTGTATACTGGAGACAACTGAAATACTGATTCAGAGAGGGCAATTTCTCCTTTTTATGTAGACCTCTGGACATCAAACTTGTCATCTGCCCAAAAAATACATTTTAATTGACTAACAAAAAATTCGGTCGTAAATTTTTAAAATTAACTTACACAATTTATGAGTGAGTAGAAAAGGGTGACATTAGGCCTTTGAACATTTCTTTGCTGTTGGAAAATTCTAATTTTTCTTTCATATGTGGCCAGTGCTTTAATACTATTCTTCTGTTCACTTGTAAAGCTTGCAGTGGAATGAGCCTCCAGTGTTTAGCTTGGATTATCAAGTGTTAAAGTTCTCTGTATTTAAGTAGCATGAAAAATGTAATGGAAGTGAAGTGTAACCTTATTAACTCTGTTGTTAAAATATATCTACCAAGAAAAGTCCTTAACGATAAATAATCCAATACAAAAACTTCTGGAGATAATGCAGATTAATGAAAGTGTCAAATACACTTACCTTCAGAGTGCTTTTCATCAGCATCAGGTACAAGGTAGTCTGGGATATCCAGAGAAAACACCTCTCGCTGAGGAGGTTCTACCTTATAATCTTCTGATGTGTTATCTGGAGTCAGAGATTGAGACTTCTCATTTTGGGAAGTATGAAGCTCATAGTCCAATAAAACATCTTGTATGGGACAAGATATGGAGGTACCATCTTGTTCAGCAGCTTTTCCAGGGTCATTACCCTCTAGCATGACAGGCTGTTCTGGTATGCACTTAATCTCATCTTCAGATTCACTGCTTTCAGGGGTTGGGCTTTCCAGGTAGCTCATTCTCTCAGCTGGTGACATATCGCTAATATTACTCTGAATATGTTTTAAAAATTTCTTCACCTATAAAACAGTACAACATAATTAACAAAAACATTATATAAACCAAGTTTCCTGCCACATGATAGAAATCTCCTTAAGAACAACCAAGTACAATGACACAGTCACTTTAGTAACTTTATAAGTTTAAAAATAATATAAATATTGATAAAGTTACAGACAGAGATTATGATAATGTTTCTATGTGCTGTATATTATACTAGCCATCCCCCTGCAGCTTCGCCTGCATAGAAGTGAAACAGGACAGCGAGGAGGGCCCTCCCTGGCTCCTGACATCACGCTTCCCCCTCCCCTCGGCCCACAGCCTCTGTCTCAGATTAGCGCAAATATATTGCTCCTGCAAGCAAACTATGATTCTTAGCGTGATGAGAGAAGTTGCAAAATCAACTGGAATGTTCAAGCAAATTCTAGAAAAAAGCCTGATCTAAATCCGTTTAATAGTACTTTCGTTCGCTAGCTAAGCGGATGTAAGATACGCCCTGAGGCTGGTGTGTGAGTGAGGAGGAGGGCCCCGCTCCCCCGACCAGCTGTGCCTCTCTCGGATTCGTGCAAACAATTTGGTACCACAAGCGAACTATGATACACAACGCAATGAGAGAGGTTGCAAAATCAACCAGAATGTTTAAGCAAATTATAGAAAAATGCCCAATCTAAATCCATTAAGATAGATGGATAGATAGATCTTTATTGTCATTGTCACTTTTACAAAGGAACAACGAAATTGAAGGTGCAATCGACTCAGTGTGAGGAATAAGAGTTAAAAAGACAAAAAGACAGAATATAATAACAAACCGAATAGTAATAAATATACAAATTGCACTTGTTGACTTACGGTCTATATTGCACATTGAAAGAATAATATGGAGCAGTTTTATTTTGAGTTCAGGGCCATGATTGCTTTCGGATAAAAGCTGTTTTTAAGGCGGTTTGTCCTAGTTTTCATAGCTCTGTATCTCTTGCCCGATGGCAAAAGCTGGAAGAGGCAATGACCGGGATGTGATGAGTCCTGTGAAATGTCTATTGCTTTTTTGCGGCTTCGGGAGGTGTAGATTTGTTCCAGAGTGGGGAGGGTACAACCAATTGTTCTCTCCGCTATCCTGACGACCCTGTGGAGCGCTTTCTTTTCTGAGGAAGTGCAGCTGCCGTACCACACACACAGTCTGTACGTGAGCACACTCTCAATGGAACAATGATAAAAAGCAAGGAGCAGATTTTTTGGGAGGTGGTTCTTTCTGAGAATTCTCAGAAAATACAGTCTCTGCTGCGCCTTCTTTAGCAGCTCCTTGGTGTTGGCACTCCAGGTCAGGTCATCCTCCAGCTCCATACCCAGAAACCTGAACACCGGGACCCTCTCCACACATGCCCCGCCAATGATGAGTGGCTGGATGTCAGTTTTGTTTTTCCTAAAGTCAATAACAAGCTCCTTTGTTTTTTTGTTGTTGAGGAGCAGGTTATTGACTGTGCACCACTCTGACAGTCGCTCCACCTCGTCCCTGTATGCTAGCTCACCCTCCTTGCCCGAGATGAGTCCGACCACCGTCGTGTCATCCGCAAACTTTATAATCTTGTTGCTATGGTGAGTGGGGACACAGTCATATGTGTAGAGGGTGTAGAGGAGCGGGCTGAGCACACAACCCTGCGGCGTCCCAGTATTGAGGCTGAGAGCAGTGGATGTGTGGAGACCCAGCCTGACCCTCTGGGAGCGACCCGACAGGAAGTCCAGTATCCAACTGCAGGTGAGTGATGGAAGTCCCAGATCTGCCAGTTTGGACACCAGTCGTTGTGGGAGGATGGTGTTAAACGCCGAGCAGAAGTCTACAAAGAGCAGTCTGGCGTAACTCCCCTGCTGCTCCAGGTGGGTCAGGGCAGCATGAAGGGCTGTGGCCACAGCATCCTCCGTGGATCTCTTTGCTTTGTAAGCAAATTGAAATGGGTCCAGGTCTGCTGGCAGGCAGGCGATGATATGACTCCGCACCAGTTTCTCAAAGCACTTCATGATGACAGATGTGAGTGCCACTAGGCGGAAATCATTCAGACTGTTTGTGTTGGATTTTTTCGGCAGCGGAACAATGATTGAGGACTTGAGGCAGGATGGGACAGTGGCCTGGGACAGGGACTGGTTGAAAATCCTGGTGAAGATTCCAGCCAGTTGATCTGCACAGTCTTTCAGCACCCGTCCAGCCACACCGTCGGGTCCTGCAGCCTTCCTCGGGTTCACTTTCCTCATTACCCGCCTCACCTCACACTCTTCCACTGTGAGTATATTGCTGTTGTGATGGAGCTGCTGTTGGTGTCGCCTCAAAGCAGGCAAAGAAGATGTTCAGCTCCTCTGCCAGAGAAGCGTCTCCCTCAGCGGCCAAGGAGTTGCTGGATTTGTAGCCGGTGATGTGCTGGACACCCTGCCACACCTGCCTGGTGTTGTTACTCCTCAGATGATCTTCTGTCCTCCTTCTGTATGCTGCCTTGGCCTCTCGGATGCCTCTCTTCAGGTTCGCTCTGGCTACACTGTAAAGAGCCCCATCCCCAGACCTGAAAGCAGTATTCCTAGCTTTCAGCAGACTCTGGACATCCCTCGTCATCCAGGGCTTCCTGTTAGGATAAATCCTTATGCGTCTGTCCCTGGTGACGTTGTCCGTGCAGAACCTCATGTAATCCAGGACTGCTGTAGTGTGGTACTCCAAGTCTTGGTGATAGAAAACCTCCCAATCGGTTCTCTGGAAGCAGTCCTGCAACTGTTGGGAGGCCTCCTCGGGCCATATGGTAACAGTCCTGGTCATAATGGGAGCTTGTTTCCTGAGGGGAGTAGTTGTCTCATGAAAAGCAGACAGACATACAGACAGACAAACATTGGATTTTATATATATTGATATGTCGTTCTCTCTCTCTCATTATATATATATATATATATATATATATATATATATATATATATATATATAGAGAGAGAGAGAGAGAGAGAGAGAGAGAGAGAGAGAGAGAGAGAGAGAGAGAGAGAGAGAGAGAGAGAGAGAGAGAGAGAGAGAGAGAGAGAGAGAGAGAGAGAGAGAGAGAGAGAGAGAGAGAGAGCTATACACACACACCTACATACAAAAACTAAGGGAGACAGAAGAAATATTAAATACCTTTTGATATTGTAAAAAGATCTTTTCCTTTCAATTATTTTACTTAAAGGTTAAATGTTTGTAAATATTTTGAATGAAAGATATTTAAATCATTTACTTTGTCTTTTTTGCTTGAACAGAAGGACAAAGATTAAACATTATAGGAAGACTGCAAAAAATGTCAAGAAAACAAGATCAAAAATACAGATATTTTTATAGCCCATTTTGCTTTTATTTACTAAGAGTGCCAATATTAGTGGAAAGCACTATACTATAGATTTAAATTTTTAAATGCTATTCTTATTTTAGTAAATCTTAATGGTTACCCTAGATATTTTTGTTCATGTACAAAACTAGTTTTAGTCTGGCACTAACTTAAATGTGAATATTAATACTCATTTTAGGATGACATCAGAGAATAATGTTTTTACAAAACTCACTTTTCAGTAGGCTGAGATTTCCCATGGATGTTGTATCTACTATTTACACATCCTCAATTATGCAAGTGCCATAAATGAATACAAATCAGGAAATCAGCCCAAGACGTGATTCCAGTATATCAGCACACATGAAAAAATCAATACTCTATTCTATTACTGGACACTGGGTGGAAACAATGTTCAGTACAGAAGTGATGCTCTGCAAGTGCACACATTCAAATCCAAGAAAAATCTAACCAGGGCACAAGCTGTATGAAGTGATAACTCAACCTGCTGTCACACTGTCTTTGTGTCACTGAAATACTGTAATATCACTTAATGCTATTTTTAAAGACTGAATAAAAAAATTAAGAAGACCACAAGCTTAAGGCAGGCACTGGAGGTGTATTTGGAAGCAACTTGAATCCAACAGAGTTTACATACTCAGTCAAAACTAGCTGCATTCCTTTCTTCTTTCTTTTTGGGAAGCTAAAGGCTAATAATCCATTTCTTTTTTGGGGACCTGAAAGCTAAACAGCCACTCGCCCAGGAGTTGGACTGCTTGAACTAGCTGTAAGAGCCACTCTGTGAAACCAAGCTCTGTGCCAGCCGGGCAATGAGCACACAGGCTTGTCATTCCAACAAACAATTGTATTCCAAGTTAAAGAAAAGTGCAGTGCAGTCTATCCAATAAATAATCAAAAATGAATGATATAAGTGCAGGTTCTAGCGGCACGGTGGCACAGTGGGTAGCGCTGCTGCCTTTCAGTTAGGAGACCCAGGTTCGCTTCCCGGGTCCTCCCTGCGTGCAGTTTGCATGTTCTCCCAGTGTCTGTGTGGGTTTCCTCCGGGCGCTCCGGTTTCCTCCCACAGTCCAAAGACATGCTGGTTAGGTGCATTGGCGATTCTAAATTATCCCTAGTGTGTGCTTGCCCTACGGGGGGCTGGCGTCCTGCCCGGGGTTTGTTTCCTGCCTTGTGCCCTGTGTTGGCTGGGATTGGCTCCAGCAGACCCCCCGTGACCCTGTATTTAGGATATAGCAGGTTGGATAATGGATGGATGGAAGTGCAGGTTAAAAACTACAATAAAAAAAAATCAACAAATATGTAAAAATCCAACTTTGAAAGGTAAAATGAGAAATGGTCTTCTTTTAGGTATCTTTCCGCAGTCCTTCTCAGGTCCCATGGGTACCCATGGACATAGCCTGCCCCATCCCATTCGATCTGCCACTTTCATCAGTACCTGTGGACCCGGAGCCACCACCTCCATTGGTTTCTGCAACTCTCTCAATGTTGTGCCTCTTCTCAGGTTTCACTGTGTCAGAACCCCATCCTTTAACCTGCTCCTATGGCCTCTGTCACCAACTCTGCCTTTTCAACTATTCATCCAATGAAAGTGCCACCACCATCCTACTCCCTGTTAACTGTGCAACAGTCCGGTACTGCCAAACTCATCTTCCTCATTTACCTTTCCACACCCAGCCGCTGCTTTCAGTTTCATTTCATTTCCTTTCCTTGTACTTATTGTTCTTTTCTTCCTCCTCTCCTCTTACACTAGCCCCACTCCCGTTTAATCTATAATTATGTACAGCTCGTGCCTCCGGATTGTCCTGCTGTGCAAAGCCAACAATCACTAGTGTCTGTACATGTGCACCCTGCACCAATTCAAACTAAAAATGGAGTGTGCCTTCACTAAAAAGGATTAACAATTCAAACCATTAACATCATAGCCAGTTACTGAGCCCTATCTGAGAAGACTTAAAAGCAGCATTATTTCTAAAAGGGAAATTCAGCAACTACACTCTTGTGCCAGAAAGGGTATTTTTTTCTCATGAAGTTGCAGAGGGCACAGCAAACAGCCTAACTGTAAGCTGAGAAAGGCAACATTACAACCACAGCACACCATGGACAAAGGATCAGCTTCAACACATCCAAGTTATCCACTTGAACCCAGAGCAACAGCAACATGCTACTACACCCAGCACTGCCCATCATCCCGGAAGGCTTGGTATCATAAGATGCAAAGTTAGGCTGACAAAGCCACTGTATTGTTGAGTTTCCCAACCTTTCATATAAACTGAGCCCACAACCTCTGTCCAGAAATCTTATATTGGCCTCCTATAATTATCATATTCTTATTTTAGTCATTAACAAAAATCAAGACCACTGGTGAAGATGGGGATGTAGGAAGACCAGTAATGCGAAAGATACATCAACAGAGATCTGGTATTGCCACCGTAAATTAATGTTCACAAAAGTAGTTACTGCAACAGTTTCTTATTTAATTTCACAATCATCTCTCTTCTCATTTATAAGCAAGACAACAAGGTCCTTGATCTCCTCCACTTAGGCTGAAGTTTCTTTCATAGCCTGCAGAGAGCAAGTCATTATTTTCAAGGAGAAGATCCTGATCAGATCCTTAGAGATTACAGAGTCATCATCATCATCATCATTGAAAACCACAGAGATGGGACAATTTTAGTTAAGAATAAGGAATATTTAATAGTGCAAATATACTACCTTATTGATGGTCTTTGGCATCCTAGGTGCAGATATTTCCCCTTCCTCATTGAAAAACACATGGTTGTTTTTGTAAACAGCTTTCTGATGCTTGTCCAAATATCTTGTACTGACTTCAACATCTTTTTTATTATAATGAACTTTACCAACTTTGAATTTAGGGATATTTTTAAACCTAAAAATAAAATGCACAAAAAAGTGAAAAACATGCTGCTACATTTTCACTTAATAAAGTACTATTCAGAATTATCTGTAGATTGAAAGGGGATGCAAATGTTATATTACGAACATACCACAGTATTTAAAGCGAAGTTACAACACAAGTCATTTACTTTGTGTTTATTTCTTGCTTGAACTGAAGGAAAGATTAAACATTAGTCAAATAAAGAAGAAAACATTCATTTAAATGTGACCTCCTATCAGCTATTGCTTTACAGAGAATAGTACATTTTGACAGTTTTATTTTTTTATTTTTAGAAAATACGTTTGTATTTGGAGCACACATACAACGTTCAAACTGACTGCTTGATTTTGGCAGGGCAAGTCAAAAACTGGTTGTGAGCATATAATATTTGGCTGTCATGAGAGCGGGACATGAGTGCCATGACTCACTAAGATTACTTTAAATGAAGTCTGTAACATAAAATCACTGGAAAATCATGTAGGCCTGTAGTTAACTTAATATATGTTTTTGAAATTTAAACTTTTATTTGCCATTCACAACAAATATATTGGAATTCTGAACCGTATTTGGTCTCTTGGTAAAGAATAAAAAAAAAAAAAATACACGAATAATAAAAAGAGTTAAGAGTTTTAAATATCCACATAAAATGGAAGGGTCCATATTCATATAAATTCTTTAAATGTACATGGATTATATATATTCATAAATATACATATACAAGATACATATAAAATTTTAGAAAGCGCAAGAACTTTGTTTTTTTATTGTGAATTAAAAAATCTTTATGTTTTACATAAAAAGGATTAGGATGTGGTGGGATTTATAAACAATTAGGTGATTTGGGTACTATGGTGCTTATAAGGCATGGCCACAGTGGGCAACACCATATGTTATTAATACTGTTTTTATTTTTGGCATAAAGAAAGAATGTCATTTTGGTGCCTTTCTTTTTGGAGTTCAGGGGCAGCCTCAATGGTATGAATGGAAAATTATGCAATGTTGGGAAATCCCTTTGGAAAAAAATACAGTACATTTACATTATGTGAGTGAGACATGGCTTTCTAACTGTTCCATACGAACTTTTATTTTATTTTTTAATGCATGACACAAAACACAAAGTGAGTGGTATGTAAATGACCAATCACAGACCAGAAATGGAGCTCAGTTATAACGAAATAAAATACACTCATACTGCTGTGTCAACAATCAATTAGCACTGATATTGCATCTATATGATTTTATGTTCATTGACAAACCCAACAGAGAAGCAGTTTATAGTGGCTAAGAACTCTCTACATCACGGGTGTCGAACTTCAGTCCTGGGGGGCCACAGTGGCTGCAGGTTTTCATTCTAACCATTTTTTTCATTAGTGACCAGTTTTTGCTGCTAATTAACTTCTTTTTCTTTAGTTTTAGTTAACTTGACTCAGGCCCCTTAGGTGTCTCTTTTATCTTAATTAGCAGCCAAACAATAATGAGACACAAAACAAGCCACCACATAACCAGCTAACCTGTGCTCATTGCACTATATCTGAAAATAAAGAAAGGTGAAGGTTTCAGTAAGACTGATCTCTCAGGTCACCAAAACATTTTGACTGCGTTCTTAGAAAAAAACAGAAAAATCAACAGTTTTGGAAATGTCTGCTGTGGCAGAATGAGAGTAACAACAAGCCACGGAATTAAATAACGGGTTTAATTAACAACAGGCATCAAATTTTCATTAAGAGATTGGTTGGAGTGAAATTGGTTGGAGTTTGAAATCCCAGTTTAGCTGGTCATCTGTTGGCTCGTTTCACATCTCATTTCTGTTTGGCTGTCATTTAATGAAAAAAAGAGTCAATTCAGAGGACTGAATCCTTAAAAACAGGGCTATTAAAATGAAGGGAAAAGAAGTTAATTAGCAGTGAAAACTGGGCACTGATTAGGAAAACCTGCAGCCACTGCGCCCCTCCAGGCTTCTGGTGCATATATCCCTCCTTCATTCAATCCTACATAATTTAAATGTTGGGTCATGCACAGTCAAGGCCTATCCCTGAAGCACTGAGTACACTGCAGGAACCATTCCAGGACAGGCTACCAGGATGAACATTTAATTAACCACACATACCAGATCAATTTAAAGCCATTAATTAATCTAAAACGCATGTCTTTGTGATGGGGGTGGGAAAAAAATAAAGTACCTGGAAAAGGGCAGAGGATACAAACTTTTCAGAAGTATTGACTGGGCCAGGATTTAAAGCCAGTCTCTTGGAGCCATGAGGCAGCAGCACCTCACAGGGCTTACCACTTTGCCACAAAGCTGTTCAATCATTAGTGATTTCTTTTATTTAAAAATTGAATGTGACTGCAAAACTAAATCCTTTCCAAAATTTCCTGCCAAAAAAAATAACCAGAATTTGTTCGTCACTGGACATCATAACAACAGTCCTATTATCAAGGAAATCTGTTAAAATGGTAGACGAATTAAGCAATCATAGAAACAGTAATATGCAACTTTAGATAATGGCACTAGTGAGCTAAACTACAAGATATAATCTTATCCGAGAACTGGTCATTTTATTATTTAGTGCACTTACTGTTTGTAACTCAAAAGGACTGTTCATATAAACAAACTCTTTTCTAGTAGCAAATTGTTTTTTTTTAGATACAGGCATATGGTTGGGGGAATTTATACATATTTTGAAGTTACATGTGAGAATATTGAAACTATACCTTTATTTTTATTAACTATATAAATATATTGCCACAGTATACAGTATATTCTTCAAAAATGGGTTTTAATTAAATATTTAATATTTACAAAAGTCAACCTTCACACTGAATGTGCGTGTTAATTTTCACCCCAATCATCCTCTATAAATTTTGCATACCCAATTAAATGATTTTCAGAAAGACCATACTGAACTAAGCTTTAAAATGCAAATCAGAGTTTGCCTTTTGGCTTGGGATTTTACAATTTTTAACGTTTAATGTTTTAAAACTGTCTAAGGGCAGCTATGGTTGACTTAATTTAAGATCCTTTAATTTGTATATATGCCAGTAAATTAGTTATAATTAAAAGTTTTCAATTTTATGCCATTTAAGAAAGAAAATCATTTTACTTCATTTTACATTACATATATACAATATGTTGGGCTTAACAAGACATTAAACAGTAGTATCAACTAATGTAGTATGTGAATGCAAAAAAAACAAACCTGGAATACATATTTATTTCATCATATAGAGCAATGATTGGCCAAAAGTAACCACAGTAAAATATGTAAATATGTATTACAGTTTTCAATTTTCCAAGTATTTGGAAATCTGAATGTGGTATTCAAATTCAAACTGAACAATTTTTAAAAACTATGTACAGGTTGACTGAAGTTTGTTGAAGGGTTATTTTGCTGGTCAGAGAATGAAGACAGAAGTGCTAATTTTCAGAGGAAAAATCTCTTGTTGAGGTTTAGAGACCCTTCCAACTTAAATGAAATCAGTCTAAATTAGAACTACTTTACATGTATTGCAAACACGAACAGTCGCTGGGTTTCTTGATAAAAAAATATATTTCCATTTACAAATGTAAGTATAGGAATATTAACAAACTGTCCTTGCAAATGGCTCCTCCAGTGTACTTCAAAGTTACCATTTTAAATGTCAGGTAATGAATAAACTGATTTAAAATATACACAGAATGTGCCTCCATTCTGTTGTTTCACTGGTGCATATTCTGTGTCATGATCTTTAGCAGGTGGCTCACCACATTCAGCTGAGCTAGTATGAATAGTAAATTGTGATATTTCAATATTGAGGACCACAATAAGTGTGTACAGTATGATTATCAGGTCACAGTAACAGTAGCTCTTCTTTTGGATACTATGAGTTTCTGGTCTTCTTTGACTATTAGTATGAGTGAAGCAGGTAGGGATGAGAGAACTTAGAGAAGGGACTGCAGCAGGGTTCAGTTCAAGGCTTACATTTCTGCATCTCTATACAAACAAGAAAGATTGCCACTGCAGTCACTTTTTTGCATGGATAAAATAAATATAAAAAAAAGCCCTGCAAATTTTTATAAGGGCCTTCCTGCATGCACCTTGAGAAATGTGAGTTAAACAGCAATAACCTTAGTAATTGATCATATTGTTTGCCAAATGGAATGATAATGTCCAGAAAACACAAATACAATGTATAAGTCTAAGCAGACATCCTGTGGAAATCACAGAGAAATTCCATTATATATATGCACATGTTCTTTTCCATTCAAGGTTTTTCAGTCTGGTGCTGTAGCTGAGAATTTCAAAATACAGTTTTGTGATGCTAGTAGTGAGAAGCTCATTTTAAAGGTCACATATGCATCAGGGATTATATATTTTATAGCATTAAAAAAATACTATTATGTTTAAGCAGAAAATAAATGTAGATTTAAATGTAAAATATACAGCATCTCTGCCTCCCAGATGAAATTAAGATGCATTTCTGTTTTCCTCAGTAACACATAGTTTTGAGCCCTCTTTAACATGCAGTCATATATGAATTATACATTTTTATACTAAAGAAGAACAAGTCTTTGTGTTCATGGTATGTTATTTTAGTTAGTTCTATGCTGACGTAGAAAGGCCATGACTTTACCGTTCAGTCCGCTGAAGCCCAATGTTATCCAAAGCACACAGTACAAAGATGCACCTCAAGCTGCCAATTGGCCTCTTCTGTCAGATGGGAAAATTAGGACGACCTTCTCACTTACAGGGTGAAAGAAGAGATTTTTTGGCTTCTCACAGCAAAAATGGGCATGGTCGTGATGTTTGTGGACTGCCTTTTTAAACAAATCTCTGCTTCATTTACAGCAAAACAGGTGCGAGTTAATTTGTGCATTTATAGTTTCATTCCCTTAAAGTAATACTGTTTTCAAGTATGAGAATATTATTTATTATTTTAGTAAAGTATGTTTGATCACTGAGAGAAAAGATATGCCTATTTGGGGATAATTTTGGAATGACTGAAAGATTAATAGTCAGAAATGATCCTATAATAAAATCAAATCTAAAATCATAGTGACTGAGTCATGCTTAAGCCTAGAGGTAAGGCTAATTGTTACAGTAATATAATTCTATATGTTTGCTTTTAGCTTACCTTTCACTGGCACCGCATTTCAAGCCCAGCATTTTATAAGTATCTTTTACTGCTTCATATGGAGTCTCTTCAACATCTAATTCATGGCTGCAAAACAAGACAATAAACAAAGCCCTAACGTTAATACATTTTTAGACATTTTACTATATTTTTAAAACAAGAAAATAACTTTAAAACAGTGTTTATAATACATGTGAAATATACTGGAGAACTGTCTACATGTAGGAACTCCTCAAACATATTTGAATAGTTTCTTATTATTCTGTACACTCAATCCTAAAAAAAACCTTTTCAATCACGATTTAGTTAAATTTTACATCTGGTGCAGAAGAGGTTATCACCATGGTAAATGATGACCTCAGATTAAGATACCATAAATTTCAAGACACACTTTTAAATAAAAAAGGCATTTTCTATGGTATGGTACACTACTGAAAACAGTACAGAATATAAAATGAAACATTATCAGTACATATTAAAAACAATATTTCATTTTAAATGAACATACATGGTATTTGTTTATAATCTTCTGAGGCAAGTATTATAACTGTAATTCATCTATTTAGGCAGGCAAGTAGCAAACTTCACCACAGGACATCATATTTTGTAATATAATCTTTAGAAGATCCATGATCCTCTCCTTCAATGATACTGAAAGTGCTAACACTGATTGAATGATTCTTAATTCACTTTGAAATATGAGTAAGCGGCAAGAACTGAGATGTGTTGATAGTTCATATCATTTGTTATTTACTGTATGTTTATGCTATTGCTTAATTAAATACGTTTGATTACTAAGCACTACTTACAAAAAAAAGAAAATGTGTGCTTCTTTATTGGATAAGATTTTTTTTTTTTAAATCAACAAAATAGTACAATATAAATAAACAAATTAATCCACAAACATCTTCATTGAAATTCTCTTTTGTTAGGAAATGCCATTCCACTATGTCTAAAGTTACAGCGTACTTACCGCTAATTGAGATTTTTTTTCAAGCTAAACACCAGCTTGGATTTAAAACTGAGGTTGACATGATTTTCCTACACAATGCAACACTTATTTACACAACTAGTTATCAATATCGAATTACTTAGGCACTTGGAATACAGAGGAAGAACAGCTTAATCTATCATAATGAAAACTAAAGTAAGGTGATGACAGAAATCAAGCTTTTATGTTCTACACTGCTTTCACCTAAAAGTGGGCATCTGTGACCTATAACCTGAGTGGTATTATGGAAGGGGGCTACAGTACAGACACACAAGAAAGAAAGAAAGAAAGAAAGAAAGAAAGAAAGAAAGAAAGAAAGAAAGAAAGAAAGAAAGAAAGAAAGAAAGAAAGAAAGAAAGAAAGAAAGAAAGAAAGAAAGAAAGAAAGAAAGAAAGAAAGAAATTGAACTTTAGTTTAAAGGTACCATACTATATTCAGATTGTAAAGGAGAAAATCAATAAGCGTCACTTCAAAGAACAATCTAAATGATTATATTACATTAAAAATACAGTATATTGCAATTATTAAATCATGACTGTAAAACATTTTAATTGCTTGGCAAAGGTCTACTATCAAGGTATCACCATAATGAAAAATTGGGATTCTTCCAATAACGTATCCTAAAAAATAACTTGAAATTATAGAAAAACTTGCTAAGTGAATTAAAATGGTAAGAAAATGATAAATAATGTTAAGGCAATTATCAGATCAGCTGCTAGCCAACATGAATAAAGGTCTGTGTGAGGTCAGAGTTTCTATATCACACACTACAGTTGAAGACAGAACTTAAATGAAAGCAAAACTCCTAAACTTGTAGCTTATAAGCACAAGTACTGTACAGTCACAAGATTACATGCCTGTATTGTTGTGGCCCATTTTCACAGGCAAAAATATTTCTTACTCATATGAATGCCTGAATGTGAAAATACATATTTGGAGTTTTCTTTTAAGAGTAATTATGTATTTTACTGAATTTGTTTCTGTTATTGGGGGGTTCCAGGCATTTAGACTTACAGTATATCAAGGTAACTGAAGAACACTCATCTCAAAGAAAATAATACAATTTATAGATAAATACAAGAAAAGATCGGACACAAGACAGAAACATTTAACACAGAAGAGGCTGGCTGATTTATTCCTTTGTGTTTTTTCATTTAGGATCTCAAATCTGAAATATTACCATGAAATTACAGTTAGTTCTCCCCCATTCTAATGTACAACTGCTAAAGAGAGAGGGCTAAACTGCTCGGCTGTGACACAAACCTTTTCTCTCCAAATGAGTTAAAAACTTGTACAAACTATAAGTTTACCTGAAATAGGTAATCATGAGATTTTTTACACAATAACAATCAAACATGAGAAAGCAGGTCCTGAGCTAGAAATTAACAGTTATAAAATACCAAGCCTTTAAGGATGACACCTGATGTAGTGCTGAGCTACAAGTCATTGCTCTCAGTTCAAATAAAGAATATGAGTGGAGTGCATGCTTTGTTTAGGCCACGTGGTCCCTTGTGTAAGTGGTGCATTGTTATCTTCCTCAGCTTGCCGTTATACTGTTTGCCATTTCTTTTGCCACTTCAAGGGAGAACAGCAAATCTTTTTGGCACAAGAACAACTTCTCCTTACAGGCTGCGCCCACACTGACTAGCACAGAGCTTGAACTTGAAGCAGCACATGTTAGAGCTAGTTCAGGGAATCCAGCTCCAAGGCTTGATGGGGTAGAGTCCAGGCTTAAAGACAATGCTTTTTAGAAAGCTCAGAGCAAAAAGATGTAAGCACCTATTTTAAAGGAAATTATAACCTCTGATGATTGGATCAGGAATCCTTTCAGTTACAGATCCAGTGTTTGCTTGTAAGTGCATTATTTTGTCCAATGGAGTGAAAATGAATTGTTGTTCTAGAGCCATATTGTCCAAATTTGTCTTTTTAGTAATGTCAACTCATCTTTCATTAACACATCTTGAAACTCATAAAGCAAGCTGACCAAATACCGGTTATATGGCTCAGCTCCAGGATAGTTCAACCTGGGATGCAAGTATACTTGCTGCATTTCTTTTTAAGGTCTGTTCTTCGAAAGCCTTGTATGTAGTGTTAAAATTGCAACTTCGCTATCGATGCCACCTTTCAGACCTCAGTACTGGTACCAAAATGGTTCTAAAGCAAGTAATGGATAACTCCAAAATAAAACCCCATCTTACTCCAGCCTTTCTGGTGCACTACACAATTGTTTCCAGCATATCTATGTAGTTTTTCTCACAGTGAAACTGAATGAGTGGAAAGCTGATGTTAACTTCCAGTACTGAAAACCCCAAAATGCTGGTACCATATCATTTTAAAGTTTGTTTTTTTTTTTTTTTTTTCTTTTTTAGCATTTTTGCAGTACCGGTATACTCTGCAATCCTACTGATTTGCCAGTGAAAGCCTAACAAAATGGAGCAGTGCCCACTTTGTCCTGTGTCTTTCCATACTTAAGTTGAACATCTGAGTTTATTTCGGGTTTCATAATATTATGGATTAGAAAGACCTTACTGAAAAACATTCAATTTATAATTACTATCATATGAAAATCATACACTAGGTCTATTACAAATTAGGACTCTCACTCATCCAAGTCTATTTCTTCCTGTTCTATACAAAGGACTGAGAATTTTACAATAAAGAAGCTTCAGCTGAAATCACTCATGACATTTAGCTGCAGTCATCACAAACATTTAGTCTTATGTAAATAATTTGTAAAAACAGCAAGTTCATGGAGGACTTCCACCACATACTGTATATGAATGTATGTGTATGTAGTCAACAGAAATTAAATGTAAAGTTGTATACATTTAAACAATACATTTTAAATATTAAAACTCCTATTCAATTACTGACGAGTCTACTACAAACCTTGGACTTATCCTTTCAGTAATCCCCTAGAAGTAAGGTTAAACACTGTGCCAATTTGTATTTTAAACACCATAAATGAATATTCCTAGTCTTACTGTAGAGAATGCGAAGGAAAAAAAACTTATCCAAATAAACACTCTGTTCCCTCTGCCAATCCAGTTCAGAGAGCTATATAACAAATGAGCTGAGTATGCAGTTGTTCCTCATATGCACAGGGTGAGCCAAAAAGAAGTACCACATTTCAAAACATTTATTCTACAAAAACGCTACAAGATAAAATAAACTTCACTACGACACAAGAAAGGGTATACAAAATATATTTTTTCACTGTGTTTAAAAAATGATGTCTTCAAGGTGGTGGCCATTACTAGCGATACACTCTTAAAGACGATTTCTGAATGCTCACATGACTCATTGGGCTATTTCAAGGGGAATAACGCGATTTGTTGTGAATAGCATCCTTGAGGGCTTCAAGGTTTTGTGGTCAGCGTGTGTATACCTTCAACTTGAGATATCCCCACAAGAAGAAATCGCACAAAGTGAGATTTGACGAACGTAAAGGCCACCCGACATCGCCACGCAGGGAGATCAGCTTCCCCGGAAACATCTCCGGCAACACTTGCATGGATCTCTACGCTGTATCAGCTGTTGCTGCATTATGTTGAAACCAGACATCCACCACATCCATTTCTTCCATTTGGGGCCGCACAAAGTTCTCTAATATTTCAATATAACGTTCTGAAGTGATGGTGACCGTTAACCCCCACCCAACCCTCCAAAAAAGTAAGGGCCTACAATGCCGAATTCTGCATTGGCGCAACAAACTGCAACACGCTCACTGTGGAAGGGTCTCTGATGAAGTTCACGAGAGTTGGTTTCAGCGCAATAGCGAAAGTTTTGCTTATTTATGCAACCATTCAAATGGAAATGTGCCTCATCGCTGCACATGACGATGGCATCTTGATGAACGGTTTGCAGAATGTTTGCATATAACTCTCTACAGCTCTTCAAGTTTCTCTCAGTGAGTCCCTTCACTACCAACATTTTGTACAAATGGAAATTAAGGTCCTCATGCAAAATCCTCCTCAAAGACGTGTTAGAAAGGCAGAAGCACACTGAACATCTAGGAGGCTGCAAAATTGGTGCCCTTACACCTTGGATGTTTTCAGGTGTTCGTACAGTCCATGTTGGCCTGGAGATTTTCTATTCAATGTTGTACCCGTCTGTCTAAATTTAGCCACCCACTGAAGAATTGTTTTCAGATTTGGGACATCACCGTTAGGAGGAATGCTGAAGTGCGTTCAGAAGGCGCGTTGCATAGTGTTGATGGATTAATTGTTTTTGAAGAATGCTTTGACAGTGAAAGCACAGTGCACACCGGACCAAGGCATGTTGCCTATCAAAGGACCTCTTCCCCAACCCATTCGGCTGCCTCTACCTCACGCAATGACCTTGAGAAATGTGGTACTTCCTTTTGGCTCACCCTGTATTAAAATAGCAGGAAGATTTGTCGGAGATCTGGCAAACTTATGTAAGAATGATATTAATAAAAATCTAAAAAAATTCTTGAACCATTCTTTACAGAATTTTATTTTTTTCCAGTTTAAGAATTTTTTTTTCTATTTAATTAAAGTAGGTAAATTAGGGTTCTTAAAATTACATTGGGTCTTTGTACAAACAATATAGTGAAATATTCTAAAAGAGATTTTTCATGCACAATGTTATACCATTTTGTGTTACTCCAAACACTGAGTTACAGACTGAGCCATTTTACCTGAGAGAGATGCAAAGATTTTAACCAAAAACATTCTGAATGTAGAACATTCCCAAAACATACAAAAGTAAATTAGTACATTTTTAGAAGGAAATTGCTCTAGCTTGACAGAAATAGCTAATCAAAAATTAAATCAATCATAATTATTTAATCAGAAATTAATTCATCATACACAACACACCATCATAAAGTAACTTTCTATATATTTCTGGATTTCACAGTCAAAGCCTTTATTCTACGCTTTGTTACTGTTATCAGGTTAAATTCTGTTTTTCTAGAGTTAATATGTATAAAAATAGGTTAACTGGTTAGCAATATAATGTATTCGATTACAGGTACAGGTTCAACTTAAATCGTGCAAGAAAACCACAATTGTTGCAATAAATGCAAGCAAAAGATAAAGAAGGAGAGTCAATCACTGCATGGAATCTCAATTTTTGCTATTACTACATCTTTAGTCACATGTATAAAAGCTATTACATACCTTCGTTTAACCTTTACTCGTCTCTCAGATGGATAGTCATCATCATCACCATCATCATCACTGTTACCGTTTTTCTTTCCCTGACTGTCTTGGAACACACTTCCTTGTGTAAATGCAGTAGGTGTATTCTGATTCAAATCTGTGTTTGACAAAAAGAAGATTATTAAAAGTAAAAAGATAAAATTTAAAGTTTTTTGAATCTCTTGAGAAAGACTGTGTGTAGTGCTATACACATTTGAAGCAAAATGAGTCAATCTAAAGACATCTGTAGTCACCTGAACATCACTACAGGCAAACTGTTTGATATAGAGAACAATACAGTCTTTGCTTGTTGAAATGTAATGAGATTTGACAGGAACATGCAATATTATTTTGTGACTAGCAAAAATATTACATTTTCACATACACACAATAAACACTAGTATTTAAGAAAGTAAAATAATGAACGTATAACATTTTGTTTTCAAATAATTTCCTGGAAATTTACCAATCAATCTACACAAAAAAAAAAAAAAAAAAATCACAGGCTATCAATAGATCTTAAATCTGTTGAAAACTGGATGTTTCTATCCATAGTATGCGCACCAATCACTACATTGGCACAGTGGACTCCATCCTCACTGGTTACATAAAATGCCAGAGAATGGCACCTGTCCAGCTCATGACCACAGGCCATTTCAGAGGATAGTTAAGTTGGCTCAGAATATTTCTGGTGCACTTTTGTCTTCTATGTAGGACGTACTGTATTATACACACCATATTTGAAGTAGTGTTATTAAAGCCATCCTTGAAATTAGATTTTTATCCTCCTCCATTATAGCAATTGATTCAGAACCATTAAAACTTGCAAGCACTAGATTCAGGAATTTTATCCTCAGTTCAACAGACACTCATAATGATACATGCTCATGCCTGAGTGTTTCAGTGCTGCATTCATTGTTTATTTTTTTGTCTGCTGCCGGCTCTGTACTACTGTTGAGATATGCAAGTAACAACTTTCTTGTACTGCATCCACATGCCAATAAATTTGAAGCTGAATTTTAAAAAGTATCAGCCTCACATCATTTTCCACCTATTAAAATGTTTGCTATTTGTATTCTGCTCTTTATATTCTGACCCTACTGACCATGCTACTCTATTGCACAAGCTTTAAAATACTGTTCAGACTCTGTGGCACTATTCCTTCAAACTTTCATTTAGAATTAATGAATCAGTTTCATTATGTACAGAAATGTGATCACTGAACTCTTATCACTATGTTCTGTCATTAGACACTGTGATACTCAGGGCTCAGTACTGGACCACTATTTTCATTTTACATTCAACCAGTAAAAGAACTAGTTAGAAAACATAATATTGACTCCTTTAATTCACCTTTTTCATCAGCTGCTCAAACAATGCTATCTGTAAGTTTCAGATAAAAATGTAGCTTTGATGATCACTGATGGGATTAGGAAGTTCAACCATATAACTTCTTAAGTCTCTTCATTGGTTTCCAGTTAAGATTAGAACCAATTTGAAAACAATTCTTCTAACATATAAAGTACAAGTTTAAATAGATGCGATCCTATTTTTTAAACAGAACCTATTAATTCATACATAGTATCAAACTGTACACGACCACAAAAATTCCGACAATAAATAAAATTACTGAAAGTGGTTGAACTGTTTCATATTCCCCAGAGCTATTAAAAAAATGACAAACGAGGCGAGGGAATACCTTTTTGGTCACACATTTCAGGTGTTGTTTAGGCTGGTTACAGCAATTTAGTTTTTTAGTCATTATCTCAAAAACAATAACTTGACAACCATTAAGAATTATTACTGATCCTCTTCTGTTCTGCTTATACTCTCAGTATCCTGCTAGGGCAGTATGGGTCATGAGTACTTTGCTATGCTCTTTCTCCTATCCATGAAATGAGACATTAGAGTCTTTGGAAACCTTAGGATTCAATGGTTACTGACCCAACACTATTTTAACTTAGTTTAGACAGCTGTGGACTTCTCCATGTACCTATGAAAAGAAACACAGCTCACTGTAATTTTTCCACTTCTTGTCAGCTGGCAATACATCAGTTTTTTAAGTTAATGGGACTTTAAATTAACTTGCCTTCATTAATATTTAATAAATCGATTTTATATTTTACTGTTTGAATCCTAGCCTGTTCATTGTCTGTATGTAATCGGTAAGTTTTCTCTACGTCTGCATAAGTTTCCTTCCATATCCAAAAAAAGATATGCAGGTTAGGTTTAATTGCCGACTAAACTGGTTCAAATGGGAGAGTGTAGGTGTGTGCCCTGTGGTAAACTTGCACTGTATATAGGCTTCTTCCTCATCTTGGACTGCTGCCAAGATAGTATCCAAACGGCATGACCCTAATTTGGATTATGTAGGTTTAATAATGTAATGCATATAAATACTCTATCTTTGTTAACCTTACTATGTGCATGTGAATGATGTAAGGTTGTGTACTTTACTGTTACTGTATTATAGCTCTGAATATGTGTAAGCTCTCCGAGTCTCAATTAGAATTAGATCTGCCATACCTTGAGTTATATCTTTCAGGGACCAAGTAAAAATCAGTGATTGTTGAACATGGAAAAGTGAAAAAAATCATATTGATGAGTGGGATTAGCAGCAAAAGTAACAACTGCACAAAATTCCCTCTACGTGATGTTTATATAATTTTCAGTGTCTCTACAATTTAAACTAGTTCAATTACAATATTTAAGGATGCACAAAACAAACTGTGAATCTAAGCCTTACATTACTAAAACTGCACAGTGAAGAGGATGTGGTCTTTGCATGTTAAGTACCAGCTAAGCGAGTTCTATTAAGAGTCATATGTACAGTATTATTGCCTAATAGCCACAGATATAAAAAGATGAGTAAAACAGAAAGCATATAGGCTCTTAAATAGCTGTTCCTACTTTTAAGAGGTTCTCACGTGATAAAGCAATTTTAGTAGGTTGAGTTCCTGCTAACTAGATTACTTTTGTATACTTTTTGAAACATTTTATTACTTAAAACTAAGAAAAAAGGAGGATATTAGAAGACCTAATGTATGTACTGTATATGATCATCTTTTCATCCTTTTTTGTTTTGTTGATAATGGGTTGAATTCATCTGACCCTCAACTTTAACAAGGGCCCCAGTCCCTGAACTAGCCACACAGCATGATGGAACCTCCACCAAATTTGACAGTAGGTAGTAGGTGTTTTTCTTGGAATGGGGTGTTCTTCTTCTGCCATGCAAAGCGCTTTTTGTTATGACTAAATAACTCAATTTCTGTCTCATCAGTTCAAAGCACTTTATTCCAAAATGAATCTGGCTTGTCTAAATGAGCATTTGCATACAACAAGCGACTCTGTTTGTGGTGTGAATGCAGAAAGGGCTTCTTTCTCATCATCCTGCCATGCAGATGTTCTTTGTGCAAATTGCGCTGAATTGTAGAATGATGTACAGATACACCACCTGCAGCAAGATGTTCTTGCAGGTCTTTGGAGGTGATCTGTGGGTTGACTGTAACCATTCTCACAATCCTGCACATATGCCGCTCCTGTATTTTTCTTGGCCTGCCAGACCTGCTGGTTTAACAGCAACTGTGCCTGTGGCCTTCCATTTCCTGATTACATTCCTTACAGTTGAAACTGACACTTTAAACCTCTGAGATAGCTTTTTGTAGCCGTCCCCTAAACCATGATACTGAACAATCTTTGTTTTCAAATTTTTGCACAGCCAGTTTTTCACATTTGATTTAATTTCATACAATTAAATACTGCTTTACTAAAAATCTTTGTTCAGAAAACACCCCAGTACTCAGATGTTCCTAGGAAACGAAAGACATACCACTGTTATCTTTTTTGTTGAAAGTAAATTATTATGCAGGCTGAGAGGGGTTCCCAAAGTTTTTCATATGACTGTAGGTATTTACAATGTGTTTTGATGCACCCCAGCATTTCCAGAACGTTTCCAGACAAGAGTGTGAAAGTGAATGGTCACGCAGAAATGCTATGGGCTTGCATGTCTTGAACAAGGACTATACATAATGAATGAATGAATAGTATCACCAAAATAAAAATTTGGATTTTGGGCTAAAATTGAAGTAAAATAGTTACATATAGGTAAATAATGGAACAAACTGTATTGGGATATGTAAACAATGTACATACATGGATAACTAAAACATATTTTATAATACTCTGAACACAAATATGTTACCCAATAGTGGCCTTGAGAAATGCGTTGGCCACAGTAAAAGATGAAGCTTTCAATATCAAGTTATATAACTTCATTTTTATTCAGTTGCTTATCACAAATTATACTCATTTTGGTTTTAACTTCAGCCTGCAGCTTTCCTAGATAATGCTGTTGGAGATGCACTGAATACACACCTGGGGCTTTGGAGTGATCCCTGGAAGATGTAGTTCTTTTTTGAGTGCCTCCATCACTGGGTTGGCTCTCTTTAGGACATGAACTACCTTGGTGTTGATCATTATTGTGATTTGTTGACTCTACCATGCTATGATGAGAATCTGTTGCCGAGTTATACTGCACAGATTCTTCTGAATCAAAGTTGATTTGTCTAATCATTTTTATAGTCTCTGTGGAGCACACCTCACATATTTCTGGGTTTATTTCAATTTGTGAGTCACTGAACATCCTGGCAGGATGTTCTATATTCACAGATTTAATGTCTGTAGTGATGTGTGGTTGTTGTGTTTCATTTAACAAGGCATTCTCAAGTGTGAAACTGCTATAAGAATCATCCACTGTCCAACCCTGGGAGGCCCAGTACTGAAACTGCTCCCAGAAATAGTAATACTGCTCATTAGAATGCTGCTCCCATTCATCTTTGCTAGCAGGAGAATCCCAAGGCAACACAGATTGATCATCAGAACATTCAGGATGTTTTTCCAGCCAGGTCTGCCACAGAAGATTTTCGCTGTGAAAACTCCAGTACCTCTCCCAGCTGTCAAAGTTAGATGGCTCCTGAGTGGCAGTCAGGCACATATCCACTTCCGTGATCACACCTTCACATTTAGAATCTCTGCTGACATCAAAATCACCTTCTTCCTTTTTAAAGGTATTTGGCTTATCACACTTTGTGTAGACAGATGGTCTTTTCCTGGTAGTCCTTTCTTTTGCAACCCTTTTAACACCTTGAGAAATCTGTTTATTTCAAAAAAGAGAAAACTGTGATTTAACAGAACTTGTTTTAATCATTCAGTCAGATTTCTAATTCTAATTAAATAATGTAGCATCACATAATATTTCATTAGTGACAGTTATCTAAGTTAAGTTTTTTTAAAAAAAAAAACATTTTGGCATGTCTACACAGACATTTATCAGGTTAGTGGAGCACTTTTTTGTATTTTAGTAAGATATTGTAATATTCAATGTACCTTAAATGCATACATGTTTTTCTCAACAAAAGAAAATTTGTCTAACAATACTTAAATGTTTTCATGCTAATCAATTTAGAAATATGCTATAAACAGTGTAACACATAGGATTTCAGCACTTATCTACATGCAAGTGCACTGCACATAGAGAAACTCGCATCATAGGGCTAGCTACATTCCAAATGGTAGGCTTCTTTTTTTTTTTTTTTTTTTTTTTTTTTTTTTTTTTAAGAAGTCTGAACCCAGACAACCTCTTTTAAATTGTGTGAACATATCTTTCAGTTTACAGCACCTTTCATGAAAACTGACAAGTTTAAGTAATGTTGAATCTAGATGATCTGATACTTTTTAATTCTTAATCAAAACTGCAGATGCACATATTCCTCTGAGTGACTGGAATCAACCACCTTTCACTTATAAAGTGCAATTCGATAACTATTTTAAACAGACCAATTTTGTTAAAATATAAATGTAAGTCAAATTGTAAAAATTATCATCTTACTAAGCAAAAATTAGCATGATAAAAATACCAGCTATCAATCAGTACTGTGACAAATTAAGTAAATACAATGACTGACTGAATACAACATATTCAACTGTTTAAACAAATGATACATGTAAATAATATTGAAATCAGCAAAACTGTCAATACTATCTTAGCTTATACCACATCCAGTGTTTAAAAGAATCAGCATTACAAACGACTGACAGTGGGGAACCTCTACCATACAGCATCAGTTAATATGAATTAGTGCTATGAAGCCTTAAAGCAGTCAACACGCAATTTTCATAAGGATGTGCACTTTGAGCACAAATCAGTATCTAAGTTGAACTGTTTGTGTTGTGTTAGAATATATGAAAGGAATGTCAGCACATCACATAATTTGATCTCTCTCTAATAAATGCTTGGCAAGCTATTAGTGCAGATCATCCAAATGTAAGAAAAAACTACAAACTACACATAAACACTCTACAGATTTCTCCAGTGCCTTCAATAATATCTAGTCATCCCTGTTAAGGGGTAAGCTCAGAGATATGCTGGTGGATGAGTCAATGGTGTCCTTTGGACTGTTAGGCAGTCCATAGTCCGTGAGACTCGAGGACTGTGTCCCTGATTTGGATATGAGCAACACTGGAGCACCACATGGAACAGTCCTGTTTCTTTTCCTCTTCACTCTGTACACCTCAGACTATAAATATAACACCAGGGGCCTCATGTATAAATGGTGCGTACACACAAAAATGTTGCGTACTCCCGTTTCCACGCTCACATCGCGATGTATAAAAACTAAACTTGGCGTAAAGCCACGCACATTTTCACGCAAGCTCAATCCCTGGCGTACACAAGTTCTCCACTTGGTTGAGCAAACTGGTGGCACCCAGCGTCGAAGCAGTGCTTTTGTTCCAGTGTGGTTTCCCTTTCTTTTTTAGATCCACATCCCAGACATAGCTTTATCAAATAAACAATATGTGGTTAATTTCAGTGTATCAGTTTAAGGCATCTTATTGTAATTAACCTGTAACAATGTAATGGTCCACGGAATGGCCAAACTATTCCAAATACCATAGCTGCTTTAGCGTTGTTACACTCACTGCACCACTCGGAGTATTTATATCACTGTATCTGAGTGTGGAATCACAGCTCTACAGCAGCTGATCGGAAAGAGAATTATCGGTATACAGCATCAAGCACACGCTGCCTCAGCTATGTGCACAGTCAATTTGAACTGCTCTCATACAACAAACACTTCAGAGACTTTCCTCTACGGACCTCGCGGTTCAGAAACAGTTTAATCCCAAGAACTATACACGTACTCAATCACTCCATCAAGTCCTCCTGGTAGAACGGTTTGTACTTATAAGTACAATTACCTCACTGTAAACTTGTGATACAGTTATAATATTGCACAACCTGAGCCACTTTATAAAGCGCGTATTTACATATGATGATGATATCATTTTTAAGATGAAATGCAGCAAAATATGTTTATTACACTATACAGATAAAATGTTAACATCATTTAAATAATCTATATTGTTAATAATTAAACATGTGAGGACACGGTGTTGCGATGCTAGCAATGAGCTGGCTCCCGTTCAGGGATTGTTCACTATCACTGTGCCACCATGTTCCCATGGTTAATAGCATGCTTTAACTCCTAGCATCATGAAAATGGTATCAAGTATACATCTCAGTATTTAAATTATTCAGAGAGCTGTAATATCATGAATGTAATGGATTCTGTGTCCTGTCGGAGGAAGAGAAAGCCTGTTTAAGAATCACGTAATGATTCACACACATAGTAGAACACAAACAAAACAAAGCATTTAACGTGCTACCTTAGTTATGATGGGATCTGAGAAACTAGTAAATTAAATGATTTTAAGATGAAGTTTATGATATTCTAGTTTAATGACAAAATAAACTACGTGATTAAAGTGGAAATTTCAAGATTAAAGTTGACATTTCATGCTTTTTTTCCCCACTGTGCCCCTATTTTTTTTCTTTTCTTTGTACCCTAATAAGCTTTCATATGACACTCAGATGGTGGGCTACGACTCGCCTTTTCACGGCGACTTTGATATCTGACAAATTCTTTTTTATTTCAGGCACTGTGCGACTTTGTAAACTTGAGCTTTTGAGTTTCTTCGACACTTTAGGTCACTCGATTAACTTCCTTTTGTTGTTTATACCACTGTTTAAACCAACAAATAGTACATTTTTCCTTGTCTCCACTTGGTATTCGCTGAAATTCTTGTATTTTCCCCAGTGCTTTTGCCATTGTCTTTTCACAGAATGCTGAGCTTAAGGGCTATTTATATTGATTTGCATATTCAAAGAGGCACAATTCTGGGAGACGTTTGGGAGTGGCATGCACGTACGTCACTTTTCATGCTGATCGTGATTTATGTTGCGGAAGAACATGGAAGTTGGTGTACACACTAATTTATGCATCTGTATTTTTTTTGTGCATACGGACATTTCCGCTTTTGTCCGTACGACATGTTATAGTGTGAATTCTACACATGGCTTTATGCATGGGGCCCCAGGTCATGTCACTTGCAGAAATTCTTAGGTGATTTTACACTTACTGGGATTGTACTGGTAAGGAGGATGAGACACAGCAGTAAAGTATAGTACTTTGTTTTTTGGTGCAGAAAGACAAGTCTTCAACTTATTATCAGCAAAAATATAGAAAGGGTTATTTACTTTTGCTGCACCAAAAAGCCTGTATGTCTTGACAGCATACAGGGAATGGATGTAGAGGTGGTGCACTCCTGCAAAAACTTAGGGGTCCAAGTGACAGATTGGACTAGTCTTGTAACACAGAGGAATGATATATGAAATGGACGAGCAGGCTTTTTTTCTTAGGAGACCTCATTCTTTTAATGGGGATAGTAACATCATTCACATCTTCTAAAACACAGTGATAGCCATTGCAGTTTTTTATGCTGTGGTGTGCTGGGCTGGTAACATCACTTCAAGAAATACCCACCGAATCAACAAGCTAATTAAAAGGGTAGACTCAGTTATGGGAAGCACTCTGGACCCCCTGGAGGTAGTAGCAACAGAGACAATTAAAACAAACAGAGTGTCATTCTAAACAATGCTGCACATCCTCTCTATGAGTACTTTCAGCCAACTAATTAATCAGCAGAAGTGTATCAAGAAATGCTACATGGCCTTCTTAATACCAACAGCAATATGCCTATATAAGGCTTCGAACATTTTTCTTTGTTTTTAATTTGTTTTCTTTATTGTTTCTTTGTAGTCATTCAGAATTATATATATGTCTGAATGACTATACAGTAATCCCTCCTCCATCGCGGGGGTTGCGTTCCAGAACCCCCCGCGAAAGGTGAAAATCCGCAAAGTAGAAACCATATGTTCATATGGTTCTTTTTATATATTTTAAGCCCTTATAAACTCTCCCACACTATTATAAACATTTCCCGCACAATTATACAGCATAAACCCTTTGTATTCTCTTAGATATTAGGTAAGATTCTTTGTAATTATGTATGTAAACACAGTTTATATACAGTAAAACCTACATATTATTTTAAAGATATCGAGCGTCTCCGATATCACATATGTTACAGCCATTACGACAGACAGGCCACCAGCAATAAATACGCACAATGAAAGAAAAATTGTATACAGTAAAATGTGTGTACAGTGACACTAAACTATGTACATATAATAAGTACTGTACGTAGATAATTAATTATGGTTACTCACCAACAATGACACGACGACTTGTCCGATAACGATGAGTTTAATTTTACTGCACAACAAAGGAGAGCGTTACAGCTCTTCTAAAGGAGCCTCTTCAGGCGATTGTGTAGCATCGCCATTGTTCTTCTTCTGGCAGTCTTCAATCCAAATCCCTAAAGCAGATTCCATCCAGACTACTGCCTTATCACGTCCACTTGCAACTCGTTTTGCGCCCTGGTTAAAGTACACTGCGGCTGTAGATCTTATATGCTTTTCCTCCTTTTTAAATAAAAAGAATTGTGGACTCATGCCGTAATGGTGTCCTGCAGCGGTATAGCTGTTCCCTTCCTTCAACTTATCCAAAACTTTTACCTTTTCTGCAATCATTTGCATCTTCTGTTGCCGCTTGGACACGGCCCCTGAAGCAGTAGCAGGAGCACGTTAATGCTGAATGAGTGAGATGAGACTTCCTGGTTAATGCAGCACTCTGTCGCTGAGCCAATCAGCACACAGGAACTTTAACTGTGTGCTCTGATTAGGTAGCTTCTCAGTCATCCGCCAATAGCGTCCCTTGTATGAAATCAACTGGGCAGACCAACTGAGGAAGCATGTACCAGAAGTAAAAAGACCCATTGTCCGCAGAAACCCGCGAAGCAGCGAAAAATCTGCGTTATATATTTAGATATGCTTACATATAAAATCCGCGATAGAGTGAAGCTGCGAAAGTCGAAGCGCGATGTAGCGAGGGATTACTGCAGTCTGAATACACACCAGAATGACTATAAAGGCATAAAAAATATAATAAATATTTATAAATTTATCGAGACAAATTTCACCATGGGGTCAAAAAAATTCTATATATCTATCTAGATGGCTCACTGTTCACTCACAGAATTTCAAAAGATATCTGGTCTTAGAATTAATCTGAATAAAAGTATACTCTTTCCAGTGAACTCACAAGCATATAATATTAGATTGGACACCCTACCTTTTACCATAGCAGATCAGTTTAAATACCTAGGGGTAAATATCACAAGTAAACATAAAGCTCTTTATCAACAAAATTTTGCCGTCTGTATGGAAAAAATTAAGCAAGACTTGCATAGATGGCCAACCCTTCATCTCACTCTAGCCGGAAGAAGTAACGTTGTTAAGATGAATATCCTTCCTAAACTTCTTTTTTTATTTCAGAACATTCCAATATATATCAATAAATCATTTTTTAGGCAGTTAGATTCAACAATAACCTCATTCATTTGGAACTCAAAACACCCATGTATCTGAAGAGCGACCCTACAAAGACCTCAGGCAGAAGGTGGCATGGCTTTACCTAATTTTCAGTTTTATTACTGGGCAGCAAACATACAAGCCATAAAAACCTGGACATAAAAAAATGAACACACACAGGCTTGGTTCGCAATAGAAGTAAAATCCTGTAGTACTTCTTTATACTCCCTGCTCTGCGCTCCAATAAATGCAAGTTATCGCAAATATACTAATAACCCAATTGTGCTTTACTCACTCAGAATATGGAACCAACTTAGAAAGCATTTTAAGATGGAAAATCTTTTATCGGTGGCACCTCTGCAAGAAAACCATCTCTTTGAACCCTTGCAAACATATCCAGTTTTTAATACCTGGAAAAGTTTTGGGATTAAAATGCTCAGAGATCTTTATATAGACAACATATTTGCATCTTTTGAACAATTACATTCCAAATTCAACCTCCCAGCTACACATTTCTTTCACTATCTTCAAATTAGAAATTTTGTTAAACAGAACCTGCCCGATTTTCCTCACCTCGTACCCTCCACCATGCTGGAAAAAATACTGCTCAATTTTGAGGAATTAAACACCATTTCCGCATTATATAAAATCTTATTAGATTCCCTACCTTTCAAAGACCCAAGAGGACATTGGGAAGAAGATCTCTTAATCAATATATCAGAAAAGGAGTGGAATGTAGAAAAGCAGAGAATTCACTCGAGCTCCATATGCGCAAAGCATAGAATTATTCAACTAAAAATTATATATCGAGCTCATCTGTCTCGCTTAAAACTGTCCAAAATCCAAGATCCCAACCTGCGAACGCTGCAACCAAGCTCCTGCCTCACTGGGTCACATGATTTGGGCCTGCACCATACTAACATCATTTGGACCAAAATTTTTAAGTGCCTTTCAGACAGCCTTGGGGTCACAATCCCTCCTAACCCATTAACAGCTGTGTTTGGTGTTCTTCCAGATGGACTTCAAGTGGAGAAGGACAAGCAAATGGTGATTGCATTCATTACACTTGTGGCACGCAGACTTATTTTGTTAAATTGGAAGAATCCCAACTCTCCTCTGATAAGTTAGTGGGAAACCGATGTTTTATATTATTTGAAATTGGAAAAAATCTAATTCTCAGTTAGAGGATCTGTACAGAATTTTTTTAAAACCTGGCAGGATCTAATCAATATTATTTTAGAATAAGAGAAATAATTATTACCGCATTTAATTCCCTTCTCCATTTTTTTATTTACCTATATATATTTCTTCCTTTCTTCTGTTTATTGTTGCCTTATTAAAAAGCCCTAAGCAATTCTCCTTTGTCTAAGCTCTCCTTCTCAGGGGTGGGGTTTGATTTGTCTTCAATTTTTTTTTTTGTTATAAATTGATCTATTTGTATGGAATGATTACAATAAAATTAATAAAATAAAAAAAAAATAGATGGCTCACTGTAGCTCATAATGCATACTAGGGCTGCAACTAATTATTTTGATAATCAATTAATCTAATTATTTTGTTAATTGATTAGTTGAATTGTAAATAAAATTTCATTTGAAATTCAAAACAAAGAGCATAAAATATAATGTTTCACCAAATAATTGTGGATTAACAAAATATAGGTTTTAATACAACATTTATATAATAATACATTGAAAATAAATAGAAATAAAACACTTAGTAGCACTTTCCTTAACAATGCAACAGTTTTCAATAAATTAACTAATTAAATTAACTAAATTAAACTAAATTAACTCTCAATATGGCTTATGTGTGCAGAATCATGTTCACATGCTCAATTTAGGTGCTTATGGCGATGCACAGTGATCAGCAAGGATACTCTAAATAGCAAGCTGCGATGTACTATGTGTTCCGACACCTTTTTCTCATTGGCAAAGTTAAGTTTATAAGCAGTTTGAGCTACTGTAGCTCTTCTATGGAATCAGACCAGGTGGGCTAGCCTTTACTCCCCATGCGTATAATTGAGCCTTGGTGCCCATGACCCTGTTGCCAGTTCACCAGCTGTCCTTCTTTGGAACACTTTTGGTCAGTACTAACAGCTGCATACCAGGAACACCTAAAAAGACCTGCCATTTGAGATGCTCAGACCTAGTGATTTACTCATCACAATTTGTCCCTTGTCAAAGTCGCTCAGATCCTTACACTTGCCCATTTTTCCTGCTTCCAACAAATCACCCTGAAAATGCCTAATACATCCACCCCTTGACTAGTACATTTGTAATGAGATAGTCGATATAATTTACCTCATTTGTCAGTGGTTTTAATGCAGTGTCTGATTGGTACATGTCTCTGCTTAAAATTTGCCATTCAAAAGTACATTTTTCCACTTACAAGTGAGGAGGATGCTATAATTGTCAAAACAATCATTGATCTGTGTGCAAATAATACTGGTAAAAGAAAAACCCATTAAAAGGAGACATCTCCAGTTTGCAGTATTTAAAGAAAAATGGTAGGGACAATGCACCGTCACCCACACAGGAAAGTTGAAATCTTATTTCTTTACCTACTGAAAATGATCAAATAGGTTACCAACCTTACAAGTGCTTCCAAACTGAATTGGTAGACCCATACTGGCCATCAAATGTGTTTCCTCATCCAGTTCATCGCTGCTGCTACTAATGTGATGTGTAACCTCTTCTGGTAATTCCAAAAACTCTTTAAGGCTCTTTTCGGACACATCAAGACATTCTAGGAGCACAAACAACAAAAAACAGTGTTATTTTCTATGTCTAACTTAAAGTGAGTCATGAAACACAGGTAACACAGTAAACAGGTTACAGGGTTTATAGGTTATATCAAAATGTAAAGTAAACCAGTCATATCTGCCCAAACTTGCTAAAGGTTTACCTTTAAAACCACCTTTAAAACTTGAACAATCCAGGTCTAGCTTTTAGTTCCTACTGCTGGAAGTTTGTCATTGATCCTTGAAAAGGCACTTGGTTGATGTCACCACAGATTTTAAGTGAGGGGTCAGAATGATTAATTATTTGAGTATTGGTAACAGAGTAAATCAATACTTTTGCAGTGGGAGGAATATAAACATTCATTAGAATGATTTAACTTGCCATCCATGGCAGATGACATGGACAAATTCCTAAAGCCAAAATAAACTTTTTTGTCATTTTAATACATATTCAATGTGTTTTACTAAAAGTGTTTTTTCTCCTTAAATATTTGGAACCTTTTCTAATTTGCAAGAACAAATTGAATGTAAGTAATATACACAGATCAGCCACAACATTAAAACAACTGACAGGTAAAGTGAGTAACATTGATTATCCTATTACAATCACACCTGTCAATGTGATATATTAGGCAGCAAGTGAACAGTCTGTTCTTAAAGGTAATGTGTTGGAAGCAGGTAAAATGGGAAAGCTTAAGGATCTCCGCAACTTTCACAAGGGGCAAACTGAGGTGGCTAGACAACTGGGTCTTAGCATCTCCAAAGCATTAGATCTTGTGGGATGTTCTCTGTATGCAATGGTTAGTAACCTACCAAAATTGGTCCAAGGAAGGACAACTGATGAACCAGCAACAGGGTCATGGGTACCCAAAGCTCACTGATATGCACCGGAAGCAAAGGTTACTCCGTTTGTACTCCCTTCTACAAGCTTGTTAATATACAGCAACCAGTTGCTATCAGGATAAGGAGGACGTGGACTACAGTAACTACATAACAAAGGGTAGCACAGACTTTTTCCTCCTTAGGAGATTCTGTTCTTTTAATGTGGGTAAACAGATACATAGACAGTAGTTTATTTGTCCCAAGGGGAAATTTTAGCTTTTTACAGAAGCCAATATATAAATAAATAAACATTCATCCAGAGAGTAAGGAACAGAGAAATTTTGTTCATTTACTCATTATGCTGAACATGCATAATGTTTGCTAATCATGGAATTATTTTAATTCTGAATATTTAAAGTAATTGTTTGAAAGCATGTGCAGAGTAGGAGGAATGTGGTGGTGGCGATGTTATTTATAGAATATCATATATTTGTTTGGATTTATGTGCAGAGCAGGAGGAGTTTAATGTAGTGATGGAGTAGAAGGAGTAAAGGTTTAGTTTTGATGTATTAAACTTTATATTTGATAATATGTTTGTGATGTGAGAATTGTGATGGAGTGGTTTATGGAAAGCATTTGGAAGATTTAAAAATATTTATATAGTGGAAATGTATTTTTTATGTCTGAACTGTTTATGAATCCAGCATAAGAGGATCGCTCTAGCCTCCATGCCTTTCGGGCTGAAAACGTACTGGTGATAGAGCTTGGTGATAGAACCCTGGATCATAAACATAATTTCCATTTGCATTTCTGAGAAATTCACGTTAGCATTAACAAAGTAAGCTGGGATTGATAAAGTAAGAGACTTCAATGTCAGAATGGTTTTGAAGTAGCATAGCTACTTCAGACAAAATCAAAAAAATGGATGTCTTTGTAACTGAAATATAATAAACAAACATTAGGATGTGATAATGAGTAAGGGTTGTAAGATTCCAAGCAGGTGTGTTGAGTTACATGATGCAGCTTTAATCCAAAAATTGTCAATGCTTAGAATTAATATGTCTAAAGTAGCTAGAAAAAGAAAAGTGAGTGTACTTATGAGTAAAAATGCTCCAACCAAGGCAGTTTTTGGTTCTGCTGAAATAGCCTCTGCCCACTGCCACCATGAATAAGACTAACTAGTTATTGAACACTTGATTTCATGTAAGTTAGCCTTCCTTAATCTTTAATTAAACAGGCAACCCTGTCCCCTTACATGTGTTCTACTACACTGAAAGAACAGGCAGATACAGTAAAAGTGCAAGCATCCAAAGAAGAGCAATTTTCGAGGATCTTGGTTTACAATCAAAACTCTGCTAAAAGATAAATATTAGTTTAAAGATATATCACAATTTAAGATGAAAAATATTTGCCTTGACTTGGGAGTCCAAGGGAAAAAAGAATTACCAACACATTTAAATGTCCTTCAGCTGCTAGCTGTATAGTTTATTCATAACTTTACATACCATGCTATGACAAAACTTAAAGGAAAGAGAAATGATTCTCCTAAGAAACTATCAGAACTAGACTACAGAAGGGGAAACAGTTAATGGCTTATATACAAACCAGCAGAACTACACTACAGAAGGGAAACAGTTAATGGCTTATATACAAACCTGCAATCATAACCAGGAGATATTAAAAGCAATCCAAACAGCTGAGGTGTTAAAAGTAACTGCCAAAGATGAATATTCATAAACACACTACCAGATTAAAATAACATAAGACAAGGCTGTATCACTTACATACTCTTAAAAACCAATCTGATCTACCCTTCTATGGGCCTATAGAAATAACAGTGCTTTTTTGCACAATTTTTTCTTGAAAGTTGTTAAAAGGAAAAAACTTGGTAGCCCACTGGACTATTAAAATGGATAAAATTACCCATTTTAGAAGAATTCTTGTAATCTTTAATTTGTGGATTACCACCAACTTCAAAGGCTTTCTCTGCATTATGCTCAATATTGTTATGCATGAAGCTATGGTGAACTTCAGAACAGGTTGAATAATTCTCTGAAACATAGCACTGAGTTAACGAACTCAACTTGTTTTTTTTTGTCTGACAACTATAATGACAATCTAAATTATTCAGAAGAAGAAAGACATTTAGAGAAACATAAATTTTAACTTACCTTCAGATACATTTTCACTGGTGTCACAGTTAAAGAATTTAGGTCTAGAACGATAAAACTCACGGTCCCTGTATAAAAGAGAATTTCACAATAAAAAAGTCATGTTTACTTCCAAAATATAATCAGTACATTAAAATGTTTATTTATGTCTATTTTCACACTAACAAAAAAATCAAACTATACAGAATGTAGAACATACATACACCACCATTCTTGATTTAATGGGCATTTTCCGAGTTTACCCAAGTTAGCTGATTGAACCCACAAAACGTCTTCCTCAACTCTATGCATTCCTCATTTCATATAATCTGAAACCATCTCCAACCACATCTTCTTAGGTCTCCTTCTTAGCCTTATCCTTTTTCGTTTCAGTACAATCTCCTTCAATTCTGCTTTACTTTTTACCAACAATATCCATCCATCCATCCATTTTCCAACCTGCTGAATCCGAACACAGGGTCACGGGGGTCTGCCGGAGCCAATCCCAGCCAACACAGGGCACAAGGCAGGAACCAACCCTGGGCAGGGTGCCAACCCACCACAGGACACACACAAACATACCCACACACCAAGCACACACTAGGGCCAATTTAGAATCGCCAAACTGTGGGAGGAAACCGGAGCGCCCGGAGGAAACCCACACAGACACGGGGAGAACATGCAAACTTCACACAGGGAGGACCCGGAAAGCGAACCCGGGTCTCCTAACTGCGAGGCAGCAGCGCTACCACTGCGCCACCGTGCCGCTCTACCAACAATATATCATCAGCATTAAACAGATCCAATTTCAGTTCTTCATATACTTCCGTGTTTACCACCTCCATCATTACTATGAAATGCAACAAACTTAGAAAAGGTCTTGTGTAGCCCCACCTTCACCTCAGTACTCTCACTGTGACACCATCTACTCTCCTGTTTGTGTTTCTTTAAACATTCAAATTACCACGAACCCCATTTCTTCATATCTACTTTCCCATGTCCACCTCATCACTTTAACAAAACACCACTTTAGTTTGTTGTTATTCATATTACTAAAGAGTAATTTTAAAGAAATAAAATGAAAAAGAACCAAAAGAAGTACTTTATTTTTATATACTGTGTGAACAATAGGACTGTTAGCCTATTACCCCTACACCCAAAATAACTTCAAGGCATCCAAACAACAAAAATAAAATGGAATTTCTATACAAAATAATACAGTACAAATGGTTACAAAGTCTAAAGCCTTACATAACCTTTCTATACTAAGGTTACTCCATCTCTTTTGTAGTGTGGCTTGTCCATTTTCCTCTCTTGTTTCTGCTGTTTTTTTCTTCTTCATGCCAGCTGAGCTCTTCCCTAAAGTAATCCTCACAACTCCACGTTCACCTGCCTTGTGAATGGAATAGATTTTTAAGACACAGTGAGGAATGACTTCTGGGTTCAGGATTGTCTCTTCAGCTCTGGCCCCTAAATCCCTTTTAAAGGCACTGGTCCACTACATAAAGTAAAAGGATGGCACACTTATTCTACTGGGCCTAATTGTCTGCCTGACTTTATGTCATTCAGCTTGTACTCTGTGCATAACATTACTATAAGTCTTTATTTAACAATTGGTTATTAGGACAATGATTTGAAAAGACTGGATTCAGATCCAACATTAAAGTTCACGCAATATTTTTTGGATTGCTGCATTATGACTGGAAAAGTATGCTGCTGTTTAGACAATAACCATGGACAAGCGGCAATGGCTAAACTACTGTTGTTTGTAATTTATTCACATGCTCACTTATAAGTCCACTTACTAATTCATTCATGAGACTAACTAAACTTAAAAGAATTATTTCATGATTTCACCATATACTTTCTGTAAAGAAACTGACATTGGACAGTTTCCGATTTCATTGCTTCATAATTCTTAAATACTAATTTAAGACAGAGTTTTACTCCTCTATCTATCTATCTATCTATCTATCTATCTATCTATCTATCTATCTATCTATCTATCTATCTAATGTCAGTACTGCACAATGTAGAGGCTCCTCTCTTTTGATTTATTACATTTTTAATTTAATATTATCCACAAATTTAAAAAATGGGCTACAAATGTTTCTTTCTTTTGAAAGACTATAGAGTCTGAAACCTATTCCATTTTATTTACTTACCTTGCATCAATGTAATTTGTTTGATGCTGCCATATACTATGATTAATCACAAATGTATTAAATTAAGATGTTAAACAATCAAGTATACTACCAATCTTTGGTTGTACTTTTAAAATTTCAAAGCAATCACTCTCAATTTCTGAAAATTATACAAATGACCTTAGTTACCTATTTTGGTCACTGTCTGATGGTTTCTGAAATACAATTTTAACTGCCAGGAGACAACTGACAATTTGTAAGATTGCTTGGAAGATAGTGTAAATATAAAAGTGAAATACACATGTAAATGATAATGGTAAAAGGCTATGTGAATGTCTGCAAAAAGAAAAAAACAAAGGATAAAGGATTACACACACAAATAATTAAGGTCAGAGGAGTGGTTCTCAATTTCAGTCCTGAAGACACAATGTCACTACAGATTTTTCTGCCAAACAAATTTGAAAATCAGTGAGTCATTTTACCTCTAATTGATCTCATTGTATATTTACTTTGCCTTATTCTGCTTTCAGAAAAGCACAGTAATTTAGAAATATGTATTTTTGCCATTCTTCAAATGAATGACTTCTCTTTTGTTATTTGCCTTTATCTTTTTTCAGCAGCATTTACTTCCTCCTAATAATACTAGTCATTGACAAGCAGAGTAGATACCAAGACGAATTACACCTAATGCTGAAAAAGCTTCAGCAAGTTTAGCTACTTTGACACCCAAGAATAATGGAATCCAAGCCCAGACCTGGAAGAACTGTAGAGTTGAAGGTTACTGCTCCAACCAAGTTCATATTCGGCAATACATTGTACCTTTAATCATCCTCATTGTTTAATTAGCTGTTCTACTTCTCTTTTTCTGCATTTGGAAATCAGCAGTAATGTGAGATTTAAATTTATAATAAATCTAGAAAAATTCCTATTGTTGTTATAGCCTTAAGATCTTAATGTTCTTTTTTCAGTACAAGGTTAATTTGCCTTTTTATGTTAGATTTGCCTCCTTAATTATATACTAATAACAACAATTAATAATGATTGAAGAAGACAACAGGGCAAATGATACACAATTTTGACAGGGTTTGACACCAAAAATTTCAAAATTGGGTTTTGTACATTTTTTGGAATGTAGTCAGCATTTATATTTATTACATGGAGATAATTTCGTGTTTATCTTCATTTTTTAAGATTTTCGTCACCATCGTGTCATTACTTTCATTCCACTTATCCAGTGGGCCTGTTTATGATTAAGATATTATTTGGGGGAATCCACACTTGTGGATCGGACATTGAAATGCTGGCAGCCTTTCAGCATTCAGTGCTGTTTGTCCCAATGTCTATTCCACCTAAATGTCATTAATAGGATTTAATTAAGGAAGAAAACTCCACAGAAAAGGGTTAATTAATAGGAAAATAACAGAAGTGAGTTAAACCTATGACAAAAATATGAATATTTGTAAAAAAAATCTCATACAGTGGTGGTTTTCTAAATGCACAATAAGATAAAACAGCTAATTAAACAATTAAATCAACCAGAGGTAAAAATATGTGCTTGCAAAAATGGTTGGAGCAAAAACTTTTCAGCCACAGGAGGTCTCAAAGACTAGAACTGGCCACCACTACACTATAGTGTGGGTGCTCATTAGTAAATGACTACTTACAAAACTTAACACCTGAAAAAGCAGAATGAAAACCATGATGGTTAAATTAAAATTAAACTAAATTGAATCAAAATGAAATTATCTCCATGTAACACACAATGTTTGCTTCATTCCAATAAAAAAATACTAATTCAAACTTTGTAATTTCTGGATTGTCACCAGAACACACAATCATAAATAACAACTTAATTTATTAAGTAGGATAGAAATTAAATGCTAAAGCTTATTGGGACAAAAACCTGCAGTCACAGTGGGCCCTGAGACAGACCTTCAGAACTATCAGGTAAGAGATACACATTTTCTTATACACATCCAAAGAAAGCTATACGCCCCAAACACAAACTTTGCTTTGTTTTCTAATTTTATCCATAGAGATGAAAATCTTAATTCTGTTACAGTTACTAATGAACTCCAAAAAAAAAAGACTGGAAGTATCAAAAGTTACCTCTGTTACCTAAGACCCTGACTACTTATGCTTGATATAACCACAGACCCAATTCCTAAATCTGTCAAAATTTCACATATACATTCACTGATCACATTTTTAAGAACATCTGCTGATTCATGCAATTACCTAATCAGCCAGTCATACGGTTATCAGCGCAATGCGTAAAATCATGCAGATACAGGTCAGGAGCTTCAGTTAATGTTAATATCAAACACCATTATGGGGGAAAAAAAATCGATCTCAGTGATTTAAACTGTGGCATGATTGTTGGTGCCAGATGGGCTGGTTTGAGAATTTCAGTAACTGTTCATTTCTTGTAATTTTTAGTGCACAACAGCCTCTGGAGTTTATTCAAAATGGCACAAAAAACATCCAGTGAGAGGCAGTTCAATAACAGGGCTTCAACAACAGAAGACCACGTCAGGGTTCACTCCTTTTGGCTAGAACTACAAAGTTGAGGCCACAGATGGCTCAGGCCAACTAAAACTGGACAACTTTATGACTAGAAAAACATAGCCTGGTCTGATGATTCTCAGTTTGTGCTGAGGCACACAGATGGTTGGGTCAGAATTTGCCACGAAAATCCAAGAGTAATACCTGCCTTGTGCCAAATGTATAGACTACTGGTGATGGTGTAGCAATAGTGTGAGGAATACTATATTTTCTTGGCACACTTTGGGCTTGTTAATACCAATCAATCATCATTTGAATACCACAGGCTTTTTGAATTTTGTTGCTACCCATGTGCATCTCGTCATGGCCACAATTTACTCATCTTGCAAAGGCATCTTCAACATAATAACGCACCAAGCCACAAAGCAAAAGTAGGCTCAAACTGGTCTCATTAACATAACCATGAGTTCAGCTTTGTTCTTAGGCATTCCCCGTCGCCGGTTTTTAATTGAACAGAAAGACTTTGGGATGTGCTAGAACGGGAAACTCACAGCATAGATGTACAGCTGATAAATCTGCAGAAACTGTGATGCAGTCATGTCAGCATGAACCAGAATCTGAAAAGAACGTTTCCAACATCTTGTGGAATCCAAGCCATGAAGAACTGACGCTTTTTTTCCACAGCAAAAAGAGGCCCTGCCCATTATGAATACTGTATAGTGTTTATAATCATTTTCTCGGCGAGAGAACATCGACATTACAATTATGGCAGGAGTCGACCGGTATTGATCCGGCCCACAGCACGCATACCTACACAGGTGCATGCTAGTCCAAAATAATATCGTTAATTAACCTAGAAAGTATAAATTTTGAACGTATGAGGAAATTAGACTACCGCAACTCACACAAATCCAATTACCTGGATAATATGTACCTCACAATTGCGAGATGCGTATGTGTTTCATGATAAACACTGTATATCAAACCCAAAAATGCAATCAAATGCGTGCATATGTAAGTAAACAAAAATGAGAAGCACTTACAGCAAAAATGCCCTAGAACAAAGAATCAAGGTGTCTTCAGTTAATCCTTCGATGCTGAGGAAAAGTTCAGCGACCACGCTGTACTTGGCATCTATCATTTCGCAGGAAATAATGCAATGACAGAATGGATCTTCCTCTTGTCATTTGGTGAAATTAAGAAGGGTAGTTCTCATAACGGTCATTCATGAAAAAACGGTTCTAGCCTTACTGATAACGGCAGAGCTTAGGCGCGTACTACTATTATACTCTGCTAAATAAAAATGAAAAAACAGCCAAAAATCACAAACTGTTTAAACGTAATCTGGTATTTCCTTACTGGATACCAATCAAAATATGCATATTAACCCTACTGATTTTGTTTTGTCAATAAACAGTATGCGCTATATTACAATGTGCAGACTATACACACTTCCGTGTGTCGCACAGCAACAACGTGTTTTCATGTCACGTGCGTGCACTGCTGTGTGCCACAATGAACACGCACCGGTCAAAACAGGAAGTGGGATGCAGTCTATGTTAGGTTCCGATACTTATACCCAGACAGCTGTACTGTGATGTTCAAAGTGGAGCTTATTATTATCCATATCGTACCATGGCCACTAAAAAGTTCTTAAGGTAATATATTCGATTATTTTTATGGCAGTGTACAAAATTGTATGAAAGATTCAACAGTGGTTGCGTTTCCGCGCTTCAGCGTTGTTGTCGTGTGTTGTTTAACCCTTGTGCTAACTTGTCTCATTTGCAAAACTTCCGCTGTTGGTAAACAATCCTAACATCATAGTATTATAATGAAGATCACAGAATAATCAATTAAGAATCCGAGCATAAATACAAAATTTTGGTCATGGTCGAACTAGCTATGGGTTTGGTTAACTTTGTAATGTATAGGTGAATTTGTCAGTTATGTTTATTGTTTATATACCGACCCAGTGACACTGTGTTTAAGTAATAAGTTTGAGTTGTAACTGCTGCTGAAACTCTGCCAGAAACACATAGAGCAAGTTACCTTATTCAACGTCTGTAACTTGTTGCCATGAGGCATGTATTTTAAAAGAAATGCATACAACATAGGATAAGGTCATTTCATGAAAGTAATTAGGCATTCAAGGAGATGCGACTGTTATTTCTTTTAATATGCTCTGATTACTTTATTTACTGTAGATAATATAAACGATATTCATGTCTGTGTTTATTTCTTTAAAGTACTCAATGATCCGACATAACATTTCTAATATAAAACATTATTTCATGTTCAATATAGCATTCTCGTTTTTTAACCCATTACTTTATTTACTGTAGATAATATAAAGGATATTCATGTCTGTGTTTATTTCTTTAAAGTACTCAATGATCCGACATAACATTTCTAATATAAAACATTATTTCATGTTCAATATAGCATTCTCGTTTTTTAACCTATCCATACGCCCATCTAGTGTTTGGAGACGTGGGCAGTAAAGGGAGAGCAGAAGTTGGATCTATCAGAAATGAGAATGTTCAGAAGGATGTGTGGAGTTACCAAAAATGATAGAGTAAGGAATGAGGCACTCAGAGGTACAACAAAATGAGACATATCAAAGAAAGTACAGGAAAGTAGGTTGCGGTAATAATGACGTGATGAGGGCAGACAATGAATATATGGGTAAAAGAGTGGTGAAGAATAAGAAAGTTGGGGGAGGCTTAAGCTGAGGTGGTTTGGTAGAATAAAAGAAGACTTGATGGAATATAGACTTTCTGGGGAGGAACTGCATGGTGAAGACAGAGAAGGTTGGTCCAAAACATCAACCCTACATAGACATCAGAAGATATGAAAATAAAGAAAAAGAGAGGGTTACTGGGAGTGAAGTCTGTGCTGCCAGGCAGGAATCATCCTTGATGCAATGCTAGACCACATCAGGGCACACTTAAATTCACATCTGCACTAGATCAATTTAATTGGCAACATTTAGTCTATCATGCAAACCTTTGCTTTTTCTGGCGAATCTGGAGTATTTGGAGAAAACCCATGGGAGAATGTGCAGACTCTACACAGACTGAGACTAAGCTTTAAGTTAAACCGGTCCCTAGAGCAATGAAGTACTACTGATAACCAGTGAACCTCTGTAAATTGTTTTTAGTATAGCACCAGTGTGCAAAATTCAAGATTTTGGTGTTTTTCTGTACCGGCTTCCTAATGGATTACTATCTTAGTTGAATATGTTATTGTTTTCTTCTTTTTACATGACAAGCCAGAAGTATTCAATATTATTTTGTTTTGGTTTACTAAGTAAATTGATTTCAAGCAAAGAGATTAATTTCTTTATAAACATGATTTTGATGATATACTGTACAGTAGAATGTCAATGTAAGTTAATCTAGCAGCATCTATTTAGTACATCTCTCAACTTATAATGGTACTAACTGTTTGCTATCTCTTATTTATAAAGGAAGCTAAAAAACATTTAAGTAACCAACTCTTAAAGGGGAAGAGTCATATAGTTCTACCTTGAAATAACAGAAAGTACTACTCTTTCTTGTTGGAGGTTTGAAAAAATTGTGGCGTGAAATAATGCAGTTGTCAATCACTAGAGAAGAGCCTACTGGTGATGTCACTGGTCTATTGAGCTGGTGGTAGAACTGAAATCCCCACCCCAAGATTTGCTGTTGATGGAGGTATTACACATGGATGTGCAATTTTGCCTTTCCTATTCTTTTTGATGGTACTGGTACTGGCTCTTTTATACAGTATAAGTAATATTGGTAAGAAAGGTATTAACATATATGGTAGAACTAGGGTGCTGTACCGTGTTAGCCATTATGAATGTAGAGAAAAGCCAAGCAAAATGACACCTTTTATTGGCTAACTAGAAAGATTACAATATGCAAGCTTTCGAGGCAACTCAGGCCCCTTCTTCAGGCAAGATCTTGCCTGAAGAAGGGGCCTGAGTTGCCTCGAAAGCTTGCATATTGTAATCTTTCTAGTTAGCCAATAAAAGGTGTCATTTTGCTTGGCTTTTCTCTACATATATGGTAGAGAAATTTAAATTTTGCAACATGCAGGTGACACTGCTGTTTTTCATAATGGTGTTGTTGTGGCGAAGGTAATAGAATATATACTGTAGGTATTTTTTCTTCGGCTTCAGGATTGTGTTTAAATATAAATAATTTGTAATTATTCTTTTCTTAAGGATTCAGATTTAAGGTGTGTTGATGATATCCCAGTGAAAAATGTTAATTATTTGGGAATTATAATTTCTAAAGATGAAAAAGAAAGATCTAAATTAAAGTTTAAGTCCATCTTGGGAAAAAAAGGGGGGGGGGGGGGGACAAAGCCCTGGTTAATGAAATATCTGTCTTTTAATAGGTTGCGTTTTACTATTGGACATTCTAGTTTTATGCATGTTTCTCTTTTATTTGTTGTTATTAAACAGATTATGTGTTTGATAAAATCTTTATAATTTTATATGGAAAGGTAAACCATATTATATGAAAAACTCTACTCGACCTAGAAATAAATTTGGACTTGTATACTTGTAATATTGCATTCAAAGTTAATAGACTAAGAGATGTATTTCAAAAAAAATTAGTATAGAATAGGGTGCTCAATAAACAGATTCAAGTTGTAAACAAGGCTAGTATTATTCTTTGTCATATATACAACACACACACTTTTAATTAAAAGGAACAACATTTTGAGAACGCTTTATTTGGTAGTTTTTATGTTATCTGTACTGAATAGCAGGCAACTGTTCCACAACGGTCTGCAGCATTAACAACAACATTTATTTATATAGCACATTTTCACACCTGGACAAACTGGTGAGGAAGGCAGGCTCTATTGTAGGCACAGAGCTGGACAGTATGACATCTGTGACGGAGCGATGGGCACTGAGCAGGCTCCTGTCAATCATGGAGAATCCACTGCATCCACTGAACAGTATCATCTCCAGACAGAGGAGCAGCTTCAGCGACAGACTGCTGTCATTGTCCTGCTCCACTGACAGAGTGAGGAGATCGTTCCTCCCCCACACTATGCGACTCTTCAATTCCACCGGGGGGGGGGGGGGGGTAAACGGTAACATTATACAAGGTTATTGACTGTTATACCTGCCTCGCACTCTCCACCTTGCACTTTTTAACTTGCACTGTGTTTTTATCACTCTTTAATTAATATTGTTTTTATTATTATGCTGCTGCTGGAGTATGTGAATTTCCCCTTGGGGATTAATAAAATTATCTATCTATCTATCTATCTATCTATCTATCTATCTATCTATCTATCTATCTATCTATCTATCTATCTATCTATCTATCTATCTATCTATCTATCTATCTATCTATCTATCTAATGTAGCTCAAAGTGCTTTACATGATGAAGAAAGAGAAAAAAAGACAAAATAAGAATTAAAACAAGAGAACACTAATTAACATAGAATAAAAGTAAGGTCCAAGGGAGGACAGAAAAAACAAACAAACTCCAGACGACTGGAGAAAAAATAAAATCTGCAGGGGTTCCAGGCCATGAGACCATCCAGCCCCCTCTAGGCATTCTACCTAACATAAATGACCTCAATCAGTCCTCATTGTATTTAGGGTTCTCATGGAAGGACTTGATGATGACGGTCATGTGGACCTCTGACCTTTAATCCATCAATGTAGGGACATCACGGTGATTTGATTAGGTGGTGGTGGTGCAGATCGCCACCACAGAAAACCAGAAGAAGAACAGAAGATAGAGTAGGGGTTAGTACGGATTTTGGAGCCATCATGAATAATAATGATAATTAATTGAATATACAGAGCATCAGGATTAAACTAAAATGAAGCTATGAGAAAGTCATGTTAAAATAATGTGTTTTCAGCAGTTTTTTTCAGCCTGGCGAATTCCTATTGGCAAGCTATTCCAGATTTTAGGTGCATAACAGCAGAATGCTGCCGCACCACTTCTTTTAAGTTTAGCTCTTGGAATTCTAAGCAGACACTCATTTGAAGATCTATGGTTACGATTTTTAGCTCTGTGTTTGAAGATGTAAAATTCTTGAGATGGTTTGTGACCAATTGAAGAATAAACTGTTACTGTTCCTTGTCCTTTGTTAGTATTTCATTGAACTGTATTACTTTTGGAATAATACAAGGTGTTGGAAAATATTTCAACTTTTTGGGTGGAAAGTTAACTTTTTTTACATTACTATTAAAATGTTAACCAAAATATTGGTATTAGCATACCCAACATTTTGTTATGCTGAATAACCAGGAGTTTCTATTTCTGTGTGGGGGTTTCAGCATTCTGTCAAAACCAGCATCCTACCATTTTTGCAATACAGTATGATATAGTGACCAGTGTAAATCATAAGATTGGGTGTACCTAAACTGTTCACTGTATGTAATCAGCAATGTCACGCAACCTGTGGTCTTTAAGTTCCTTTAAGTATACCTTTATAAATCGATATTTTTAAAGGTTAGAAAATGTTTACAAATTTTGAAACTTGAATATACTGTAATTTTAACAAAGGGTATATAGAGAGTAATGCTAAAAGCAATATGACACTAAATTGCTTCACCATATGTCCCATGCCTGCTCTGCGTCCTTAATCTCTTAAAAAGGTTACTCCCACACTGAGGCCCGTTCTGAATTCTGAAGAATAAGAACGTATTTGAAACTTCAAATGAAAGAAAAACATGAGTTAAAGGCATGAATTCTTCAGAAATCGACTGAAATGAAAACACACAACTGCAATGGTACTCTCGGAGCAATTTTTTAAAGCTTAAAATTCCATTTTCACATATAGTAAATGCATGATTTATATGATTTACATGGTCAATGTTGGATAACTCCATAATTTTATTATAATGGCCTTTCAAATGAACACCGCTGTCAAACATTGCTAAGCAGATATGAAACAAAAAACAGTACTAAGCTGCTCAAAATGACATGTCACATTAAAAGAAATCACACAAAATTACATCTGTGAGCTGCCTGTAAATTTTAAGATATCAAGTCAGAATGTAAAAGAATTTGTGACATGGACAAAAATATCACACAGACGAGCTGAATCTTATTAAATGTAAATGATACACTTTTTAAAGAGTTAAAAAAAACAATAGTGGCTTCAAGTTATTACTTATCTCTTAACCAAAAAGGGAGATATATTGTTTATCATGATGTGACATTTGAATAGGAAGATGTCAAATGAGAAATTCACACTAGAGCTGCGCTATGTCTTAAAATTCCACATTGTCACATCATCGTCATTTCAAAACATTACGATACTAGCTCTCAGTGGAGATATGCTTGTGGATTTATGAATACCCTGTAATTAGCTGTGGCGGTGGGTTCATTATGCACAGTGTTTTAGCTCAGGGCGCATAGTTTTGTTCTCTCATAGATTGGTGCAGCTCAGTATGGGTAACAGTGTTCAGTAAATATTATTACGATGATTCAAAGGTAATTTCTCCCAAGTTTATCGTATAAAGTTGCTCCAAATTGCGATGCCATATTGGCACGAAACTCTAAAAATTAGATCTGCCTCAGCATAAGATGGATTTGAATAAATGTCTACCAACATGACATCCTCTATTTGTTCTATTTCTGTAGTCTTCTAAACCAGGGGTCTCCAAACTTTTCAGCCCGAGGGCCGCATTAACTATCAAACAGCAGTTTGGGGGCCGACTACACACTCGAGGTCCAAATAAAAAAGAATCAAAACATAGATGTTGTTTTTAATTATTTATTTAATATTATTTTATTCAGTTATTATTTAATAACACATTGATACACTACACATGAACACCTGTATTAGTGGGAATGGTGAAATTGTTTCCTGGATGCCAAAATAGCAGACATTTCTGGCTTTAGATTTGATGTCCCTAACATCAACAGTGACCCGAGATTATCATCAGACAAGTTTGTTCTCAAATTGTTCTTCACGTATTTCATTCTTGAAAATGTTTGTTCACACAAGTATGTTGTTCCAAAGATTGAAAGGTACCTTGATGCAAAAGTTTTGACATTAGGAAAGTCTTCCTTGGGCAAAAACTGGTGAAAACCCACCAGTCCTTCTTTGAACTTGTCCCTAAGGAAGTCATTTGCTTGAAACTCAATGACCTCCAGCTGCAGTTCATCTGGGCAACTGGCCACATCTGCTTCAAATGGGTTTTGAAACAGTCTCACTTCTTCTGCCTTTGAATCCAAGCCAGAAAACCGCTCCTGAAACTGCAGCTGGAGGTCTTTGATGATCTCGCATGCAAATGACGTGGGGAACTCAGCTGTTGCTTCAGCCATGAAGACCTTGCACTGCTGAAAGTGCGTCAAGTTGTTGGCCTGTACTTGTTCCAAAAACAAGACAAGTTTAGATCTGGGGGGTATTTTTCGTACGTCGCTTAAATCATCCGAGATCAGATGCCTCATCTTGGATGAGATAATGCCAGTGAAACTCATCCAGATAAGTCGGTTTTTCGAACGCAGCCGTGTATTAGATTAGTGTAGCTGGATCTAATCATACGAGATGAATGCGCGCGCCCGCGCTGAGTGAAAAGCCCATATATATTGAGTCTAGAAAACATGATCAGCAAGTCTTTGATAGGCTGCAACAAAATGACGAAAGAACGAGCGCATTTTTTTTCACACACGCGGCGCAAGACCTTTTATTCGAAGGACACAAAGAATTTCAAGATTTAATATACATAAGGGGTAACACTGCAAAAGCAGCCCAGACCAGAAAAGACGGCTGGCAAAAAGTGGCCGAAAAAATTAAACGCTAAGTAGTGTGCATTGTACTTACTGAATGCAGCGTTTCATTTCCTATGTGTCAGATTAATTATTATTTAATATGTCATAATTCCAGATCAAACGTGAGAACATGGGAACAGGTTAAAGTGAAGTACAAGAATATACTTCAAACTGGTAAATATTAGTATATAACTATTTAAAGTATTGTTGACATAAAGAATCATATATAATATAAAAACATTAATGTTAAAGCTAATAAGGAGTCAGACAAGCAAAAAACAGGTGGAGGTCCACGCGGTCCAGACCTAACCCCTGCAGAAGAGTTGGCTCTCCAGCAAAATGCCCATCGCCCTGTTTCTGAGGGCATTCCAGGGGGAAGCTCCTCCTCAGAACCAGTGGCAGGAAGCAGTGGTCACTTCATTTCAGGTAAAGGATGGTCATTGCATATTTGTCCTCCATGTGTGCTATAGGTATGTTCCATATAGCCCTCTTTTTTGTTGGGTCAGTTGCAGGGAATGTCATATCCCTTGAACCTGTGTCTAACCAACGAGATATTAACGAAGGTCAAATATTTGATGAAGACACTGTGTCTGATTATTCACCAGGAGGAGAGGTACATTTTCCAAATAATGTTTGATCAAACTCCACTCTGATCAGTTCCATTTGCCCCAATCACATTTGGAAATCCTGGTAATGAGAATGTTAGGCTGATTGCGGGATTCTTTATGGAACTGTGGGTGTTTTAGCCTGTGTATTACCTACATGCAATGGCATGAAACGCCTCTTTTATTGTCTGCACATGCAGGTGTCCAGGAAACACAATGAAAACCTGAAGGAAATGTTTCAGAGCCAAACAGACTTTACGAATTGCCTAACAAACTGTACTTTTCGATTGATGTTCCGCATCGCCTACAGTATATAAAAAAGTGCCGCTTGCAAGAAACCTCAAAGCAATGCCTACTGTCTGTGTGGTTGTGAGAGCCCGACTTCGCCGAGTTTGACTTCGAATATACGGAGCTAATAAATCTTTGAGGTACAATATTCCCCCTCGGCTAAAGCGGTATGTTTCGTACAGAATTTCCTCCGGGGGCAATAAAGGATCTTGCCGATCGCGCAAAACCCTCTTTATATGAAATTCTTTTCGTATAATTTGCGCACCAATATCAATTGGTCGCTCATTCATGAACGGCGAAGCCCTGACTGGATGACTTCCACGCACCGTCACTGATCACGTGTGTAAACTAATCTTTGTTCATGTAGAACAAACCTGCTCCGAGCAGGTTTGCGGATTTGGATGTGTTGCTATGACAACACTTCCAGCAAGAGTTTCAAAAAACCGACAGATCCAGGATCAGGCCAAATCGTCAACAATTACATCCGGCTAAGCGAGTAATCCACGTACGAAAAATACCCCCCTGAAGGCCTTTAGGTGGGTGTATAGATCAGAAACTAGATTTTTCTCTCCTTGTAGTTTTAGGTTCAGAAAATTTAAATGACTAGTTATGTCTTCAGCAAAGGCCAATTTCCATACCCACTCTTCATCAGATAGTAATGGCTGTGGCTTGCCTTTATTTTCCAGGAAGTCACCTATTTCCTTTCTTAATTCAAATACTCTGCTCATAACTTTCTCACAACTTAGCCATCTTACTGCTGTGTAATATGGTAAATCTTGCGCTTCTGTGTCAGTATCTTTCAACATGTCTCTGAACTGTCTATGGTTGAGCCCATGTGACCGTATTAAATTCACCATCTTACCATACCATCTTCACCACAGGATTCAGTACACTGCTAATGCCCACATATTTAGCACACAAAGCTTTCTGGTGAATAATACAGTGCAGGAACATTGGTTGTGGAATGTTTTTCTCATTACACATCTGCTTCACTTGTCCAACCAAGCCTTTCTTTATGCCACTCATGTTCTTTCCTCCATCAACAGTCAGGCAACTGAGGTTAGTCCAGTCCAAGTTATAATCAGCAAATGTTTTTTTCAATTCATTGAATATATCCTCTCCGGTAACAGTGCCATACATGCTATGTAGGGAAGCCAGCTCTTGTGTTATGTTCATGTCTTCATCCACACCTCTAATGAACACAAGCAGTTGAGAGGTGGAACAGCTGTCCAGCGATTCATCCATTGCAATTGAAAAATGGCGAAACTTGCTTGCATTTTTCGCTATTTGAGTCACAACACAAACACAACACGCAACACGGTGGGCAATGGTATTTGCACCCAAAGCTTTAAATTGTTTCAACTTTTCTGGGCAAAGTTCCTCAGCCACCTCCAACAAACATTCCTTCACTACTTCACCATCTGTAAACGGTTTGCCACTTTAACCAGGACGTAGGCAACTTTATAACTGGCCTTAGTTAAGGATTCATTTTCATTTGAGGATTTACTGAACAATGCCCTCTGAGATATGAGTTGATTTTGTAATTTAGAAAATTTTTTGGCACGAACTTTACCCTCCAACTGTGCATATTTCTCCTGATGTTTGCTTTGATGATGACGGCGCAGGTTGTATTCTTTCATCACAGCCACGGTTTCGTTGCAAATCACACACAATGCTTTCTCGCCGGATTTGATGAAGAAGTATTTCAAACTCCATTCTTCTTGAAATTGCCGACACTCATTGTCCATTTTTCTTTTCCTCTTCTCGGCCATCGTTGGGCACTAAAATAAAGTGACTTCAACATGAATAAATAGTGAAACTGAAAGTATCTTGCACACAATATCGCTCAAAAAACCTGATCATGCGAACTAATTTCGTCGCAATTATAGCTGCAAATGACCCGAAACAATTTTTAAAAATTCTTATGATTTCTTAAGTTAAACTTACCTGAATATAGTCTGCAAATATATCCACTTATGGTAGAGAGCTTGTTACTTTTAATGTTTCCTCTTCAGAATATTCAGAAAATTCTTGTTAAACTAACGACATTCCCAATACTTTATACACACTGGTAAGTAATTACGTGAAGGAAATTATCACTAAATAAAATAGAGTGCAACATGTTTCACAATTAGACACTAACTGACACCAACACCTCCTCATCGCAGCAGTCAACCGCAACTGGCAAACTGTGATCAAAATAATCAAGTCTTGAACAAGCAGCAAACCATTTAAAAACTCTGCCACTAGATGGCGTTATATCATCTCATTGACTGTGAACAGAAGTAGAAAAAGTAAGCAGCGAATAAGGTTTTGCAATGTAGTGATCGGTTGAAAAACATAACACACTACTGCGCGCCACTATTTTAATTCGGTAAAAACGTAACGTCCACGTAAGCGGCGGCAGATCTTGGCAGGATACACGTAAATTTCCGCAATTTTTTTCCGTAGATAAAAAAGTCTCCACGGGCCGGATGAGAGGGCCTCGCGGGCCGCATCTGGCCCGCGGGCCGTAGTTTGGAGACCCCTGTTCTAAACAAAAAAGCAACTCGACACGTGTTAGAGAAAAATCGTGCTTCATTATGTTTAATCGTGCCTTGACTGTAGTGTATATTTTGCCCTTTCTTATCAAGTGTGCAAACGACAAATCACAAAAAGGGCATAAAGCTGAGTGTTATTTGGCGTTCTGCACTTGAAGTGTACAATGTACATGCAACAGGACAATGGCAATGGCTTTTAAAAAAATGTAAGACACATTGCTTTGATATATAATATAGTGTAATCTGAGATTTGTTTTCTCTTGTGCACAAGACAATTACAGAATGTTTCCTACTTGCCCGCAAGTAGTGCCTGCAATGGAAGCAAATTACTGCCAGTACTGTGTAGCCAGCCAGTAACATACTCTCCCTCCCAATTCGTTATTACTTTAGGGCATATGCATATATGATACTGAAATTGAAGCTTCAATCTCTGCTGGTACCAGTCCACTTCAAGCACTGCCCGCAAGACCAAACAAGCACCACCATGCCGCCGCTTTACTTGTCCAGTGTCTGAATCTTACTGGATACAAGTACAGGAAGCCAATGTACCACAGTTAAGCTAGCTTAGGTGATTTAGTCAGAGTGAGAACTGTGGCTGCAGTGTTTTGGGCCTTTTGCTACATCACTTAAAGCTGTAGGATTCTAAATTATAGAAGTTTCAGTTTCTTAAACTCCAATAGGATCTAATAGGACATTGCTAAAAATCTAATGTACTTGTTTAAAGATTACTACTAGCTCTTGCGTAGTTTAAATCCTCCTGATAGATGCTTGAAAAAATGTGATTTTTATGACAAAATGTTTTTATATGCATTTTGTTTTTCATGGTGTTTTGTTTAAAATATTTAATAACTATACTATTGAGGATTTCTTTGTCATTTTCCATTTCTTCCAGTTTGGAATTATTATTGTTGGCCAGGTGAATACTGTCAGGGGACTGATCTTGAGACCTGAGGTGGTGTGTTCTTATGGTTTTGTTCAACGGGGTATGAAACCAGCAAATTCTGTGTGATGTGCTTGCTGTCCTGTCTGTGGGTACTTCTGCAGATCAATTAAATGGCTTTCCTGTTTATTCTGTATTAGCTCAGACTACACTTTCTCACCCATATATAGCATGTCAGGATTGGTGTTTCATTTAGAGAAGTTACACCCTTAACAGCCTTTTCGGATCCCATTTTATTTATGTATTTTACAGTTATCTTTAATGTATTTTATGTAGTTTGTTCCTTTTTTGTGGATTACAGGTACTCCCCAGGTTTAAATTCTTTGTTGGTTCCCGGAAAAAAATTCTCAGAGTTAAGATAAAATATATGATTTTTTTTTTTTGACAAACAATTTTGCAAAATTTTCAGTATGAGATAATTTTAATTGGCACGGTAGACACATTTTACTGTTAAAGAGCATGTTGGCATACATTGATTCTCTTGTCCCTTTATCTTTTTAATTCTTTAAGTCTGTAATAAGATCAGACTAATGCAATCTGTTTCCTTGTAGTTTGGGGCCTCAGTTAAATCAGAGTGAATGACATACTGTGCCCTTCTCCTATTTACAGGCCTTCAGCAGGTGTTCCAGTCCTGAGTGAATGGGCAAAATGTTGACCACTTTTAGGACGGTGTTTGTGAACCTGATGCTGTCTTTGAATAGCATCTAGAAGATACCGTAAGTTGATGCTTTATTCTTGACAAATTTAGTTCTCTGGAAAGCCTTCCAGAAGTATGTAGTAAAAACCAAAGGTGAAAAAGTCTCACCGATTCTGTTTAAACATAAGCTGCGTTAGATGTGCATTCTAAGTGAGAGTCAGATTTCCTTTTTCTATATTAAATTGTACTCTTTGGGAAAACTAACAAGCAATAAATTAAAAACTGCATCTTTTAAATCCATATTGAAACCTGTGACAAAAGAATATTATTTTTTTAAGGGGTTGTTGAATGGAGGGTTATCGCACTCATTCTACAAGGTTACAAGTGAACAGTGGCTAATAACAGGTCACTGTGTGTAAAGATTTACAAAGTGCACATTAGTGCTGACTGGAAGATTTAAATACTTTTTTTTCTGAATTATACTATGGTGAGTAATATGTACTAGAGATTACTTTAATGTACTTTTTACATTTGCAATTAAGGGATTTTGTTATAATATTAGAATTTCTTAGATAGATATTATTTCTAATATCTTAAAATCAACATTGGATTTACCAGAGTTGTGTTTATAAGGTAAATAAAAAAGAGCAATATTACAACTGTGATGCTTAAGTTTTATACATAAACAAGGAAAATAGAAAAAAGCCTCAAAAGAGTTTGCCCCTTCTCTAAGAGAAGAGAATGATTCCTTGTGTTAGTTCAAACCCTCCAACGTATAATTTTTTTTTTCATTTTATAAGTAAAATTCAAGAAATGTACTTTTTGCGCCAACTTTGATTTTCTTTTTTTTTTTTAATTGTAAAGGCAAACCTCAGTTTTTATACCTCTGTAAACATTTACATTAAATGGTAGTGTCATATAATCAACTTTTCACTCTCAAATTCTGTTAGTCAATTTTTTTTTTATCCCAAATTAAATTTTTAACAGCCTCCAATAGGAATGTGCCTACTCAGTAGGAGTTGTTGTTAAACAAAAAAAATCAATATAAATAGTTTATCACATGCAAATAAACCATGCTGAAAAAAAGTCCTGATTTTTCTATCTGTTTTTGTTTATACTTTAGAATCAGTGGATATCCACAACAATGTTTACAAAACTTTGACATCTACCAAGTGGGGATAAAGATAGAAGTCTTCAGTGTTGAGACAGAATGTCAAGCGGGAATGACTCCTGCATGAATGGGCAAGAATCAGTGAATTATTTTTCCTGTATTATCCGTCTATGGGAATGGATTGGTTTGGGAAACCTGGAGGATTACCTCAGCTATGTGGATTACTTAGTTTGGGTTTTTACCCCATTGGCCATTGTCTTCATTTTACCACTGTTTATTCTGCTGTTTCTATACCTTTCCATACTTTTCCTCCATGTTTACAAGAGGAAAAATGAACTGAAAGAAGCTTACTCAAATAACCTTTGGGATGGAGCTAGGAAAACATTGGCCACATTATGGGATGGACATGCAACCATATGGCACGGTAAAAATATTTCAATGCAAAAGCTTCTAACCTTGAGTTTGATGTTTATCAATTATTTTGTGGGCAAATCTTAAAATCACTGTCTTTTTTAGGCTAGAAAGCCTATTCTGTTATATTTAAAGGAAAAAAATAAATAGCCACGTGACTGTTTTACATTGATATTTTATCTGTTTTTTTGTCAAAGCCTTTTAACATTAATATTTGTTGTGACAAGGGTTATACATTTTCATTATATTTTATAATTTATAGTTAAATTCTTTCTTGATTGATTACTCTAGAGAGGAGAGGAATGAAGGTCAATAGGAACAAGACTGAATACATGTGTGTAAATAAGAGGGAGGTCAGTGGAATGGTGAGGATGCAGGGAGTAGAGTTGGTGAAGATAGATGAGTTTAAATACTTGGGATCAACAGTACAGAGTAACAGGGATTGTGGAAGAGAGGTGAAAAAGAGAGTGCAGGCAGGGTGGAATGGGTGGAGAAGAGTGTCAGGAGTAATTTGTGACAGATGGGTATCAGCAAGACTGAAAGGGAAGGTCTACAGGACGGTAGTGAGACCAGCTATGTTATATGGGTTGGAGATGGTGGCACTGACCAGAAAGAAGGAGGCAGAGCTGGAGGTGGCAGAGTTAAAGATGCTAAGATTTGCATTGGATGTGACGAGGATGAATAGGATTAGAAATGAGTACATTAGAGGGTCAGCTCAAGTTGGATGGTTGACAGACAAAGTTAGAGAGGCGAGATTGTGTTGGTTTGGATATGTGCAGAGGAGAGATTCTGAGTATATTGGGAGAAGGATGTTAAGGATAGAGTTGCCAGGCAAGAGGAAGGCCTAAGAGAAGGTTTATGGATGTGGTGAGAGAGGACATGCAGGTGATGGGTATAACAGAACAAGATGCAGAGGATAGGAAGATATGGAAGAAGATGATCTGCTGTGGCGACCCCTAACTGGAGCAGCCAAAAGAAGAAGGATCAGTAAAATGAGACACCTCTCTTATTAAGACAGCAAATAGTACAAAGGATACATTTCTCAAAAAAGATGTATTTATACATTGTCTGTGTAAGAATTTGTTTTAATTTTAAATGAAAGCTTGTCACAAATGTTTTTACATTTCTGAGAAAGCACTATACATTTTAATTAGTAATAGGAGGATATTGGCATGCTCTTATTATTAAACTGCGTGCTGCCTGTTAACTGTCAGGCAAACAGTCAGGAACAGCCATTCTGATAGCATTGATGTTCTAGGTATGCTCAGGTAGCCTATTGCCATTTAACATGGTTAAAATACATGTTAGATCTGAGGCTCAGATTACAGGGATGGGTGAATCAGCAACCATTGTGCTTTATGCATTGTGATGAACATACACAGCCAGTTTACCTATGCGTCTCCATATCTACCCAGCAACAGTTTGTTTCTCTGCAAGGTTGAATGTTTGCTAGGACATTAAGTATGTTAGACTACCAGTTTATTTTCTTAGTTGTTATGTATGTAATGGCACATTATTGTGATATAGATTTTTGTTGTCGGCACATACCAAAAGTCAGTTTTGAATGGTTGTACTGTATATTGGTGGTGACTGGCTGGTTTTAAACTCTTGTGTGTTCTCAGTAAAATATTTTCTTGTAAATGACTGTTGATAGTCCGTCTAGATGGAATGGTACCCTAGCTCAAGATATTGAACTAGCAGTTGAAAGCCTTTTTATCATATACATTGGTTAGCTACCTGTTTGTCCTATTGCTGGCTACACTGTCTGTATGATTTTGTCTAATGGCTGATCATCACTTTTTTCTATGTTTGTACTGCTTCGTATGGTAGACTTCTGCATTTTAACCCCCTGTTCATCACAAGGTGAACACACACATTCCTACTAGGGCCAATTTAGGAAGTCCAGTTCAACTAACTTGCATTTGCTTGTACAGTGAGAGGTAACCAGGCTACCTGTTAGAAAAAGGGAGGAATCCACACAGACACACAGAGATCATGTAAATTTCTCACAAATCCCATTGTTGAGAGGCAGCAGTCCTATCACTTCACCATGATCCAGATACAGACTTTTGAAGTTTACCAACTCCAGATTACCAGTGTTCTAAATGGGATTACATGCAGTATCACAATGTAGGCTAGTAGCCATGTAAAGAACAACTGGAATAATAGCCAGCGTTGGGCCACTTTTAAGTATTTTTATTTGAAGAGACAGAAAACATCTTATAAAACAATACAGACATCCTTTTCGCTGACCTCACCATAACAAACTGTGTTGTGAAGAATCTTGGGTTTCTCCATGATGTGCATAATCTGAGAGAAAGTGCCCTGTACAGAAAGCTTCAAATGAACCAACTGGATGACAGTATCTGTCTACTCCTTTCATGGCTAATGACCTTTTTCCTGCAAGTAAACACACCTGAGCAGCCACACTTCAACACTGCTCGTTACAAAAGTGCAATTGAGCACTTAAAATAAGTTATTAAGAGGTGCCTTGCATGCCTTAGCTACTTGTGAGTGGAACCACAAAGAATGTGCAGCATAATACTTGCCTGTATTCTCCTGCACAACATCGCTGCTACCGTAGGTGCACTGACCCTGTCTGTGATGGTGTTTAAGATGCAACTGAGCTTGTTAAAGACCCAGACCATCCTCTGGCATTCTCTGAGAATGAGGGACTGACTGAATATGCGATATGCGATTGGAGATGTAATTGTTAGAAACTGCTTTTGACTGGTTCATCTGTGATGTTTGTGTCATTTTAATTAATAAACACTGATGTATAATAGTTTAAATTATTTTGTTTGATATTGACAGCTGTTTGGGAGATTATTCTATGGGAACAAAATCCTTCAAGTACAAAATATAACTAAATTTGTACATAATACAAATGCTGTATTATTTTGCCAATTTTAAAATTGTATTCACTTTTTTTTTCCTGAAGTTCCTCCTGAATCCACCTTTCTGCTGGGGTCAGGGTAACCCTGATTTTTTTTTTTTTTTTTTTTTTTTTTTGATCAAAAGTATCCCAATCCTACTAAAATGTTTGAAACAACATATACTGAAGGTTTGGTCCAGATCAAAAGCAAGACTGGACTGCACGATCTAATCCAATTTCAGAGTCTTTTTTTTTTTTCCCCCTTTTAAAAACACCCATTTTCAAGATTTTAGCAGTCTGATAGCCAAAATCCAGTCAGATTGCTCGTGAACAACAAGGCCCAGAAAATTAAAGGAAAAATGATATGTTTTCACTTACTGTGACTGTATTTATCATTCTGTAGGTTACTACTTAGATTCAAAAGAATCCAGGGATGCCAATTTACATGGATGACAAGTCAGTCATGAGAAATAATAAAGAACAATGCAATATAGAGATGGTGACAGTTTTAATGCCTTAAGGGACAATGGATATCAGTTTAAATTACAGAATATAGAAGGCAACAATGGAAAACTCAGACTAGTGTTGATAATAATTCTACTGCATATGTAGTCATCCCTCATTCTTTGCTGAGAATAGGTTCCAAGAGCTCCAATGAAAAAGTGAATTCTGTGAGTATTGGACACCCTCCCCAGTCCCTGGGCACAAAATTCTCTTCATAAAGTTAAACCAACATAATACAGTAAATGTAATATGCACTATGTTGCAGTATATATTGGCATACTTAATAAATATTTTACATAGTATTATGTCAAAATCAAATATGCCCTTGGCATACTTAATAAAAGTCTTATTTTCTTTAATAACATGTTATGTAATAAAATTCTTGACAGGGTGTCATGTCATGGAGTGAAAAGAAGGCGAATGCTAGCGTTGTGTTAAGATTTGTTTGGAGGGTTGTATTAGATGATATGCAAAGAATGAGTCTCTCTCCAAGAGATACACAGGACCATGGAGAGTGGAGAAAAATAATTTGGGGGACAACTGGATAACCTGAGTAAACGTAGACAATATTCATTAAACTAGTGATGACAATAATAGGTTATGTACTTGGTTCACCCATTTAGAATATCTGGCATCCAAGATCAACTTTCTCTGTAAACACAAAAACATAAGTTTTCATGAGACCTGTCTTTTTAGCTTAACAACTTCTTTTACCTAATGTCTACAAAATATTAAGAATATTATGAAGTGCCTGTAGCTCTATGTACCATGTTCTTGCCTCATATTTTTTTTCTGTTTTACTTTCTCGTATAGGGAAAGTATTGTAATTATCCAAAGATTCGATGTTGAGATTTTGATGAACCTCAACGTTTTAGACCTCCCCGAGTCCATAAATACCATTTTTGGAAATTGTGTGTGTGTGTAAAAATGATAACTTGAGTATGCTTTCATTTAGGTCAACCAAATTTTGCATACAAGTATTAGGTACAAAACTTAGATTTCTATCACCTAAAGATATTTCCATTAACCGGAAGTGGTACTTTTTCCTTTTATTCAAGCAGCTGCAGAGTCTACTTTATTCAACTTTAATTTTATAATAATTGTTCAATATATTATTAATTTGATTTGGCTTGTGGTTGGTTCTTTAATGTACATAATATAAAAATATCAGTCTTGCGGTTTATTCTTCAAATAACCATCCCCACAAAAACAGGCCTTATGTAAGTGGCATAAAATCATTAATTATGTCGAAATCATATACCCAGATTATTTCTGCATCCTTCCCTCCATCCATCTTCCTAACTTGCTTTTCCAGGTCAGCTGGAACCTACTGTATACCAACAATTATAGGGTGCCAGGCATGAACAACACCCAGACAGGGCACCAGTCCATCATAGAGTGAACACCCACACCCACATACATTAGAGCCAATTTAGCAATGCTGATTAATCAAATCTGTGTGATCTTGGACTGTGAAAGGAAACCCACACACAAAGGGAGAACATGCAGACTCCACGCAGTGTACACTCTTGATGCAAAACAAGGTTTCCTTAATGCAGGGCAGCAATGTTACCACGGCATCACCGTGTAGCTTGGAATATTCATACACATCCTCCTCCGTTGGGCCCTTGAGCAAAACCCTTAAACTGAAAATTGCTCCAGGGTGCTGTACGATGCTGGACTCCGTGTTGTAACCTCCAGAGGTCATGCAAAAAGACAATTTCCTGTGAGGGATTAAAAAAGTATATTCATTAAACAAATTAATGATAAATTATAGTATGCATTTTTTTTCCATTTAAATTATTACTGTACTAGTTGTGAAAGAAAAAAATAAATAAATGCATTAACACTTCGTAAATTTCAATTGTTCAATTAGTATTTTGAAAGATGCAAAGAAAATCTTTTGCTGTGCTTTTAATTTTTTTTAGTGATACAAAGCTGTAACTTCTTGTCTGGGCATTAGATTCTCCTGTTTTACAAGATTACTAAATTCACATTACAATATTTTACTTCTAAAAAATTGACCACATTCTCATACCATTTGAAATTTGTGGCATGTATTTAAGAAAAAAAATCTAAATTTTCTATCTAAGTAATTGCTATTAGATTTCCAGGATCAGCCATTAAGAGGATTGTATTAATATATAATGCAACACTTACTATAATTTAAAAAAAAAAAGAGATCCTTCTTGTTAATGAGGAAGAGATCCATTTCTGTATCTGTTTTCTTTCAAAAAGTTCTTTAGAACATTTCAGAATTTCTGAATTGCTGGATACTAAACACAATTCCAACAGTGGGCAAAAATTAACCCCAGATGGGACTTCAGGTAATTGCAGAGAGACCTCATCCTCATTAACTCTATACTGGTCACATATCAATTTACCGTGTCTCATTAGAATGTGGGAAGAGTATATGGAGTGCCTAGAAATACGTATATTAAAAAAACATGCAAGAACTGAGATACTGTATGTAGCATTATGAAGGAATGGGTTTTTGATTTTTACATATGGTGGACTATAGGATCAAATTCTTTAATGATAACAGTTCTGCCTTTTGTTAATCATCAGTCCAAATCAAGTCTCATCTGATTCACAAAGCATATTTATACATATATGGGGTGAATCAGACATCAGAAAGAATCTTATTGTAAAAGATACACTTGTTGCTTCTCAGGAAGACTACATATAAATAGATGCACTTGAGTATGTGTAAGTGTGTGAAAGAGAAAGAGAGATGAAGCAAGGTTTTTAGCATAGTGGAGTGGCCGGACTGCATTTAAATAACAATATTAGAGTGTGCTTATGTGTGTGTGACTTCTAGGAAGCAGTTCGCAATCTTTAAGACATGACTCTGTAAAAAATCTTTCCATTTCATAAACACAAATATATTTAATAAGTTGCTCTGAATGTTTCACCTTCTGGATTTGATCGGTCTTCCTGGACATGTTTGTAGCAGTCTTCCAGACATTGAACTTTCTCCTGTAATGAAAACATAAACTGCTCTGGCTTTGCTTTTTCTGCTTTAATAGTTGAGAAATGAGGCTTGACCAGAAGCGGTAGTTGTTATACTTGTCCATGACCTTCTTGGGTGGTGACATGAACCTTCATTTTCTGGCAGAATTTGTCCTAGCACTGGTACTTATGATTGGTGGTGTCAGATGGAACAAGTTGACAAAAATGGTTCTTGCTTTAATTTTTCTCCTTTTTTTTATGTGTAAAATTATTGTAAATGCTATTTTTGAATATTTTTGTGAATCTGCAGGCTTGCCTAAAATGTTAATATTTGCCATGCAATTAACCTATCACATTTTAATGTACTCGGTTCTTGTATCAGTGGGTCAAATGTACAGGCTATCACCCGTTTAGACATACGGTATTGTTTTTGGAATTATAGTACAATTTTTTTGTGCTGTTTGAGTTCATATATGCCTTCCAAGATAGTTTCTGTGAGCAAGTGAAACAGTGTACCCTACTGGCAAAGTGTCGGTATGATTATTATCCCTCTGGGATAATAAAGTCTACCAAACCTAACCTAGCAAGGTTAATCCACACCCACTGCCTCTCTGTGTAATCCTGAGCAAATCACTTAACCTGCCATTGTACATACTTACATTTTGGTTCATGAGTCACTTTAGAGTCCACTAAATAAATAAATAAATTAAAATTCTACTTATAAGAAAATTTGCCATTTTTTTTTTAGTAAGTTATTGAATAATTGGAAACATAATTTTCATTACTTGTTAGTTGCTAATTTATGATTTAACTTGCAATTCCATCTTTCAGACTTTGTTTTTTAATGAATAATGCTAATTCTGTTAATTTTCATATTTCAGTGAAAGATTGAGTGGTTGCATTGGAGCTGGTGCAGGGAATAGAAAAGTTTCCGTGATAGGTTTTGTAAGGATTGTATTTGTGGTTTGTGATGTTCTTTTCTGCTGAGGATTTTCAGCACTGTAGCACAGCCAGCTCATTATGTTTTATTGACCCACTGAGAAAGTTGTCAGTGTTGCTTGGCTCAAGGGATATTTTCCAGGATATTCTCTATTATCTAAATTGTAGCCCAGTATTCGAAAACTTTTTGACCCAAGAGGTTGCCTTCTGGAATGTCTGCAGGAGGATAGTTATTTTAAAACATTTTAGCTCATCATCTTTGACAATGATTCACAATATAGCAGAAAATCAATTGAAAGTACAATTCTTTTCTTAGGTTCTGAATCATGATGCAAAAGATCAGGCAGTTGTTTATTTGGTTAATAGCCAGTCTCTTTGAAATATATTAATTCGTTAAAGAATACAGTTTTTTTAAAACTGCAATTCACATTCAAATTAAAAAAAAAAATCAAACCAAGGGTTGTAGATTATACAGACTTGAGCACTTTCTCATATTTATACAGGTTTGGTTTCAGCCTTGTTCTGATGCTGCTGGAATAGGATTTGGGACCCCAGTGGCCATGAATTAGATTAAACAGAATTAGATTTACTTCTTAAATTGATCACCCAAGGCAGTGGTCACCTGCATTCTTTATCAGTGTAGCTAACATTTGTCATATTTTATTAGGAAAATTTGTGAGTAGCTAGCTGCATTTGAGCTATATTAGTAGAAAAATTACTTGATATCACAGAAGTAATTTTAAGAATTAATGGTTTCCCTTTAATTACTTCATTCAGCTTCATGGTATAATATTGTGAATATAGTCCAGGTACTGTTTTATTTAGATTGTCTATTCTCTTTCCATATCTGCTGTTTTCTAATTGCCTTAGTGTCTTCACATTTTCCAAAGAAGTTCACATTAGGCAATTTCTGACACTAAACTGGCCCTGAGGTAAGCATGTACTCAGTCCAAAGTTGGGCCTCACCATGTTTCCACACCACTCATCCCTGGATAGGCTCCATCTACCTCATCATTTTGTTTTAAATAAGTGGTTGGAAAAAAAATTGCAGTGAATTCTGATTATTGCAAACCTATGAAAAAAGTTAAAACATGTAAATTGAGTTCAGATGTGTTTCTCTGAATGACCCACTGTGCAGTGTTAGCAAAATGACCTACCCAATGTTAACCATTTGAAATATGTTTCACCAAGCTCCACAGCCAATACTCCAAGCAAATGAAAGTATAGGTTCCATTCTGGAGTAACAGTTGTCTAACTAGCTTGTGTTTAGATTTGCTGTTTTATGGTACAGTCTTTCTTGGCATTTTTTAGCTTCTCAGAATGACCACATTTTTGTCAACTGTTTGTAACAATTAACTGCACAGTGCCAAGCAATACATGTCAATGAAATACACTAACATTCATATGTTTGGGATCACCCAGAAATTTTCAATAATTTTCATAGACATTGATACCTTTTTATTATCAAGATACCGTTAAATTGATTTAAGAATACAGTAATCCCTCCTCCATCGCTGGGGTTGCGTTCCAGAGCCACCCGCAAAATAAGAAAATCCGCGAAGTAGAAACCATATGTTTATATGGTTATTTTTATATATTTTAAGCCCTTATAAACTCTCCCACACTATTATAAACATTTCACGCACAGTTATACAGCATAAACCCTTTGTATTCTCTTAGATATTAGGTAAGATTCATTGAAATTATGTATGTAAACACAGTTTACATACAGTAAAACTAAATATTATTTTAAAGATATCGAGCGTCTCCGATATCAATATGTTACAGCCATTACAACAGACAGGCCACCAGCAATAAATACGTACAATACAAGAAAAATTGTATACAGTAAAATGTGTGTACAGTGACTAAACTATGTACATGTAATAAGTACTGTACGTAAATAATTAATTATGGTTACTCACCAACAATGACACGACGACTTGTCCGATAACGATGAGTTTATTTTTACTGCACAACAATGGATAGCGTTACAGCTCTTCTAAAGGAGCCTCTTCAGGCGACTGTTTAGCACTGCCGTTGTTCTTCTTCCAGCACTCTTCAATCCAAATCCCTAAAGCAGATTCCATCCAGACTACTGCCTTATCACGTCCACTTGCAACTCATTTTGCGCCCTGATTAAAGGACACTGCGGCCGTAGATCTTATATGCTTTTCCTCCTTTTTAAATAAAAAGAATCGTGGACTCATTGATGCTGTAATTGTGTCCTGCAGCGGTGTAGCTGTTCCCTTCCTTCAACATATCCAAAACTTTTACCTTTTCTGCAATCCTGAAGCATTAGCAGTAACGTGCATTAATTGTGAATGAGTGAGATTAGACTTCCTGGTTAATGCAGCACTCCGTTGCTGAGCCAATCAGCAGCACACAGGAACTTAACCGCGTGCTCTGATTGGGTAGCTTCTCAGCCATCCGCCAATAGCGTCCCTTGTTTGAATTCAAATGCGTCCCTTGTTTGAATTCAAATTGGCAAATCAACTGAGGAAGCACACGTACTGTAGACTGCAGACATCCGCGAAGCAGTGAAAAATCCGCGATATATATTCACATATGCTTACATTTAAAATCCGCGATGGAGTGAAGCCGTGAAAGACGAAGCGCGATATAGCGAGGGATCACTGTATAGCCAAGGCTTTACTACTGTTTATAATGGCTATTATTGTTTGAAATGATTGATTTTTACTTTAGTATTCTCATATACAGTAGCTGCAAAGCCCCTTTTTCAGCAGCAATTCCTTCAGTGTCCAAATGGTAAACACCCTTAGCTTATCCCTAATTTAGTCATGCTTACATGCTGATTGGTTATCAGAGAAAACTTTGTAATTGCATTAGCACTGCTGAAACCTGTCATTCTGTTTAGCTGGGTTCCAAGATACTGGCATTCGTAAAACTCAGTTCTGGGCTCAAAAATGGCTAAAATGAAACAGCTTTCAGATACCGCTTTCTCAAGGAACATGTCAGTCTGTTGTTTACTTTGCAGAATGACAGCTATTCCATGTAACAGATTGCCAAGAAACTGAAGATTGCATACAAAGGTGACTGTTACTGTTTTGAGAGAAGCGGGCGAGCTAGATCTAACAAGAATTGAAAATAAATAAGTCATTTCAAGCAGTAATAGCCATTATAAAAACTAGTAATGCAATGGCCTTTAAATCAGTTTCATCTTCATAATAAAAGCTATTTATTTTTATAACAAAAAACATGAACATTTCTGAGCGACTCCAATTGAGTACTTTGAGTTTAATTAAATATGTTTTATGTTCTGTAAAACCATTATTTGATTTTAAGAAGTACTTTTAACCTTTTGTCCTGTCCTGTAATGCTCTTTTTCCAGTGTCATGTGAAAATATCAAGTATATTAGTAGTTGGTACGTAAAGACCATTAAATCTGTGTGAGTGTGTGTTTATACTTGTCGCTATAATTAATTTTCCACTGACGCGTAGGCAGTACTGCTTGTGGCTTTTTGCTGCACTGGGCAAAAGTATAAATGTAGCAGCCAAACCATAGAGTCTTGAAGGCAACTGCTATACAAATTATTGCAGTTAGAAGAGTGAAAGTTACACAGATCAAGGAGATGGTAGGGGGATCCCCTTGGATTTTTATGTGGGTCATACATGAATGTCAGATTGAAGAGTATCCCACTTGGAGATCCACACAATCCTACATAGATGTCACATCAAAGAACAGGAAAAGAGATTTGAATGTGTCCCTATTAAGTTTCATTCAAATCATACATGCATGTACAATTTAAAATCAATGGGGGTGCCGAGAGGGGTTTCATGGCAGGACAAATCAGGGGCAGGGTGCCAAAAATCACTCAAAGCCACTGTTTTCCTGGCACCAATGGCTGCCACTATTATAGTTGACAAAATGCACCCAAATCTAGGTGTCCGCTTAGTTTGCCTATATGGTAGAAATGTCCCAGAATATAGGACCCATACAGATCCATGACTGTTTTGGATGTTCCTATCTAATTTTGTGATCAAATCTGAGTTGCTTTTCATAAATATTTGTAACTGGGTTTCATGGAAATTATAGTAATCTAAAGGCACTGGACTAGTATTTGCCTCCCTAGCCATTTCCTCTATTAGTTGTCAAAAATTAATTGCGAATGTTGCTTTATAAAAATAAGTGTATGTGAAAGCAATAAAAACTGTGTTTATTTTTAATGCCAACCATTTCTATTCTTGTGAGGACTACATTCGAAAGTCTATCTGCATGCTTGAATAGTGCACTGTAATGAGAAGTCACTCTTATATTCCATAAGTTTTGTTTCCAGTATTGACTGATCTGAAAACAAAATTTAAAAGTGTGAGCCAACTTATTTACATTTTGTTTTGTCTGCATGTAGGGAGTTTCCAGGAAAATAAATGCTGTTCTGAATGAAAACCTATAATTGAAATAACAGCACACACTCACACACACAGAGCATAAATGCTATAAATTCTTCTGTTTAAAGTCTTGTTCTATTATCCATTATCGTCTAAAGCCATAAAAAGTGTAAAGTCTCCTTCTTTTGAGTATACTGTATTAAAAATAAATGTTTGCCTTTAAAAGGCTTTTCGTTGGAAAATATTTGGACATTTCACTGTTTCTTTCCTCACAATGGAAGATTCTTTATATACAGTATATGCATCAAATCTGTCAAAACTGCTAGGTCCAATTTAAATGAAGGCTCTGTGAATACACTTTCATTTAAAAATATTTGATTTCTTTCAAAGTAGTTTTGACAGATGCTGTCAAAATTTCATTTACGTACATGCAAATGTTAAACTGAAAAGCAAATATTCAGGCACAGTTATGCTTGTTAAAATGAAAAGAAATGGCACACTGTACAGATGAAAATCCTGTACAATCAAAAGTCATATAACTGGTAAGAATCCTTGTGGTAACCACCCTATTACTATAACCATTTCACAAACAATTTTTTCTATAATTAGGAACATGTATTTAAACAATTTTTTTTTTTTTTTTTTTTTTGTAGTCAGTGTGAAAAGCGAGGAGGATAGTGACATGGTGCCTTTTCAGTAACACGTGCAAGTGAGAATTTCGGTGTACGCTGTACATTTGAAAATAATCTACTATAATCTACTATATAAAATAATCTATACATATTAATAAAAGGCAAAGCCCTCACTGACTGACTGACTGACTGACTGACTCACTCACTCATCACTAATTCTCGAACTTCCCGTGTAGGTGGAAGGCTGAAATTTGGCAGGCTCATTCCTTACAGCTTACTTACAAAAGTTAGGCAGGTTTCATTTCGAAATTCTACACGTAATGGTCATAACTGGAACATGTTTTTTGTCCATATACTCTAATGGAGAAGGCGGAGTCACGTATCGCGTCATCACGCCTCCTACGTGATCACTTGAACTAAAAACAAGGAAGAGATTTACAGCACGAGTCAAACGCGGGAACGAAGGTAAATGACGTTAATTTTTGAGTGTCTTTTAATACTGTGTAAGCATACATATTAACACGTGCAATTAAACGTGTGCATTTACGGGGTGATTTCTCAGGCTTAAACGCTCGCCTTTTACTAAAAAGGTAAATGCAAAACTATTTTCAATCATTCTATGATCTGCTTCTCACAACTGAAGGCACCGTGGCTGATGTTACGTCACTTGCTGGCCAAATATAAGCGTTACCTGGTAGGTAACCAGCCACTCACTTCACTCCCTTACGGGAATCGAACCTCTGAGGTTTTCTTTTGTTCTTAATTAAAATTTAAAAGCAATACTTCACCACTGCTAAGCCCCTCTAGCGCTGACGTCCGAGGTTCGATTACCGTAAGCAAGTGCAGTGGGTGTGTACGCCTGATGAGCCAAGAATAAGGGGGAAAGACGTGTCGCGTACTCTTTGCATTATTTAACAGTAAACTATTTTCAACCATTCTATGATCTGCTTCTCACAACTGAAGGCACCGTGGCTGATGTTACCTCTCTTGCTGGCCAACCATAAGCGTTACCTGGTAGGTAACCAGCCACTCACTTCACTCCCTTACGGGAATCGAACCTCAGACGTCAGCGCTACAGGCAAAGCCCCTAAAATTGCGCCACGGCGTGTGGTTCGTTTATTTGACAACATGTAGATTGGGGTAATTACATTCCGCACCACGGCGTGTGGTTCGTTTATTTGACAACATGTAGATGGGGGTAATTACATTCACGGCATTCGTAGTCTGATTCACAATCTGATTGTATGGGTGGTTACCTACCAGGTAACGCTTATAGTTGGCCACCAAGTCAGGTCGAAGTGATCACTCGAGTGAAGGCAGCTTCACAAAAAAACAGATCCTTAACAAACTGTTATTAGTATATTTTCCCTCAATTTAAAAAGGTTTTGTTTTCTTCTTAATAAAAATTTAAAAGCGGTACTTCGCCAGTGCGAAGCGCATGGATTTGACTGACTGACACATACAGACATATTCATGAGTGCAGGTACTTCGGAAAGAAAGCACCGTGTAAACCTAAAGTTTAAATTAAGTTCATAGACCTACAAAAGGTTGCCATTCATTTGAGGCAAGATTGCTTTTCTTCTGTGCAACTATACGTTGCATTCTCAAGAGTGTGCTTGCACGGCTTCGGATATAGATATATATATATATATATATGTCTATATATAAATATGTAAGCTTATAAGTACTGCCTTGCTTCTCTTTAAGAAAGGAAGATGTAATGATACTTGATTTAAACGATTCCATGTCTTCCTGGGTTTGCTTAGCTTATTGTCAATATCTTTACACCTTTTTTTAAGACTTATTGACTGAAACGGGCTTTCACGAAAAAAGTTAGGGCTTTGCTACAGGATACACCCTCCACAAGTTAAGCAAGTAAAAATAAAATATATATTTCTGTTTTATTTAAACCTTTTAAGTTCGAATGCATAGCCCCATTTGGCTGTTTAATTTTTTTTTTCTTTCTTCAGTAATATTTAATCTCCTTAAAGAAAAAGAACATATCCATTTTACTTTTTTTGTATCTCTTTAGTAATGTTTTAGTGTAAAAGGATGACCAGTATTTAAACCTTTTATGTTACTTTATACATTTATTTTACACAATGTTGAAAAATTAATAAGAAAGCTACATATTTTGGCAGCTGCTGCTTTAATTTTCAATGAAATGAAAAAAGCTCTCCAAGAGAAAATGTCAATGAAGAAGAAACAGTTTGCACTATCTAAAAAGGAGAAACCCTCATTTATAAAAGTTTGCTGCAGATGACTTAACTGAAAATAAATGAATAGTTCCTATGTGTATAATACATATTTATCTATTTTACTTATGCCTTTATTCCAGCTACTTGCAACATCTGAGGTACAATTTGTTACATTACCTTTGTTTTTTGCAGCACAGGCAGGTGAAGTGACTTCCTCAGGGTCACACAGTGGTGTCAGTACCAGGATTTGAACTGACAAGCTCCGGGTTTACTGAAATATTACTGAAGAAAGAAAAAAAATGAAAATGGGCAAATAGGGCTATGCATACAGATGTCCATCCATCCATTATCCAACCCGCTATATCCTAAATACAGGAGCCAATAAGTAGATATGTATATATACAGTATATATATATATATATATATATATATATATATATATATATATATATATATGTGAATGTATGTATGTATATATGTATGTCTATATTTATATCTATATATATATATATATATATATATATATATATAATATATATGTGGATGTATATGTGTATATGTATATTATGTATATATATATATATATATATATATATATATATATATATATATATATATATATATGTATATGTGGATGTGTATATGTATATATATGTATATGTGGATGTGTATATGTATATATATGTATATGTAGAGATGTGTATATGTAGATATGTATATATATATATATATGTATATATGTTTATGTATATATATAGTTACATAACCTCTTTAACACACTACTTCTCCGCTGCGAAGCGTGGGTATTTTGCTATATGTAGATATCTGTATATGTAGATATGTATATATATATATATGTGTCAATCTATCTATGTATGTATGTTTATATATATATATATATATGTATATATATATGTACATATGTATATATATATGTGTGTATATATGTAGATGTGTATATATGTAGATATGTAAATATTTATGTATATATATGTGTCTGTGTGTGTGTATATATATATATATGTGTATATATATATATGTATATATATGTGGATGTGTATATGTATATATATGTAGATATGTGTATATGTAGATATGTATATGTATATATATGTTTATGTGTGTGTGTGTGTATATTATATATATATATATATATATATATACAGTGGTGTGAAAAACTATTTGCCCCCTTCCTGATTTCTTATTCTTTTGCATGTTTGTCACACAAAATGTTTCTGATTATCAAACACATTTAACCATTAGTCAAATATAACACAAGTAAACACAAAATGCAGTTTTTAAATGATGGTGTTTATTATTTAGGGAGAAAAAAAATCCAAACCTACATGGCCCTGTGTGAAAAAGTAATTGCCCCCTTGTTAAAAAATAACCTAACTGTGGTGTATCACACATGAGTTCAATTTCCGTAGCCACCCCCAGGCCTGATTACTGCCACACCTGTTTCAATCAAGAAATCACTTAAATAGGAGCTGCCTGACACAGAGAAGTAGACCAAAAGCACCTCAAAAGCTAGACATCATGCCAAGATCCAAAGAAATTCAGGAACAAATGAGAACAGAAGTAATTGAGATCTATCAGTCTGGTAAAGGTTATAAAGCCATTTCTAAAGCTTTGGGACTCCAGCGAACCACAGTGAGAGCCATTATCCAAAAATGGCAAAAACATGGAACAGTGGTGAACCTTCCCAGGAGTGGCCGGCCGACCAAAATTACCTCAAGAGCGCAGAGACGACTCATCTGAGAGGTCACAAAAGACCCCAGGACAACGTCTAAAGAACTGCAGGCCTCACTTGCCTCAATTAAGGTCAGTGTTCACGACTCCACCATAAGAAAGAGACTGGGCAAAAACGGCCTGCATGGCAGATTTCTGTAGAAGAAGAATGTTCTCCTCAGCACCATGTATTTTGTGTGTTTAGTAAATTAGAATCTTTATAATAACTATTTTGTAACTTGCCAGTGAGAGGCGCTTTGGCTTATGAACTAACAAAAATATGTTATTCCAGGGTTCAGGAGAAATAGTGTCCAGATGAATAAAATGTAAGCTGTTTCTTGTTTTTCCCTTTCTCAGAGTGAATGTTTCAGGGACAAGGTCACAAGGCTGCAGAAAGTACATGTGGTTTATGCAAAGGCGTCTCTCCTATGCTTAGCTTCCAAAACACAGATAATGCTTAGCTCAACAGACATATTGTTTAACTTTACTGTTTTGATAAGGATGTTCTTTCTGTCTTATTAATCATGAGATGCTGAAGTATAAAAAACCCCTCCTGCCTTTTGATCAGGGTTCAATTGAGCTTTGCGGCAATAAGATATACTCTTTTGAATCTCTACTTACTGCGACTCCGAATGAATAAATAAAGTGAATTGAGAAAATATTATCTGTCTGCTTTCCAGTGTGCCTTTTTCGTCCACATTTCCAAGACGCAAACCACTGTTAAGCAAAAAGAACATTAGGGCTCGTCTCAATTTTGCTAAGAAACATCTCAATGATTGCCAAGACTTTTGGGAAAATACCTTATGGACTGATGAGTCAAAAGTTGAACTTTTTGGAAGGCAAATGTCCCATTACATCTGGCGTAAAAGGAACACAGCATTTCAGAAAAAGAACATCATACCAACAGTAAAATATGGTGGTGGTAGTGTGATGGTCTGGGGTTGTTTTGCTGCTTCAGGACCTGGAAGGCTTGTTGTGATAGATGGAACCATGAATTCTACTGTCTACCAAAAAATCCTGAAGGAGAATGTCCGGCCATCTGTTCGTCAACTCAAGCTGAAGCGATCTTGGGTGCTGCAACAGGACAATGACCCAAAACACACCTGCAAATCCACCTCTGAATGGCTGAAGAAAAACAAAATGAAGACTTTGGAGTGGCCTAGTCAAAGTCCTGACCTGAATCCAATTGAGATGCTATGGCATGACCTTAAAAAGGCAGTTCATGCTAGAAAACCCTCAAATAAAGCTGAATTACAACAATTTTGCAAAGATGAGTGGGCCAAAATTCCTCCAGAGCGCTGTAAAAGACTCATTGCAAGTTATCGCAAACGCTTGATTGCAGTTATTGCTGCTAAGGGTGGCCCAACCAGTTATTAGGTTCAGGGGGCAATTACTTTTTCACACAGGGCCATGTAGGTTTGGATTTTTTTTTCTCCCTAAATAATAAAAACCACCATTTACAAACTGCATTTTGTGTTTACTTGTGTTATATTTGACTAATGGTTAAATGTGTTTGATGATCAGAAACATTTTGTGTGACAAACATGCAAAAGAATAAGAAATCAGGAAGGGGGCAAATAGTTTTTCACACCACTGTATATATATATAAAAGACAGCAACACTTATAACAATGACAACACAATTACATTGACAATCATGTTACGTTATTTTTAAAATGTTTCCTTTTTTTTTTCATAACCTCTTTAACACACTACTTCTCCGCTGCGAAGCGCGGGTATTTTGCTAGTCTATTATATAATAAAATACAATAGTGTGTGTGGTCAGTCTCTCAGAGCAATCCGATTGGCCAGTTTGGCTTTGGTGATGCAAAGAAAGAGAAGTGTGAGTGTGAGACGCAGGATGAGGAGGAGTAAAGGCGCATGCTGAGAGAGTTGCCTTCAAAGACAGAATGTATAAGACTGGACAGGAGGCGAGAAAGACACCTTTAAAGTACTGAGTCTTAGAAGCAAACTTTATGGGTGTGCTCAAGAAAGAGAGTGCCAGTGAAGAGAGGTTCACACATGTGAATACTGGGGAAAGGTGCTGAAGGCACAACATAGGCCAAGAGATGACAAATATTTCTAAATTATTCTATTACCTGCCTTCGACAGGTACCGTGGGTAGTGACCTTATTTATTTATAAACTTTACTAACCCTGTTAGTTACTTATTAGTAAATTAGTTACTTATTTTGAAATTACAAATTTTTGTTTTCACTATTTTTTAAAACAGGTTACATTTTTAACCGGCTCCCTCAAATAAATGTCTAACTTTTCTATTTTGTTTTCAGAAATTTACAGCTGCCTCCGAAGCTTGCATATTGTAATCTGTTCAGATAGCCAAAAAATGTGCCATTTGCCTTGACTTCTTATTGCATCAATAAAGAGAATGTTTACCATCAGATTTCAAAATTTTTGCTGTATGCCACATTTCTATTTCAGTTCTAAACAGTGATCTCAATAATAAACACAGCAACTACAATTTAGCAAAAGGCAAATATATCTGATGCATACAAGCTACAAAAAATAAATAGTGAGTTGAAAAGAAAATACAAATGATATTACAGTTGCACACAAATATCTGTTTAAAGTTTGTGCTTGAAGTAAGAGACCCAAAATCCATGAGATATATCAGATCCACATATTTCAGAAATTACAGCAAATACAAAAAAGTTAATCTTGTTGAATGACGACACAAATGCTTGTAATTCCTGGTTATTTTGGCAGCTTGTTGTTTGCCGTTTAAACAAACAAAAAAAAACCTGAATCACAGAGGCTAATATTTATGGTAAAACTGTGGCCTTTGTTGTTTATTTTCTAGTAAAGTACAAGAAGGTCACCGAGATAATGAAAGTAAATGTGAATGTTACAAAGACTTTTAAACACTGTAATGCAAACATAGACCTGTACATGTGTGGTGGCTGGAGGTTGCTGTAGTCAGTTCAATTTTAGTTCTGTTTGCTAGTTTAAAAAAAATCACATGCTTTACCCACTAGTTAAAAAAAAGATGAGCTAAATTAAAAGAGCCCGTAAACAGCAATGAAAAAAGTGCACATTAAATGCATTAGAGTATTATTTACAAGATAATCATGTGAAGAAGGTATTGTACATTTTTCATTCTGGTTGTGATGTTATGTGTTCAGGTTGCTTGAGATAATTAACTCATGATATCACATCATGCAACCTCTAGACGTAGGATTTGTCAGACTTGCCAACTGTAATTGTTGATCTCATTTCCAGATCATGTCAAATTAAATAACTGAAAACCACTGGCTATGTCACATATACCAACAAAGTGTTGACCTTCCAGAGCAGCTGTGCTTGCCCCTTTTGTGTTGGCCAATAACATGCTGCCTGACAGAACCAGATCTATATGAAGGGTTAACAGATGTGACGAGTTCAGCCATAGTCTCTGACCATTTTTTTTTTCTTTTTTTCCTTCTGTTGTTGTACATAAAACATGAGCCATCAGACAATCAGGCTTCTCTTCTATTTATGATGTCCAAAACACCCACGTGCCTTATTCCTCATCATGACATATAAATTGTACTTCCATGCAAGACTTTATTGGTTGTCCGCTCTCATGCTAGACAGCCCATTCCTATTACTAAAGACAATTCCAAACCTGTTGGATTTTATTGGAGCAAGTCGCAGATTATGTGGAGTGAGTCACTGGATATGTCCGACTGGCCATCGTGGGAGCACAGTGCATGCTGCCCACTACCGTCTGCCTCCCAAGTCACTAATTAGATGTAAATGAAGGCTATGACTGAAAATCGCTGCAAAAGTCATGTAATGTGACTTATCCTTAACATGAACTAACAGACCATCTTCTTTGAGGCTGCTTAGAGCAATAATTCCATCTGACTCTTAGTGTTTTGATGTACGTCAGTGTACATCTTATCACTGCGTATTTTGGTTCACCTATAAATACCTTTACCTGTGCTAGTGAAAGGAGTAATATCAAAATATGCTCTCTTCAGTTTATTAAACATGTAGCAAATTTGAACAGATACAGTATGTTGAAAAATCATTCACAATATACTATATGTTAAAACAATGTGTTGTTCTTTCCTCCAATCAAAACACCCACATTCACCGACAGGAGGTTAAATTCTATCTGTAAAAAGAAAACATCTTGAATGATAAAGAGAAACATTCACTCAAAATAAATTACACATGCAAAGTAGGGGTTGTAACATGAAGGGGCATAACATTGAAAGACAATAAAGGCTTACAGCCATAAATCACTGTAGTCGAGCACTATATAAAAAATTAAAAATAATTAACTTACAAGGAGGTGGTTAGGAAGGAAGCACTTGAAGGAGACATGAAAGACCGTCATGTCTCAGCAATCAAAAGTATTAACTTCAAACATGAAGCAATATAGGAACTGAAAACTAGAAAAACAAGAGCAACATAAGCATTTGTTTTGTTCCCTGTTCATGTTGTAATCTAAATTTACTTTATTTAATTGACTTACAATTGCCAGGTTCAAAATTATTTATTTATTTGTCTATATTTTTATTTAATAGACAAATTGTGTAGTATTTTATTTGTCCTAAGGGGAAATTCCTAGCTTTGTTATTCTGTAATTTAGTTGTCTTCTGAAACTAGTTTGTTACTTCTCAAAGCATAGTGGTACTGTTTCTACCAAAGAATCAGTTATGGTGCCCCCCTATATAATTCTCTTCCAGCATATGCCCACTAAGCTTGCAAGGTACAAAGAAAAAAAACACACTACAGACCTTTGTATCTGAACCTGGCATTCTTCTTTTGACACTAATTTTTTTTTTTTGTATAATCCATGCCTTTGTAATCTCTTCTACACCTTTTATACATTGATTCCTCCTGAAACTATTTTTTTAAACAGATTTTTAGTGCAGAGTGTTAGGGTGAACAGCCGTATTTGCACAGAAGTGGCTGGTATTAGATGGCATGCCTGTTTGTGTGTGTGTGAGTGCACTCTGAGATAGGCATAACCATCCATAAGTTTGCTTCTCTGTGAACAGAGTGAGAAAATTGCTGGGTAAATGCATTTGGAACCTAATAGTCTATAATAAAAATGAACCAACAATAAGAGATGTGGCAGTAATGAATGAAGCTCTAGTCTGTTAACTTCTTGGAAATTAGCTTCTTACATTTAGTATTTAAAAACTGATAGGAAATTTCACTGTTTCTGAAACTTGGCCTCCCGTGGCCTTATTTATAAAACTTTGAATTTTAAAATTTGCATACACCAAGGAGACAGGAAAATGAGATTTATAAAACTGGTGTATTCACATTTCTACTCACTTTACCATTTATAAATTACAATCACACTGTAAATATGTGTATGTGAGCATGCCTCAAATGGCGCCCTGAAGCATCCATAAATGGAGCATGATAATCAACCTCATACATACAGTATTCAATCATGATGCTGCAGAACTTCATTGACTGGAAGAACAGCCTCTTACTCCTGATACATTGAGGCCCTGCCACCTGCATTCAAGAGAATCTGGTTGTGTTCTGCAACTGATAGCGCAAAATCATGCATGGAATTATAGTGCCTCTCCTCTGCACTCCTCTACTATGGGGGTCTGGGAAAGTATAAAGTACCATCATCTAAGTGGGAAGCCACTATCGCCTGCCATGTGTAATGACAGGATTGCCGTTGTATTGATAGTACAGGTCATATGAAACACTGAGAGTCCAGCCAGTTAATTTACTAACAAGCCAGCTACCATGTACAACAACATCACGCCTGTCAGAGTTACTTTGCCTCAAAATAAATGAATCGCAGGTTGACCCAAGCAATCGAGACATGATGTTTGCATTAATAGAAGTAGCTGGTTATGGTTAACAAAAGCAGCTTCATTCTCTCTAGGTGCCCTTAATGTAATAGGAGTGCTGTAAAGTCCATTCATCCTCTTCCGCTTATCTGAGGTCGGGTCGCGGGAGCAGCAGCTTGAGCAGAGATACTCAGACTTCCCTCTCCCCGGCTACTTCTTCTAGCTCTTCCGGCAGAATCCCGAGGTGTTCCCAGGCCTGCCGGAAGACATAGTCCCTCCAGCGTGTCCTGGGTCTTCCTTGGGGCCTCCTCCCGGTTGGACGTGCCCAGAACACCTCACCAGGGAGGCGTCCAGGAGGCATCCTGATCAGATGCCCGAGCTACCTCATCTGACTCCTCTCGAGGCGGAGGAGGAGCGGCTGTACTCTGAGCCCCTCCCGGATGACTGAGCTTCTCACCCTATCTTTAAGGGAGAGCCCAGACACCCTGTGGAGGAAACTCATTTCAGTCGCTTGTATTCGCAATCTCGTTCTTTCAGTCACTACCCATAGCTCATGACCATAGGTGAGGGTAGGAACATAGATCGACTGGTAAATTGAGAGCTTTGCCTTACGGCTCAGCTCCTTGTTCACCACGACAGACCGATGCAGAGCCTGCATCACTGCGGACGCCGCACCGATCCGCTTGTTGATCTCACGTACCACCTTATTGTGGTGGAGGGGTTTGCGTGTCCCAATGATCCTAGGAGCTCTGTTGTCCGGGCTTTATGCCCCTGGTAAGGCCACCCAAGGCAAACTGGTCCTAGGTGAGGGATGAGACAAAGTGCAGTTCAACATAACCTCCTATAATGAATAAAAAATTTGGATGCCGTTTTCCCTCGCCCGGACGCGGGTCACTGGGGCCCCCCTCTGGAGCCAGGCCTGGAGGTGGGGCTCAATGGCGAGCGCCTGGTGGCCGGGCTTGCACCCATGGGGCTCGGCCAGGCACAGCCCGAAGAGGCAACGTGGGTCCCCCTTCCCATGGGCTCACCACCTATGGGAGGGGCCAAGGAGGTCGGGTGCAGTGTGAGTGCTGTAAAGTGCTCCACCTATCTTAGAACTGAACAGTCCTGCAAATTGCCTTTTTTTGTTTGCAAAAACGTGTTTTTTTGTATGTACACCTACACCATACAGAGACTGGATGTACTGTAGTGCCTCACTAGTTAGTTAATGGCTTCTAGCACAACAGATACAGTGCATCCGGAAAGTATTCACAGCGTATCACTTTTTCCACATTTTGTTATGTTACAGCCTTATTCCAAAATGGATTAAATTCATTTTTTTCCTCAGAATTCTACACACAACATCCCATAATGACAATGTGAAAAAAGTTTACTTGTGGTTTTTGCAAATTTATTAGAAATAAAAAAACTGAGAAAATCACATGTACATAAGTATTCACAGCCTTTGCTCAATACTTTGTCGATGCATCTTTGGCAGCAATTACAGCCTCAAGTCTTTTTGAATATGATGCCACAAGCTTGGCACACCTATCCTTGGCCAGTTTCGCCCATTCCTCTTTGCAGCACCTCTCAAGCTCCAAGCTCGACGGAAGCGTTGGTGCACAGCCATTTTAAGATCTCTCCAGAGATGTTCAGTCTGGGCTTTGGCTGGGCCACTCAAGGACATTCACAGAGTTGTCCTGAAGCCACTCCTTTGATATGTTGGCTGTGTGCTTAGGGTCGTTGTCCTGCTGAAAGATGAACCGTCGCCCCAGTCTGAGGTCAAGAGCGCTCTGGAGCAGGTTTTCATCCAGGATGTCTCTGTACATTGCTGCAGTCATCTTTCCCTTTATCCAGACTAGTCTCCCAGTTCCTGCCACTGAAAAACATCCCCACAGCATGATGCTGTCACCACCATGCTTCACTGTAGGGCTGGTATTGGCCTGGTGATGAGCAGTGCCTGGTTTCCTCCAAACGTGATGCCTGGCATTCACACCAAAGAGTTCAATCTTTATCTCATCAGACCAGAGAATTTTCTTTCTCATGGTTTGAGAGTCCTTCAGGTGCCTTTTGGCAAACTCCAGGCGGGCTGCCATGTGCCTTTTACTAAGGAGTGGCTTCCGTCTGGCCACTCTACCATACAGGCCTGATTGGTGGATTGCTGCAGAGATGGTTGTCCTTCTGGAAGGTTCTCCTCTCTCTACAGAGGACCTCTGGAGCTCTGACAGAGTTACCATCGGGTTCTTGGTCACCTCCCTGACTAAGGCCCTTCTCCCCCGATCGCTCAGTTTAGATGGCCGGCCAGCTCTAGGAAGAGTCCTGGGGCCTCATGTATAACGCCGTGCGTAGAACTCACACTATAACATGGCGTAAGCACAAAAGCGGGAATGTGCGTACGCACAGAAAAATCCAGATGCAGGAATCTTGTACGTACGCAAACTTTCACGTTCTTCCACTACATAAATCCCGATCAGCGTGAAAAGTAACGCACGTGCACGAGCCTTCTGTCCCACCCCAACTCCTCCCAGAATTACGCCTCTTTGAATATGCAAATCGATATAAATAGCCTTCTGAGAAAAGACAATGGGAAAAGCACGGGGGAAAATATAAGAATTTCAGCGAATACCAAGTGGAGGCAAAGGAAAAATGTACCATTTGTTGGTTTAAACAGTGGTATAATCAACAAAAGGAAGTTGATCAAGTGACAGAGTGTCGGAGAAACTCGAAGGCTCAAGTTCACAAAGTCGCACAGTGCCCGAAATAAAAAAGAAATCACATATCAAAGTCTCCGTGAAAAGGCAAGTCGTAGCCCACTGTCTGAGTGTCATATGAAAGCTTATTAGGGTACAGACAAAAAATAGGCACACAGTGGGGAAAAAAGCACGAAATGTCAACTTTAATCTCGAAATTTCCACTTTAATCACGTAGTTTATTTTGCCATTAAAGTAGAACATCATAAACTTTATCTTAAAATCGTTTAATTTACTAGTTTCTTAAATCCCATTGTAACTAAAGTAGGACGTTAAATGCTTTGTTCTGTATTTGGTCTTCTTTGTGCTCTGTGTGTGAATCACTACCTGCTTCTTAAACGGGCTTTCTCTTTCTCTGACAGGACACATAATCCATTACATTCGTGATATTACAGCTCTCTGAATAATTAAAATACTGAGATGTATACGTGATATCTTTTTCATGATGATAGGAATGAAAGCATGTTATTAAACATGGGAACACGGTGGCGCAGTGCTTGTTCATATCTCACGCAAGAGGCTTGCTGTGCCATGCGCGACCTTCAATGATGTAATTTATCACAGCAGTACTGTCTCTTTCTACTAACCTCCAATTCCTGTCTTTACTTTTCTTTCTCCAAATACCCAATCGCCACACAATCAGCTATGTAATAGACGTGAAGCCATTTGTAAGCTTAGAATGCAGATTCTTCAAAACTTTTAAGGAACATTGAAATATCTTCGTAGTACATGTTTAATTATTCTATCCATCTATCTTTCCAGTGTCGCATCAGCGCAAGAATACAACGTAATGCAGGAACAATCCCTGAACTAGCTAATGCTGCGGCACCGTGTCCTCACATGTTTAATTATTATACAGATTATTTAAATGAAGTTAAAGTTTTATCTGTATAATATAATCAACATATTTTGCTGCATTTCATCTTAAAAATGAATACCGTCATCATATGTAAATACGCGCTTTATAAAGTGGCGCAGGTTGTGCAATATTATAACTGTAGTGCAAGTTTACAGTGAGGTAATTGTACTTATAAGTAAACAGTTCTACAAGGAGCACTTGATGGACTGATTGAGTGCGTTTAGAGTTCTTGGGATGAAACTTTTTCTAAACCGCGAAGTCCGCACTGGGAAGTCTCTAAAGTGTTTTGCCGTGGCTGAGTCAGCGTCTGCTTCATGCTGTATACCGATAATTCTCTTTTCGATCAGCTGCTGCTGTGATTCCCCACTCAGATACAGTGATATAAATACTCTGAGTGGTGCTGTGAGAGTAATATGGAAAAAGATGATCTGCTGTGGCAACCCTTAATGGGAGCAGCTGAAAGAAGAAGAAGAAGATGCAGTGAGAGTTACAACGCTAAAGCAGTTATGGTATTTGGAATACTATGGCTATTCCCTGGACCATTATATTGCTGCAGGTTAATTACAATCAGATGCATTACACTAATAAACAATATGCAGTTAGTTTCAGTGTATTTATAAAGCCGCGTCAGGAATGTGGAGCTAAGAAAGAAAGGGTGACCACACAGGAACAGTAGCACTGCTTTGATGCTGGGTGCCGCCAGTCTGCAAAACCGAGCGGAGAAATTGCGTACGCCAAGGTATGAGGTACCGTGGAAATGTGCGTGGCTTTATGCCAAGTTTAGGTTTTATACATCGCGATTTGAGCATGGAAACGTTCGTACGCAACATTTCTGTGCGTACGCACCGTTTATACATGAGGCCCCTGGTGGTTTCAAACTTCTTCCACTTACGGATGATGGAGGCCACTGTGCTCATTGGGACCTTCAAAGCAGCAGCAATTTTTCTGTAACCTTCCCCAGATTTGTGCCTCGAGACTATCCTGTCTCGGAGGTCTACAGACAATTCCTTTGACTTCATGCTTGGTTTGTGCTCTGACATGAACTGTCAACTGTGGGACCTTTTATAGACAAGTGTGTGCCTTTCCAAATCATGTCCAATCAACTGAATTTACCACAGGTGGACTCCAATTAAGCTGCAGAAACATCTCAAGGATGATCAGGGGTAACAGGATGCACCTGAGCTCAATTTTGAGCTTCATGGCAAAGGCTGTGAATACCTATGTACATGTGCTTCCTCAATTTTTTTTATTTTTAATAAATTTGCAAAAACCTCAAGTAAACCTTTTTCACGTTGTCATTATGGGGTGTTGTGTGTAGAATTCTGAGGAAAAAAATGAATTTAATCCATTTTGGAATAAGGCTGTAACATAACAAAATGTGGAATAAGTGATGCGCTGTGAATACTTTACGGATGCACTTTATGATGGAGTGAAGCCTGACAGATATAATTCTGGCCTGTTGGCCAGTTCCATGAGAAGTGACAACAGGTAGTTGATATAAACTGCTGTAAAGCCAAAAAAAATCTTAAGTACAAATACGTACCATTACGTTGGTGGTTTTAAAACATTGAGTAGACCAATTGTACTACTATGGGCTCTTGAAACAGTTTATTTACTAAATATTGTTTACCTGTAATGTCCACATGCTGCATACTAAACAGTTCCTCGTAATGTTACTCTTGTATATGTATTCACTTAATCTTGTTTAACAACAAAATATCTGCATATGAATTCTGCATATATTGTTAAGTCTAATATCAGCAAATAATAATTTTTTTTTTTACTTTTTTTTTGTCTTACGCTTTTGCAGGTTATGAAATTCATGGACTGGAAAAAATTCCCAATAAAGGGGCTGCTCTGATTGTTTATTATCATGGAGCCATTCCCATAGACTATTATTACTTTTTAGCTAAAGTCATCATTCAGAAGGGGAGGACTTGCCATTCTGTCGCTGACCATTTTCTATTTAAGCTTCCAGGTCAGTAACCACTTCCTTCTTTTTTATGTTAATATATTTTATTTTTAATACTCCTTTAATATTAATTTTGCATTCTAGTTGGTAGACATCTACCTGTCTTTCATTCAATGTTTAAAAGAGGAAAATTGGATAAATTGCATTAAAATACTATAAACAGGGTAGAACCATAGTATTTTGTTTCTGACTTGTAATTGCGTAGCCATGCTTTGTGCTGTCAGCACAATTTAAAGGTTGACACTTTACAACAAGAATGTGCAGAGTTAATTTGCTGTGTAACAAACTTTGAGTTTTTATGTATTTTGTAAACCTATTACAAATATAGTTCAAATAGGATTTTTGATATTGAATTTAAACGACAGGTTTGATATTTTTAAATCTGTTATTTTTTCACAAATTTATCACGTAATCATAGAAATTATTGTTGCTAAGTACTGTATTTATAAATAAAAAAAAAACAATAAAGGAGTATGGGTTAAGAAAGAAAACTTAAAATGAAAGCCTTAAAACTTACCAAATAAGTCCAGTTCAGTGTAGCAAAGGTGTGATTTCAGAAGACATGCTTTGTGCATTTCTGAGATATGTACTACAACAAAATGATGTTGGAGAAGTAATTAATTTTTATTACAGATTCTTGCATAATATTGCCTTTCAGCTAAAAATATTTGAAAATATACATACCCATGTATAAATGGAGTGTATGTAGTTTCCATTGTACCCTGAAACACTTACATTGAAGACCTTTATCAAGTTGAAGTCTCTGTGCAGACTTTACGCAGACACTTGGAACTTTGAGGCATCAGTGCTAATCAATGTGATGCTAGTAATAATAATTTAAAAAATATTTATATAGCACCTCTGCCATCATCAAAGCACTTCAGAAGTATTTAAAATGGGTACAATAGAAATCAAAGCACAGAATGAAAATAAAATATGCAACACATGTAATCTCAGATTGTTAACTGATACTCTCAGCCAATTCTTGCTCTAAAATGGACATACTTGGTAAATATTCAGCCTTTTGTTTTACAATCACTCTTTCCCCTAATAGAACAAAATATGTTTCTGTGGCAAATAAATGCATGTCATAATTATAAAAAACAACTTCATTAATAAAATAAGGATTATTTATCTATACTAATTAATAAAAGGCAAAGCCCTCACTGACTGACTGACTGACTGACTGACTCATCACTAATTCTGCAACTTCCCGTGTAGGTGGAAGGCTGAAATTTGGCAGGCTGATTCCTTACAGCTTACTTACAAAAGTTAGGCAGGTTTCATTTCGAAATTCAACACATAATGGTCATAACTGGAACCTCTTTTTTCACAATATACTGTAATGGACGGCAGCTCGATGGCTGTGGGAGGAGGAGTTGAGTGTCACGTCATCACGCCTCCCACGTAATCACGTGAAAAGACTGTGAACGCAGTAGGGAGAAATGAAGGAGGAGCCGCAAACAGCGAAGAACAAAAAATTCATTAAACAATTGAGAAGGGAGCGAAACAATAAGAAGCGAGCGAGTGAAGCATACAAGCATCTTCATAAGGGAAAAAAGCACGGTGTAAAACGTAAGTTTAAATTAAGTTTATAGAAACTCTCCCGCTGCGGATTGCAATAACATATTCGCGAGATAAAAGTTTAATGAGAAGACACGAGGTATAAACGAACCACACGCCGTAGTGCAACGTTAGGGGCTTCACCTCTGGCGCTGACGTTCGAGATTCGATTCCCGAGAGCGGATGCAATGAGTGTGTACGCCTGATGAGTCCAGAATTAGGGCGAAACACGTGTCACATACTCTTTGCATTATTTGAAAGTAAACTATTAAAACCATTCTATGATCTGCTTCTCGCAACTGAAAGACGGCACTTGGCGGATGTTAGCCGACTTGCTGACCGCAACTTTAGGGGCTTCAACTCTGGCGCCGCAAACAGCGAAGAACAAAAAATTCATTAAACAATTGAGAAGGGAGCGAAACAATAAGAAGCGAGCGAGTGAACCATACAAGCATCTTCATAAGGGAAACAAAGCATGGTGTAAAATGTAAGTTTAAATTAAGTTTATAGAAACGCACCCGCTGCGGATTGCAATAACATATTCGCGAGATAAAAGAATGCAGTAGGGAGAAATGAAGGAAGAGCCGCAAACCGCGAAGAACAAAAAATAACAGAAAGAGGGCACGTGGCGTACGTAAGGCGACTTGCTGACAAACCACAAGCGTGACCTGGCAGGTAACCACCCATACAATCAGATTGTGATTCAGAAAACGAATGCCATGAATGTAATTACCACGATCTACATACTGTCAAATAAACGAAACACACGCCGTAGTGCGACAGCTGTGAAAAGGGAGCTTCACAAAAAAACAGATCCTTAAATTGTTATTGGTATATTTTCGATCCGTTTAAAAAGGTTTTCTTTTCTTCTTAATAAAAAATTAAACGCAGTACTTCGCCGCAATGAAGCGCTCCTATCTGCGCACAGCAGGGCAGCCGTGGGCGGATGCGTATGGTGTATTCACTCCATGTTATCGTGCATTGCGCTGTCAGTGGTATTTTGATAAAAGAATTTGAACAACATATAAGAAGCGTATAAATTATTAAACAGTAAAACATTAACATTTAAGAAGTAAAGTTACATTAAGTACTACTGCAGTGCCTTCGGGTATACCTCATTTTTTGTTGCCCATTACATGCTTAAATGTATAAATTTTTTGGTGCACCTACCTGAGAACACGCGACATATAACCGAGCGTGGGAGAAGCATGGATTTTAAACACGCGTTGAGTTCATCTGCTGGTCTCCCTCGTGGAATAACTGGTAATGTTTGACTAAAATCTACAGCGAGTAAAACGACATTACCTCCCTATTTTTTTTTTACGATCTCTGAGATCTTGCTTTTTTCGGTTCAAGGCTTCATAAGCTCTTTTATGTTGTATGGTGTACTTATCCCAAACCATCATCTTTGAATGTTGCAAGACTTTCGCCTTGTATGTAGATCGGGGTAATTACATTCATTGCATTCCTAGTCTGAATCCCAATCTGATTGTATGGGTGGTTACCTGGCACTGTAGGGTTGCCACCCGTCCTTTAAAATACGGAATCGTGCTGCGTTTGAGAATGAAATTGCGCGTCCCTTTTTGAATCACT